>NW_015090776.1:2281112-2384394 GCF_001431845.1 Calidris pugnax | reverse complement strand
GGCTTCGGCCGGCCGCCGGGGCTGTGAGGGGGGGGGGTGCAAGGGCTCGGCCCAGTCAGTCAAACCCAATAAATACTGTTAGTCCAGTTACAATTTTATGGACGTTTATAATCCAAAGCATTCAAATATAACAGCTCTTTTGCACTGATGATATAATTAAAAGCCATCAGCACAAAACTTCCTCCAGCCCCCCTTTGTGTGGTGTTACCAACACCCTTCGCTGCAGGCCACCCTCACCCTCACCAGCGTCCCAGGCTCCTCACTGGGAAGTTTATAACGCTGATAATGGAATTATTTCCTCTTCTCTCTTGAGTGTGTGGGGGTTATTTTTATGACTTTCCTAATGGTTTGCTTACTTTGCTTGCTTTCTCCTCATTGGTGCATAAATTCCATGCTATATCAAGTTTTAATGTACATGGCAGAGTTACCGTGTACTTGTTCTTTGTGCTCGTTGTCATACCCACATTCAGCTTTATCTGGCATCCATGGTTACATCCTTCAAGGACCACTAATGACCACTCACGGCACACGTTTACAAGTCGTTACCATTCTGTGCCCTGCACTCTCAAGGCCTCATAGCATCTCATGCTTGTATTTTTGGGGCCCTATGCTATAATCTTCTAATTTTTTTGTGTGCTAGTAAGTTATCAGCACAAGCTACTTGCTCGTACATCCTTAGAATCATACAATCATGGAATGGTTAGAGTTGGAAGGGACCTTAAAGATCATCCAGTTCCACCTCCTGCTCCCACCAGACCAGGTTGCTCAAAGCCCCATCCAGCCTGGCCATGGACACCTCCAGGGATGGGGCTTCCACAGCTTCTCTGGGCAACCTGTTCCAGTGCCTCACCACCCTCACAGGAAAGAATTTCTTTCTGGTATCTAATCTAAATCTCCCCTCTTTCAGTTTAAAACCGTTCCCCCTTGTCCTGTCACTGCACTTCCTGACAGAGTTCCTCCCCAGCTCTCCTGTAGGCTCCCTTCAGATATTGGAAGGCTGCTCCAAGGTCTCCCCAGAGCCTTCTCTTCTCCAGGCTGAACAACCCCAGTTCTCTAGCCTCTTCATCAGCCTCTCTCATCCTTGTTGCGGGGTCATTGAATGGTGCACGCTGTAAAAATAGTGCTCCATTAAAAGGTACACGTGCATGTAGACACACACAGACACACTGCTCGGGTAACTATTTACTAACAAGATAGTGATACCTACATTATTTTCACTGGTGTACGCTCAAGATGGCTCCACAACAGACTGGACCCCCACATTGCTTAGAAAGCTCATAGCAGGAAGCTTCCTTCCTGCTGGTACCTCCTGGTGAAGAACGAGGAGGAAAGCCACAAGCTCTAGAGGAAATACTACATTTCTCTTATTTACACAGGAAACCAAGGATTTCTAAATTACTCTACTACCAGCAGATCTTGATATTTAGCTTCCTTTAATCTTCTGGCAATAAAAGACTTACTTTCTACTCACTCCATACCACTTTCTGAACCTCCTAACCAGCTGTAATTATCAATTACTTGAAATTTTAGTTAAGGATCTGAGGAACCAAATCTAAATTACTCATCCTCTCTGCGGCAAATTTTGTGGGACCGTCAGATTTAGATTAATTTATTCATCAACATTCATATTTCTCACTTGAGGTATTGCTCTACCTCCTTCTTCAAAGTTTCCAGCTGTGATAAAGGAAGCATCCAGAATGACTGGTAACCACTCCATATGTGTTTTAATATGGTGACCAGGTTCTAGAAGCTTCTCATGACTATAGTGGTCTTATGCTAACTCTTAAATACATCTACAACTGTCAGCTGATTTTGCCAGGAGTCAATTCAATGTTGGCGTTTATTGTTTCTGGGTAATTTCTCATTGTTGGAAAAGTTAAGACCACAGCAGTCTGCTTTCCCCTACCAGCTTGTAGCACATTGGATGTCTGCCCCCTCCCACTAGTTTCTTCCTGTCCTCCCTGAATATTAGACTAGCTCTGAATAAGTGATTACTTTTTTTTTTTTTTTTTAATTTCCCAGAGGTAAGAAAAAACCTCATTAAGTTTGGCACAAAAATTTTACCGCTGGGAATAAACTGGAAGCGGCATTCAGAAATAGAAATCAGCTACGTCAGCCAGCAGGGTCCCGTGAGACAGGTCAGCTACCAGCTGGGTGTAATACACCTCTAATACACCCCAGGTGTACCCGGGGAGATGCTGCACAAATGGGCTGGGTCTGGGGCATTTCTGGGGACTGAGCTGCTAAAAGAAAGAGGTCAATAACTGTACAGACTACCTGGGGTGAGAGACATGAGGGAGAGTCTGAATGCTCTTTTTAGTTTCCATTAAAAAAAAATATAAAAATGCATGCTACAGTACACTAACCAAGTAAATATATTCCTGCGGAGATTTCTCCAGCACTCTGTCCACTGGGAAAGCAATAAAGCTTTATATCACCTTGGAGGCAGCCCCAAGTACTTCATGCAAACCAGGGCCTGACTAATAATACAGCCTTGAAAGCAAAATTCCCAAACGCTCTGTTTTAGGACTGTCTGACTTAATATTCAGGATTCTTCAGCTGAAATGCTTTACAGCCCTGAGGGACAACAATGTGTCACATTTTACTCCTCTAGCTTTAAAGACAGATATGATATCTAGAAGAGACTAGATTATCTTTTACTATAAGACCAATTTAGCAACATAAATGTGCAAATGAGAATTTATCTGACAGCATCTGTATCCCAGTGCAGGCTTGCTAGACCCCAAAGTGACACATTAGCATCCTTCTTATCTTGATACCTCTGACTCCCTCCCCTCAAAGAAATGAAAATGTAATTTTGAACAAGACGTTATGAGCTGACATTATCAATAAAAGAAAAATTTCATAAGACTAATTCAGTTTGTTACTTACTGCTTGCTTTGGCTACAGATTGCCTATCACAACGATAATCTATCTTTTCTCATTTACTGTTTGTAGTAAAATAATGGCCCATGGCCAAAACTGAGGTTAACATTAGAAAGGGAAATTCATAGCATTTGCAGAGTGTTTTGTACATACAGAGACATCCATACTGACTTCTTGGGATACTTATAATAGTATTCCTTCAAAATTCAACTTCACAAGATCAGAACTAATCAGTTAAACCATCCTTTGAGCCACTTTCAGTTTTCTCTGATTTACCCCTTATGGGAATAAATGAATGGAATAAAATTTCAGTCTGTATTAGGCCCAGGATATACACCCAGACTTTCAAAATCCCATATTCACTAAGTTCTGCAGCCTGTGCCTTGACTCTCATTTGCTCAACATGGATATTATGTATTTGCTAAATTTACCTGGAATTTCTATTTAACATGAATTTTTTGCATTCACATAACTTTTTAATCTCCAGATTAAACAATTGAAATTAGTGATTTTATTTCATCTTGTTTCTAGGCTCCTACCCAATAAGAGGGGAAATAGAAAACACA
The DNA here is from genome assembly GCF_001431845.1 of Calidris pugnax. Taxonomy (NCBI): domain Eukaryota; kingdom Metazoa; phylum Chordata; class Aves; order Charadriiformes; family Scolopacidae; genus Calidris; species Calidris pugnax. The sequence continues at coordinate 2,380,942 of NW_015090776.1, read as the reverse complement.
TTCTTCTTTATTTTTTAGCAAACTCAATTTCTACCTGTTTTTCTTTTCTTCCCCTTGTCTTTTTCTTCTTCCCCTACCCCCCACCCCAACCCCACTAAGGAAAGCCTTTAGTTTTCTAGGTAATGAAAAAAACAAGATTTGATGGAATGCCTCAAACACTCACAAGGTAATAAATAACGTAAGCCTGACATTCAAAGGACTGATAAGTCACAGAGGCACCTAAAAAAAAAACAGTGGGAGGACTATTTTGCAAAGACAAGATCGTTCCACCATTTGTGTGATGAGTCTGTTAGGTCTTTATTCAGGGCCATCATGTCTGAAAAGCACATGTATGAAAGCACAGACCTTCCATATGCTAGTGAGGATTATAGCGGTCATGCTAAACATATATGACTATGGCACTCATCTCTCCACCCGAATCATGCTACGTGTCACCTGAGAGAAGGAAGAAACCTGAGATGAGACTGTCCTTGGTAAGGCAGACCATGCTAGTTCAGCAAACATAAAAGGGGGAAATAAGTGTCCCTAGGGAGGTGAGAACAAAGAAGGAGATCATGCCTGGGAAGATTTTTCCCAAGAAGATTGCTCCTTTAAAGATTTTTCCAAGAAAGAAGAAGATTATGCCTGTGAAGATTCCCTGAAAAAGATGCCGGAACCAGGACCAACAATCTCTTTATCTCTGTCATTTTCTCTATCTTTTCCTTTCTCTATTCCTCATTTTTTTTCTCTTAGAGTTGTTAAATAACACTTAGAGTTGTTAAGTAACAACTTTAAGTACCTCTTGCCATATGTTGTTGTATAAGTAACATGCCCAGTAACACAATGCATACATCACCGCTTGCCATAATTTGTTATATACATGGGCTGGGTCTGGGGCATTTCTGGGGACTGAGCTGCTAAAAGAAAGAGGTCAATAACTGTACAGACTACCTGGGGTGAGAGACATGAGGGAGAGTCTGAATGCTCTTTTTAGTTTCCATTAAAAAAAAATATAAAAATGCATGCTACAGTACACTAACCAAGTAAATATATTCCTGCGGAGATTTCTCCAGCACTCTGTCCACTGGGAAAGCAATAAAGCTTTATATCACCTTGGAGGCAGCCCCAAGTACTTCATGCAAACCAGGGCCTGACTAATAATACAGCCTTGAAAGCAAAATTCCCAAACGCTCTGTTTTAGGACTGTCTGACTTAATATTCAGGATTCTTCAGCTGAAATGCTTTACAGCCCTGAGGGACAACAATGTGTCACATTTTACTCCTCTAGCTTTAAAGACAGATATGATATCTAGAAGAGACTAGATTATCTTTTACTATAAGACCAATTTAGCAACATAAATGTGCAAATGAGAATTTATCTGACAGCATCTGTATCCCAGTGCAGGCTTGCTAGACCCCAAAGTGACACATTAGCATCCTTCTTATCTTGATACCTCTGACTCCCTCCCCTCAAAGAAATGAAAATGTAATTTTGAACAAGACGTTATGAGCTGACATTATCAATAAAAGAAAAATTTCATAAGACTAATTCAGTTTGTTACTTACTGCTTGCTTTGGCTACAGATTGCCTATCACAACGATAATCTATCTTTTCTCATTTACTGTTTGTAGTAAAATAATGGCCCATGGCCAAAACTGAGGTTAACATTAGAAAGGGAAATTCATAGCATTTGCAGAGTGTTTTGTACATACAGAGACATCCATACTGACTTCTTGGGATACTTATAATAGTATTCCTTCAAAATTCAACTTCACAAGATCAGAACTAATCAGTTAAACCATCCTTTGAGCCACTTTCAGTTTTCTCTGATTTACCCCTTATGGGAATAAATGAATGGAATAAAATTTCAGTCTGTATTAGGCCCAGGATATACACCCAGACTTTCAAAATCCCATATTCACTAAGTTCTGCAGCCTGTGCCTTGACTCTCATTTGCTCAACATGGATATTATGTATTTGCTAAATTTACCTGGAATTTCTATTTAACATGAATTTTTTGCATTCACATAACTTTTTAATCTCCAGATTAAACAATTGAAATTAGTGATTTTATTTCATCTTGTTTCTAGGCTCCTACCCAATAAGAGGGGAAATAGAAAACACATTCTTCTTTATTTTTTAGCAAACTCAATTTCTACCTGTTTTTCTTTTCTTCCCCTTGTCTTTTTCTTCTTCCCCTACCCCCCACCCCAACCCCACTAAGGAAAGCCTTTAGTTTTCTAGGTAATGAAAAAAACAAGATTTGATGGAATGCCTCAAACACTCACAAGGTAATAAATAACGTAAGCCTGACATTCAAAGGACTGATAAGTCACAGAGGCACCTAAAAAAAAAACAGTGGGAGGACTATTTTGCAAAGACAAGATCGTTCCACCATTTGTGTGATGAGTCTGTTAGGTCTTTATTCAGGGCCATCATGTCTGAAAAGCACATGTATGAAAGCACAGACCTTCCATATGCTAGTGAGGATTATAGCGGTCATGCTAAACATATATGACTATGGCACTCATCTCTCCACCCGAATCATGCTACGTGTCACCTGAGAGAAGGAAGAAACCTGAGATGAGACTGTCCTTGGTAAGGCAGACCATGCTAGTTCAGCAAACATAAAAGGGGGAAATAAGTGTCCCTAGGGAGGTGAGAACAAAGAAGGAGATCATGCCTGGGAAGATTTTTCCCAAGAAGATTGCTCCTTTAAAGATTTTTCCAAGAAAGAAGAAGATTATGCCTGTGAAGATTCCCTGAAAAAGATGCCGGAACCAGGACCAACAATCTCTTTATCTCTGTCATTTTCTCTATCTTTTCCTTTCTCTATTCCTCATTTTTTTTCTCTTAGAGTTGTTAAATAACACTTAGAGTTGTTAAGTAACAACTTTAAGTACCTCTTGCCATATGTTGTTGTATAAGTAACATGCCCAGTAACACAATGCATACATCACCGCTTGCCATAATTTGTTATATACCTAACCAATTATCATGGACTTATTAAGACCTACATTAATCATTTTGGGAAACTAATAAATGTTTGTATACAGACCTTGATATTTATCTCACCTTAGTCCGCGTCGTTGGGGATTTACGAATCTGAGTCACTTACTCCCCCTCTTTCCTGCGAGTGGGGTGTGACAGCCACATAGGAGCTAAAGGAGGATAAAATCAAATACTCAGAAACAAAATACTGGAGTCTTAAAAGCCTTATGAGTATCTAGGAGCACAGAAAGAAAGATCCCTCTGAGTCTCCCAACTTTTACCAGCCAGACAAAGAGAATACAGGTCCCTGAGATATCATATGGAATATGGGCAATGCCACATGTCTAAGGCCATCCTGAGGGGTGACCCATGGGATAACCTGGCTGAACAGGCTGGTTCATCATGAATGTTATGCAGTTACATAAACTCTCTGCTGTCTTCGGTAGCTACCTCAGATTACAAGAGTAAAGAAGTTACATTACCCAAGGTGAGTAATGATCCTTGTGAGCTCCTTCCTGTCAAAGAAAACTAGTCTGCAAGTCATGCCTCAAAATTCAGCTCCAAGCATAATCCATTCACGACAATTTTACTTTCATGGAACAAAGATTGTCCCTTGAATTATGACTGGGGCAGCAGAAAATAGTGAGTAAGAGAATACTTTGTAGAGCTGATAGTCATAGAATCATAGAATCATAGAATTGTCTAGGTTGGAAGGGACCTTAAAGATCATCTAGTCCAACCATCGACCTAACTCTGACAAAAAAATAAATAAGAAATAAAAACACCACACACTAAATCATATTCTTGAGGACGTCAACCCATCTTTTGAACACCTCCAGGGATGGTCCCTCAACCACTTCCCTGGGCAGCCTATTCCAATGCTGGATAACCCTTTCCGTGAAGAAATTTTTCCTAATATCCAATCTAAACCTCCCCTGGTGCAACTTGAGGCCATTTCCCCTTGTCCTATCCCTTGTGACTTGGGAGACAAGACCGACCCCTGCTTCTCTACACCCCCGCTTCAGGTAGTTATAGAGCGTGATAAGGTCTCCCCTCAGCCTCCTCTTCTCCAGACTGAACACCCACAGCTCCCTCAGCCTCTCCTCATAGGACTTACTCTCCAGACCCCTCACCAGCTTCATTGCCCTTCTCTGGACCCGCTCCAGCACCTCAATGTCTTTGGTGCACTTGATCCCCTCGTCCAGATCATTGATAAAGATGTTAAAGAGAATGGGTCAAGCCCTGTGGGACACCACTTGTGACCGCCCGCCAACTGGATTTAACTCCATTCCCCACCACTCTCTGGGCCCGGCCCTCCAGCCATTTTGTAACCCAGTGCAGAGTACACCCACCTAAGCCGTGAGCAGCCAGTTTCTCCAGGAGGATACTGTGGGAGACTGTATCAAAGGCCTTGTTAAAGTCCAGGTAAACAACATCCAGCAAGCGGGTCACTTTGTCACAGAAGGAGATCAGGTTTGTCAAGCAGGACCTGCCCCTCATGAACCTGTGCTAGCTGGGCCTGATCACCTGAGTGAGGGTCCCTCATCCACTGCATAATGGCACTCAGGATGATCTGTTCCATGGCCTTCCCAGGCACCAAGGTCAGACTGACAGGCCTGGAGTTCCCCGGATCATCCTTCCCATCCTTCTTGTGGATGGGCATCACATTTGCTAGATGCCAGTCAGCTGGGACCTCCCCAGTTTGCCAGGACTGCTGGTAAATGATGGAGAGTGGCTCCACAAGCACTTCCACCAGCTCCCTCAGTACCCTCAGGTGAATCCCATCTGGGGCCATAGACTTGTTTGTGTCTAGGTGCTGGAGCAGGTCCCTCATGACTTCCCTTTGGATGACAGGGGCTTCATTCTGCTCCCTGCCCTTATCTGCTGGCTCAGGGGTCTGGGTACTCAGGGGACACCCCACTCCATTACTGAAGACTGAGGCAAAAAAGGCATTCAGTACCTCAGCCTTCTCCTCATCCTTTGTCACCCATATCCACCCATTGCCTCCCATATCCAATAGTGGATGGAAGCTGTCCCGAGTCCTCCTCTTGCTGCTAATATATTTATAGAATTTCTTTTTGTTGTTCTTAACATCCAAGGCCAGGTTCAGTTCAAGCTGGGCTTTGGCCTTTCTAATCTTTTCCATACATAACTTTGCTACACCTTTATAATCTTTCCTGAGTGGCCTGCTTTTTTCCAAAGGCCATAAACTGTCTTTTTTTCCCTGAGCTGTGACCATGTCTGTTTGTTCAGCCAGGCCGGCCTTTTCCCTCGATGGCTCGCTTTACTGCGCAGAGGGATGGCCTGTGCCTGTGCTTTTCAGACTTCCTCCTTGAAAAACATCCAGCCTTCCTGGACTCCTTTTCCCTTCAGGGCTGCCTTCCAAGGGACTCTGTCAAGCAGACTCTTGAAAAGACCAAAGTCTGCCCTCTGGAAGTCCATGATGGCAGTCCTGCTGGTTCCCCTTCTCGCCTCCCTGAGAATTGAAAACTTTATCATTTCATGGTCACTTTGCCCCGGACGGCCTCCAGCTGTCACATCCTCCACAAGGCCTTCTCTATTTGCAAACAGCAGATCCAGCAATGCTCCTTCCCTAGTTGGCTCCCTCACCAGCTGTCTCAGGAGGTTATCCCCAACACCCTCCAGGAACCTTCTAGACTGTTCCCTCTCAGCTGTATTGTGTTCCCAGCTGATATCTGGGTGGTTGAAGTCTCCCACCAGGACAAGGGCAAGTGATCTTGAGACCTCTGTCAGCTGCTTATAGAACATTTCATCTGCCTCTACATCCTGGTTGGGTGGTCTGTAATAGACTCCCACCACAATATCAGCCTGACTGGCCCTCCCCCTGATTCTTACCCATAGGCACTCAACTCTACCATTGCCCTCAATAAGTTCTAGACATTCATAATCCTCCCTAACATACAGGGCCACCCCTCCTCCTCTTCTTCCTTGCCTGTCCCTTCTGAAGAGCTTACTGCATTTCATCATTATGCACTTGAAATAAAGCCCTTTATTTGGTTGTGGAGGGCACAGAGGGGGGACAGAAATGATCCCATTTTCATTTTAGGAAAAAAATAATTAAAAATATAATCATACCCTGTCACTTTATTCCCCAGTGCTTTGCTCCTGCCACACTAGTATTGCTGTCCTAGTTAACTCAAGCTATAATGAGAGTAAATGATTGACCAGTCAGAGGTGAACCGATTTCCAATTCCTTTCCTTCTTAATGATAGTACTGACCGTCATTAAGATGACACAAAACTGGGAGGGGTGGCTGACACACCAGAAGGCTGTGCTGCCATACAGGCTGGAGAGCTGGGCAGAGAGGAACCTGGTGAAATTCAACAAGGGCAAGTGTAGGGTGCTGCACCTGGGGAGAAATAACCCCTTGCACCAGGGGTTGGGGGCTGACCTGCTGGAGGACAGTTCTGTGGAAAAAGACCAGGGAGTCCTGGTGGACAATAGGATGACCATCAGCCAGCAATGTACCCTTGTGGCCAAGAACGCCAATGGCATCCCTGGGGGGCATCAAGAAGAGCGTGGCCAGCAGCTCGAGGGAGGTCATCCTGCCCCTGTGCTCTGCCCTGGTGAGGCCCCATCTGGAGTAGTGTCTAGTTCTGGGCTCTTCAGTTCAAGAAGGACAGGGAACTGCTGGAGAGGGTACAGCAGAGGGCTACAAAGATGATGAGGAGCCTGGAGCATCTCTCTTATGAGGAAACGCTGAGAGACTTGGGTCTTTTTAGTTTGGAGAAGAGAAGACTGAGGGGGCATCTGATCAATGTCTATAAATACTTAAAGAGGATGGGTGTCATCCCATCTATAAATACTTAAAGAGTGGATGTCAAGAGGATGGGGCCAGTCTTTTTTCAGTGGTGCCCAGTGACAGGACAAGAGGTAACGAGCACAAACTTGAACATTCTATCTAAACATAAGGAGGAACTTCTTTACTTTGAGGGTCACAGAACACTGGAACAGACTGCTCAGAGAGGTGGTGGAGTCTCCAGAGACATTCAAATCTCTGGAGATGTTCAAACACCCCTGGACACTTTCCTGTGCAACCTGCTCTGGGTGACCCAGCTCTGGCAGGGGGATTGGACTAGAGGATCTCCAGAGGTCCCTGCCAACCCTTATATCATTCTGTGATTTTGTGACTCTGGGCATAACTGAGCAGAGTTCTGCTAAAAGTCTTCTGAAAGGGGAAAAAAGCCCACAAAAAGCAATGCTGTCACTGCCAGCTGGGTGAAGAGGAAAGTATCAGCTTACTGGGTCTTCTTCAGAGCACGCAAACGGTGGTCTGCTGTGCCTGAATAACACTGCCCCGGCAAACACAGCCCATCTGACCCCTCAGAAAAAAAAACCCTGCAATTTTGTGCCCACCTTCAGAGCATGCAGGTAGTGGTGCTTGACCTCTCCATTCGCAGGGTGTAGGTACCCTGCAGTGAAAGACAACCATAGGTTTTCTGGAGCTAAAAGCAGTTCCACTTCTGATTGTAAAATCTGGGGCTGTTCTCAGACATGATGGATGCTCAAGTCATACCTGTGAAAGGAATGAAGACAGCATGGTGGGGGAACATTTACATTAGATTTTCACTGGTGCAGCTTAATCCTTTTGCTTTACCTTCACTACCTGGACTTTCCAGGCTATTCTTTATCTATTTGTAGGCCTTTCTCCTTTCCTTTAAAAAGTTTTATTGCTTATTTTAGTGATTCCTCAACATCTGATTAAGATAGACTAACATGAAGGCATATCCTTGTGCTTTTCCAAATGATCCCACAGTCCTATAAACTCATATTATTATTAGTTGCACTGTTCTTTCTCTGCCTCCTGGCAATTAATGTTGTCTACCCCAGCTAGAGCCAACCTGCAAATAAAGAGGAACATAAAAATGTCGAAGTCCCATCCATTACAAAATGCAGAGTTTGGCACCCCTTGTTGCTGGAATTTACAGACTGCTTTTTAGTTTTATCATTTTATCTCCCTTTAATGGCAAAATCAATTAATCCTGGTTGGCACCATAAAACTTGCAAACAGAGGCAGACCATAAGTCAGCAAGTCATTCCTAGAGCTTTGCAGCACAAATCCCTGCTGTAAAAAGCAGCAGCAGTTAACTCCTTCCATTTCTGCTCCTCCTTCAAGGACTTGAGACAGGCTACAAAACTGTTATTTATCTAATTAGCACCACTAATAGTGCTGCAATTCCTGCCCTTTAAAGGTAAAAAGTGGCCCGAAGGTACAAGACTCTTAATTAGTTAGTAAAGTACATTTAGTTTTCGAGCAGGGAGGTGAACCTGTTTGATGAGAAATCTCAAAGGATGGTGACATTGGAGGGCTCAGATACTGCAATGGCTTAGATACCTCAGAAAGCTTCATTTTAAGCTAAAATGCTCACCTTCCATCCCACCCGTGGTTACCCAGACCTCCTTCATTTGCAGTTCCTCAGATAACACCCTCAACGTGAAGGCACTAACAAATGAGATGTTCATCCAAATGTTAACACGGGGTCCCAAGGGAAAGCCAACACCATCTGCTCAGTCTTCTCGCCGCATGCCACCGGGGGCTCGCAGACCGTCACATAAAACCCTCCAACACATCCCATGCTGGGAAAGCCTGCTTTCATGAGAACAATAGCAAAGGAACCGAAATCCATTGTCGTAAGCCATTGTTGAAACTTTAATCAGTTATGTAGGAGTTTGGATGAATTAAAAGAAAGGAAACGGAGAACTGCACCTGTGGTTCTGTGAGTTAATAAAAAGAATGCTGAATCTCATCCTTTAATGTTTTCACATCAGACTGCTTTCTCCCCATAGGGTATAGTGGGTTTCTTTAAAAGATCTGGCACGGACTAGGCTTAGGGACTTTAAAAAAAAGAACCACAAAAATAACAAAAATCCAACAAAACAAAAAAAAACCCCAACTAGATAAACCTGATCTTATCCAAAATGTTAGATTCGGTTTCTGCTCACAAATGTGTGGTTTACAGAGGCAGTTTTGGAATTGGTTTGAGGGATGCAGATTTTTCCCATTTCCTTGGTATGATGATAATAAACTTCCAAGTGGCACTGCAGGGATGCTTCAGATGAGCTGCTGCCTCTCATGTTCATGCTCTCCTCACCTGGAGCAAGAACTACAGGGCAGAGCCCACTCATCAGCCCCACGTTCAATACCACATGGAAGAGACCTGACCACATGCCCCAGATCTCAGCATCACGTAGAGAAGCTCAAGAGGAAATGGAAATTCCATTCCAAATTTCAATGGAAACTGCACTGAAATCATAGAGCCGTGACCCAGCTTTCACCGACACCAGCAAGTTTTGCTGCCAGTCTTCACCTACTTTAGACACCAGCAAGTTTTGCTGCCAGTCTTCACAGGACATGACCTACTTTGAGAGCGTGTTGTAGAACACTGTTGTAATATTGCTCCGCTTTTAATCAAATTTTAAATAAAGTAAGGTTCTCATTTGCATTACGTTTACTTTAATATTGTTTTCTTTAAATCCCTGTGTAAAATGAACAGACCAAATGGAGAACATGCCCAGCAGAAGCAACGATCCATCCAAAGCGACCAAGAGGTGGCGCCCAGAAACCAGTAGATGTTTCCTGGGGGACTGGTTTGAGGTGAGTGAACTGCCCAGCAGAATGCTGCTGGGATGGGGGTTATCGGGGTAGGTGAAAAAACAAATATCAGAACCTGTCAGATTTTCGGTAATCTGTATAAAAGAAGAACAGCCCTTTCCAGCCTCGATTCGGCAGTTTTCCTGACTCCTTAGCCTCCAGGAACCTACATCTCCAGTTACTGCAGCCTGGCATAGCCCAAATAAGAAATCTGCTCCTTTCCCACATCTTTGCTGATTGATTTATTCAAGACAGGTCCGTGGCTTCTTCTACTGGCTCCAATTTCAGTTTTATACAGCCCTTAGAAGAACATTTGAACACAGTAAATGCAAAATTTTGTAGAAAAAATGCCTACAGGCATTTTCAGTCCCTTTTCCAATTTTGTTAAGCTGAAATTTCTCAGGTTTAAAGTTAGAAGTGAATATTCAATATTCACATTTTAAGCACAAAATACTGGAGATTCACAGAATTACAGAATGGTTGGGTTGAAAGGGACCTAAATAATAAGATAATAGAGTACTTCAGAGCTCTCGGTCACTGTCTAAGAGCTATAACTATTATGAGCTGATTTTTCTATAACTGCTTGCATTAAAGCTTTTCTGAACATGAATGAAGGACATACCAAGCTTAACCCCAATTAGCAGCAAGGAAAACATCCTATAAATCCACCCCATGATTTTATCAAGGGACGGGAGCTGAAGCTGAAGCAATCTTTTAACAGCTTTATTAAACAGTATTTGTCTAGATTCATAGCAGTCTTCCTCGTAGCTGTTGCTTGCCAAAAAAAAAAGGAAAAAAATGGAGGGGGGAAGGCTGCCAATATTTAGATGTGCTTTTGAGAAAACTCAGAGGTTTCATTCCACACTGAACCCAATGGACCCTCTGCGGTCTCTTGAAGAGGGAAAAGCAGCTCTGGAGGTTTCACGCTGGATGCTTCACGCTGGATACACCTGCTTCAAAGCCATGTTCCATCTGGAGTGCTGTAAGTGTTTTAATTAAACCATTTTGATGGCATAATAGCAACACAACAATGCAGTAAACAGCCACATGGTCTTCTTTCCTTTACACATAATTCCTGCGAAGTCGATGGGTTGCTTTTCATCCTGGGGTTTAGGCTTTTTCTGTGCTGGCATGGTGTACAATCTTTTTTCTTCTTTCCCCCCTTCGATCGCTCTCCACCTCACAGCGGGGTGACAACAGACTCCAAGGCCATCAGCGCCATGGGCAGTCTTCATGGGACAGCAGTAAAAACCAACAGAGATAAAAGTAGCTAGTTTGCCAGCACGGTGCTGATTTAACTGAAAATTCTGCAAACTGGAGAATATATTTATTCTCTCCGTGGAGCTTAACAACACGGTTGAATTACTTAACTTATAAAGGGAGTCTTTCACGCATATATTAATGTGGCAAAAGCCTATATTGCTCCGTTCCTTATAGCATGTGTGTTTTTGACTTACATCTAAAGTCACCTCCAGCTGCCTTTGTAATTTGCTTGATCTTCTTACTAGTGAGCAATCAGTGGAAAACTCTGCCACTTTTTGTGCCTGCTACATTTTTCTCCCAAGCATAAATTACTTTAGGAGAGTACTCTCCATCTTCACTATGAGATTTTTCAAGCACAAGAAAATTAAACTCTTATCCATCACAGCTCATGCTCTGTATTTATTTACACCATTTATCATGAATGCCAAGCAGTGTAACAGATAAACAGATTTCTTCAAAGTACTCACAAAAATTACATTTGAATTTAAACACTTCACCTACCAAAATGAAAAGTAGTTACAGTGCCTGGAATGACATATTTCCCACTCCCCCTGTATTACTGGGTCTGCCTTATCTCTCCTGTCATTCTGATTTAGACAGCAACACACAGAGGACAGTTGAACGATTTTTGGAAGGGTCAACTGGGCAGACCCTCAAGCAAGTAACACAGTATGGCTGAATTGTTTTGTTTTAGAGGAATAATAGCAAAATTTCAGCATTGCTGCAAACACAGGATCTAACAGAACTTATATAGGAGAAACAGTGGAAGAATGGACTTCTGGGCCACTAGACTTTGCATCTTCATGGATGGATTAGCAAGGATTCCATATATGGCACAGGTGGCCTTCACATTAGTACCAGGGACCCCACACAGCCCAAAAGAGGGAATGTTTTGGGGCTCAGCTCAGCACTAAAGCAGCAGCTCTCAGTTCATGAGACACCAAGCACAGCCCCGACCCTGACATGGGTCTGGCCCATCTTGCTCCGTCCTCAACAGTGATAGCAAACAATGCACCACCACCCAAAGGAGTACAGTGACTTCTTTGTCAATCAGGATCATCCCCAGCTCCCCTTGAAACCACCCCATTTTGACAGCCAGGTGCTAAACAGCCAACAACCAATGCTGGCTTAGTGATGAGAGGACCTGTTCTCAGGTGGGTAGTGGTCTTCTCCAGAGACTCACATACCCAGACAGGCCCCTGCAAGCAACCAACACCTGCAGAAATGCTACTTGGTTTCTCCTCTATCAAGCGGAGGCAAGACCAGAGCAAAAACTGACTTTAACACCCCCTTCCCTGCAATGACAGCAGGAGTCCATGTGGGTGAAGTAGCTCCATCTTCAAGTCCAGGGTCTGTAAAAGGAAAAAATTTAATATGTTGCTATTCCTTCTGTGGTCATCGCTGTGATTGTTTGCAGAACCTTAATCACGTGGGATTTCAGCACCAAGTCTTGCCCTCAGCTGCCTAACCGGTTCAAACTCTTAGCAAGGAACATTATATGGAATGAAATAGAAACTCTTAGCAAGGAACATTATATGGAATGAAGACTTTCCAGAAATAGAATGAAAAATTAACCTTTTTCCACTGGCAAAAATTTTTCAGGATTCTTTTTTTCTTTGTACATCAAGTAAAATTATCCTGTATTAATTCTAAAGCAAGGAACTGTTAAAATTTCTCATCCTTACAAGATTTGTGACCTTTGGAGATGTAGCTTTCATGCATTTCTGAAAGTTTCCTTAAATTCTGAAACAACTCTCTTTATGGACTTATTTGGTGAATTCCAAAAGAAATTTATCTATTAACTGGACAGAGATTGCTTTGGATGAAAGTATGGATCCTAGTGAAACTGTCCTTAAGCAGAAACCTAGATGAATATGGGCTACAGTCTGATACAATATTTTAGTTGTCTTCCAGTCTCAGGATTTTGCAATTCTTAGTCAGCAAGAGAAAATGCAACAGGTAACTATTACAAGGCAACCTGTGAAATAATCACAGCCTTATTTGAACAGGTAAATATTAACTAAGAAGGAAATAAAAGTTTGTTTAGTTCTGGGTTGGAGACTTAAAACAATGCTTTACACAGCTGGGAAAAACATGGCAGCTGGTTAGTGTTCTTGTGCAGCTGAGGAATCGGGGAGTTCAGAGGCGTTACCAGCTGGCAGCTAGGAAAAAAAGTGCAGGAAGATTTTCATTAGTCTTTTGCTGGAGGTCCAGTTGTTAGACATACCTGTGGCCATGTGTGGGGAAAACATGAGGACATTTATTCTCTTTCTCTTGGTTGACCCCCGTCCCTCTTCCTCTGCCCCATCCCTGCATCCGTGGGACTCTGCTGAAATTCTGATAAAGTGCATGTTTAATCAGAGATTTTCACCTACTGCCAACAAAATGCAAAACCTCCCAGAGACCAGGAAGGGGTATATTCAACACTTACAGCCTAAATGTGATCAGAAGCAGAGGAAAATAAAGATGGGAGAGAAGACCAAGCAAGTTTAGGAAATAGCAGCAGGAATTTTTTGCTACTGTTAAAAAAAAAAGAGTTTGAGATCAAACCTCCCATCATATTGTCAGCACATGCAAATAATCTACACTACCTCTGAATCAACCTCTTTTTATTTTTCAAGCAGCTAATCAACAGATTTTATGTATGAAAGTCTGATATTGCTGTCAATGACAGCAGCTGGAGTTGCAGCAACCTGAAGTGGAGCACACCCAGGAGGCTCTGCAGAAGTCACAACCCAAAGTCCACAAAAAGCTGGGGGTTCCTCCACCCGTGATTATTAAATACACAACATTTTGAATGTTATGTCAGATCTGTCACAGCTAAAGAACATCTATACATATGTGTATGTTTGTACATATGTACATATAAAATTCTTATGTGTAAAAATTAAGTCCAACTCTCGTCTTATTTTCTTTCTTGCCTACTCAGACCAGAGTGATCCACAATAATGTAGTAGCAATCTATCTGTTAGCTCTGTTACAGCTGAAAATACCTAAAGGCAAGAAAAACAGTAAGGCACAGAGCAAAATATTGGTGAGCCTGTGAAGGAAACCCCATTCCCCATGGATTTGCCTTCCATTCCTGACTTCTATAACCAAATCCTCAGCAAGGATTGATCGCAGTGGTTGACTCATTTGCTGCATAGGTCCTATGTTTTCTTTTCTTTTTTCTTATGGCTGCAATTCACCCTAAACTCCTATCAATCCATTTGTAAAACAAGACAGGGGCATGGGACTTTATTGGATGTAAAACATAAGCAGAAATCCCTGAGGACACAACTGTCCTTCAGTGACCCAACATGCAGATAGGGCAGGAACCCAAGACACGTGAACGCTGCTGACCCCAGCAGAGGAGATGCCTGGAGGATCACAGGCTGTGATTTATCAGCAGCACAGCCAAGGCCGCTCTCCTGTGCAGCACTGACTCACTGCAATGCCTGCTAGATAAGAGAAGGCACTAGCAGCTCTGTGGGCATTTGGCACTGCCACAAAACCATTGGAAATTTGAACTTTCCAGCTTTCAGAAGCAGACACATTTTTTTAATTTTTATTTTTACATGTGGTTGTCTTTGATCATAACATGAGTTACAGGATGGCAAGGGTTTTTTATAGGCACAAACCCCTATGAAGTGGGTGGAGTAACAAGTAAGTTACTTGGCAAATAACCATATTTTAACTAACTAACTAACTAACTAGCTAACAAACTAAACTTAGTCTTGGACAGCATTTACAGGTGGAGTGAACCAGGTTAAGCTCAGAGGCTCAGTACATGGAAAAAAAAAAAAAGAGTAGACTTACAACTATTTTATTAAATACCACTGAGAAGTAAAAAAACATCTTGGGATAAGATTGGTGAAAAAAAAATCTCATGATATATTGTCAAATACATCCTACCACAAAGGCAGAATGAAAGCTCTTCACTTCTATGCTGAAATAATTCCTATTCCAAGGTTAATTAGCTTTTTTGCAGCTTGATGGACTGATTCTGTGGTAGCCTGTTCTGTAGTCATGGGAAGGACTCATTCGGGTACAGGAGGTTACATCTTCCTCACCTGAGGGGCGACCAGATTGCTCAGAGGCACTTGGTGTTAATGTCCTGCAAAAAGTGTGCTTGTGCATTGAGGAAAAATCTCATGAATCATTAAGCCCCCATTTACTGAGCTAATACGTCACAACATTTAGCGCCTTGAGCTGTCAGCCAAAGCTGGAGTTGGGGAGGCACTTGAGCACTGTTTCCTCCTTCTACCAGCAGCTGAAGGCCTGATTTTTAAATTATTTTTACTTTTCCTAAACAACCTGTGTTTACTTAGAAGGCAAAAGACCGTCACCTGTAGATTCGTAAGACAAAGTTTTGTGTTTTGCAAGAGCTTTCCTTAGTGTCCTGTCACACAGGAACTAGGAAAATATTAGTAAAAGCTGTTTTCCACGATGGTGGTTTGCCATCAGAAAACTGTGATTCAATTGTATCCATTAAGTCAACACAGTTTTGCTAAGTGTATCTTACAACATCACGGGCAATTATAAAAAGAAGTTTCAATGGAGTTGAATTTTTCAGTCTGACATTTATTACATTACACAACACAGCAGAAAGTTGGCTTTCGTCACGCTGTAGAACATAAATGTTGAAATTTTACATTAGAGCGTAACGTTAACACTTTACCAAAGTGAGCTTTTTAGAAGTGGTTCAGCTGCTCATTCTGATTTGAAAGGAAACCAAATACAAAATAGCAAATTCTCTTCAGGGCTATATGCAAGGTTCAACTTAGCAACCTTTCTCTGTGCCTAGTTGTCTGTGTGTGTTTTCCAGCTTAGCCACCACTATGTATTTTTGCAAGAAGAGCTTTGGCCTCACCCTTCCAGCCACATGCACATGAAGAGCCACTGGGTTTAGAGCTTGCCTTTTTTGGCATTCTCTCCTTCCTGTTAACTTCTGTTTAAAAAATAAAACAATGTCCAGTGGATGTTGTTTAGATGACACATATGTTCCCTGTTGACCAGATTCTGGTGGTTAACCCATGAAGACAACCCACCACCTGTCACAAGCTCTCTGGAAGCCTTCAAGTACCCCCATCCACGTAGAATCATAGAATCACAGAACTGTCTGGGTTGGAAGGGACCTTTAGATCATCTATTCCAACCATCAACCTAACTCTGATAAAAACCACCACTAAACCATGTCTCTAAGCTCTACGTCGACCCGTCTTCTAAATTCCTCCAGGGATGGTGACCTTCCCTGGGCAGCCTGTTCCAATGCTTAATAACCCTTTCAGTGTAAACATTTTTCCTAATGTCACGTTACATTTCAGGCTGCAGAACCAAGCATCGTGTTCTTGGGCTTATTTTATTTCCATCAGCTCCACCGACATCATCTGACCTGTTTTCTCCTCTGTCTATCAGCTGAGTCATTGGTCCAAATCTCTCCTGGGATCTGCAGGCCAACAAGGTCATGGCTCCTTCGTAGCCATCGCCTGCAGCCTCCTGGCTGAAAGCAAGAGCCCTGGGGCTACAGACAGACTTGCACATCCACATCTGCCAGCACACAGATACTCAGCTGTTGGGGCTGTGTCTGTTTCTGCTGACAGCTAGCAGGGATCAGTTAGTGTCATAAACAGTGTTTGACCATGAAAGAAAACACCCTCTGGCAAATCCCCAGGGTTCGGCAAAACGGGACCAGAAGGAAGGATTTGTATCAAATCCGCAGCTGCGAAGTATCAGTATTCCCAGTTCCCAAACACGCTGGCAAAATAACTTGCCTCAATTTCTTCTAATGTCATCATGTTAATCCCGTTTCATATTTTCCAGAACACACCCTAAACAAGATGTTGGCAAAAAGTTGTCTATAACGTGTGTTTAGCACAAGCTGGATGCGGAGCACGTCTCCTGCACTAATCTCATTTTAGGCACTTAATGACCTGCCTCACAGAAGAGGCGAGTTTCCAGCTCCTGTGCAGAGCAAACACTCACCCCATCCCTTTGTCCCATCCAGAAAGTTGGGCGAGGAGCAGATATGAAGATAAATCAGAAAATGGTAACAAAGAAATTGTATAACTTTACCTATGAAGCTTGCTCTGCAATCGCAGAATTTATCATTTCACACCTGAATAAGGACAGGCCACCTATTTTTCCCAGCCTGAGAGTTAGAGGGGCACACAAAGACCAAAACCATCCCAAATACTTGGGTTCTTGCTTCTAGCCTGGCCACAGGCTTCAAGGAGGAAGCACTGGAAGAGCATTGCTCTGATTAAAGGCAAAATATTTTTTGAGCATAAAGTTGGGTCAACATTCAGTTCCCTGAGGTCTTTCTTGGAGGTCTGGCAAGACCTTACGAAGGGGGCTGATGACTCCAGACACAGATGGAGCCACGGAGAAGCCCTAAGTGCTGACAGCACGGTCCCCTCTGCAGGAATCAGACATTTCTCCTGCCCCAACCCTTGCACAAGTGCCGGGTGGTCCTGTCACAGCTAAGGTTTCCCTTTCAGCACCCCATTTGCCCCCACTTACTTCTTGGCTCCAGGTGTATTTGTGGCATCCCTGGGGTCCAGGTCTCCCCTCCCATGCTGAGGTCTCCCCAAGCTCATGGCTGCCTGCTTGAGGGTCTTCTGGTCTTCTATTCCCATGCATCTCCTGGCAAAACCTAAAGAGAACAGAAATATTTTGGCTCCGGTCCTGAATTTCTGCTTTAGCCAAGTTTGCATGGCTCGGCACTAAGAGGTGAAATGGTCACATAAGGAATTCCTGTCCCCGTTGTATCGAATATTGTATTTTTTCTGCTTAGTCTAAAGGTTAACAAGTTGCTCTGCCAACTTCGTTGCCTCACCGCCTGTTCTTCGCATGCAAAATAGTCCATGGTTTTGTTGTCACGGGGAATTCCTCGCCTGTAAACTATGACGGTCCTCACTTTGTCCCTAGCGTGAGAAGGGCCGGTGTATGTAACTCAGTTGGGTGAGTCACGGCCATACACGAATCCAGCCCCTGCATGAAGTGCAAAAGCAGTAAGAGTGTTGGGTGAATTTACGGCTTCAGGAAACAGCTACATGTTTTTGCTTTGAGTGAGCATCGGGGCAAACATGTGCTGCGGAGCCGCCTGCGGTTGCACAACTCGCTCCTCAGCGTTACCGAGCTCACGTCCCTCTGGGCTCCTACAGGGAGGCTGGAGGGCTCTCCTCAAAGAACAAGGCTATGGCTGCTCTGACAGCAGAGATCTGGGGGTCATCTGGGCTGTGGTACAAGAGAGCGCCGTCGCCTGTTCACACTGCCTTCTCCGGTTTCAGCCCACAGATGAAATAATATGCTGGGTCAAGCCAGACACAGCGTTCGTCCCAGCCCCCTTTCCCTGCCAAAATGAATTTTCTCTTCACTGATGTAAACACTCTTGAGGTCGACGCTGTCGCGCTCCCGTGCTTTCCGGGTCAGTAGGATTTCATCCTGAGCCGGTGCTTCCACGGCTGAAGGAAAAAGAAAAAAGAAAAAAAAAAAAAAAAAAGGCAAGCAGAGATTTCAGACTCCTGTTCTGGCAGCTGGAGGCTGCCCAAAGGTCCCACAGAAAAGAAATGCTGCCTCAGGGCCAGGTTTGGGACAGGGACAGACACGGAGTCCCACATCTCCTGTCCAAGGCTGAGCTCTTGGCAGTCACCCTGGGCTGGCGCGATGGCACTTCCACAGCCTGCAGGCATCACCTAAAATGATTTGTGACATCTGAAACAATTCGTTCTCTAAACCCATACCGGCATTTGTTAGAAAAAAACCATCGCAGGCATAAACCAAATGAACCAGGGACTGAAGGAAGGGAAAATGAGAAACAAAGGGTTAACATTTTAGGCTAAGGAAAAAAAATGTTCTTGGTTTCTCATCAGTTGCTAGAAGTGTAAGGGGATGTTTGCATTATTATTCCCCCTCGGTGTAATTGTTAATGTAGCGTGTGACTAAAACGTTTATAGTCAGAGTCTTCTGCTCTGCAGCTGAACTGAAATAAGGTTTCAATTTCTAAGTTTCTGATCACACCAAGATGGAATTTTTCCACTAGAAGCTTATGGGCACGGATCCAGAGAGGTTTTCTTGCTGGAGACCGTTGTGAAGTGACAGTTCCGAACTTACCAATGAGCTTCTGGGGAGCCCAAGATGCTTCAAATATCTGGAAAAGTTAGAACTAGGGGGGTCTTACGCCAAATTCGACTCTAGCGGAGCAAGAGGGAGTCCTGCCCTGGTGGAGAGACACTCTGCTCCGAAACCAGGAACCCCACGCCAGCACCCGCAGCACCGCGAGGTCCCAGCCGCGTTGGCTCGAGAGAGTTTTGTGCATATCTGAATTTTCACTGAATTTTCACTGAATTTCTAGAGTTGGAAGGGACCATAGAGATCATCTAGTCCAACTCCCCTGCTGAAGCAGGATTGCCTAGAGCTAGAGCATGTTACTCAGGAGCATCCAGGCTGGTCTTGAAAATCTCCAAGGAAGGGGACTCCACACCCTCCCTGGGCAGCCTGTTCCAGGGCTCCGTCACCCTCACCGTGAGGTTGCTCGTTGCTCCCTCCAGGAGACATTTCAGACCACAAGCTTTTCACGCCTCTACTGCCTTACTCTCCGACCCGCTGGCCGTAGCTGCCCCCCAGCCTCATTCCCCCTGCAATACTGACACACTTTCCATCGGAACGATGCCCTTGCATTTGGAACTGACCTTGGCATTTCCTGCCTGCGAGCTGTCCCACCAGGTCCTACACGCCATCGAGGAGTCTTCCCAATAGAAGTGAAAAATGTCAACAGAAACGAGCAAAACAAACTGTCTGAAAAGAGTAGGTGCCAAATATAGTTAAATTTTATCTTTTTTTATTGTCCAATAACACTGTGATAATATAAACTGTATAAAGCATGATAAAACACTTCCATAAAACAGAGTAGGTACATATTATAAAATAAAAAATAAAAATATTATGTTAACAAAAGGAAAAAAAATTAAAAAGAAAATATTACAATAACTGTACCAGTTTCTTCCTGTATTCCAAAATTTATTGAAAATGTTTAAATTATGCAGCACTAAGATAAGTTACTTTTATTTTCTCCCTTGATTTTAAACATGCACTAACTCAAACAGAAATAAAACCTATTAATCAATACAGAAAATATTACTAATCACATAACTTTGCATGGAGATTTAAGGAGGGATGATGCAGTGGCTGTTAAAAGAAAAGCACTGTAATTACTTCCCACGGGCTTACAGATTTTAGCAGTCAAAGGCAGCTCAATAATTCACAATAAAAGGAAGAGCCGCTGAATTAGCAATAAACTCTGATAAACGAGTAGTTATCAGAAAAATTGTTTGTCGGAAAATGATCAAAACCAAAAGCTAGCTGTGCTGGAAATAGTCTGTGCACACAGTGGTGGCCTTCGTGGTGACCATGACCTTGGCTGGGATGCTGACAGCCCTAGCAGAAAGTCAGAGGGTGAGACCTGCACCCTGCCAGCAGCCACAGGAAGCTTGAACCTGGGCTTCCACTCGCAGCTCTCGCAGAGAAACACACCTGCCTCCTGAGCACCACACTCCAAATCACCCCACTTTAAAAGTGCTTTGTTTTCACCATGATGACACTCCTAGTGCAAGGAGTGCACTGGAGTGCAAGGAGTCCTGGACAAGCCACCCGCAGGGCAGATGGGGACGTGGTTTTCCCCTCTCACCTTCTTTTGCATTAACTCTTGGAGACAGCAAGCTCACCTTGAACTCAACTGCTCAGCCCCTCTCATATTCTTCAGACTCCAGCAGAAAGCAGCTCAGGAGCAGCTGCCGGGACTGCCACCTGCATTTGTGGAGGGTTAATGCCATAGACTTTAAAGAAATGGAACAAACCAGCCAAGCACCCCCAAAAATGTCTGACTCCTAGATCTTGCACACGGGGCAAGGCCGTCAGCGACCGCGCCGGTTCCTTTTGCTCTCTCCCACATCACACACTTGCCAATTACATGCTTTCAAAGGAGGCTGGAAATTTCCAGAGGTGCAACTGGGTTTGTCTGTGTGTTTGCAGAGTTATCTCAAGACTTGTTGAGACGGCACTAAAATAATCTATGTCTATGCACTGTCTTTAAATGTACTTAAAAAATAGCCCATGAATTACTTCATATTCTTACCTAGGAACATTCTACCTATTCCCAGTAAACGTTGCCCCCCATCCCTTTGCAAAAACCTGATGCCTTTAATCATGATCAAAGGCAAAATCACTTTTAATTTATCTACAGAGGTTTTGGTCAGCAATACAAGAACTGATAATAATTTAAGGCACAGGTGCTACTAGCTCAGTAAATCAAGCAATGTAATTTTGTGGAAGAAAAGAGAAAAAGAAAATGTACGAGGTTGGGGTTTTGGCTGAGTGGATACATACATTCATGGGGGGGTTGGACTAGATGATCTCCAGAGGTCCCTTCCAACCCCATATCATTCTGTGATTCTGTGATTCTTAAACAGTAGTAAAGCTGATTTCAATTTTTACAAAAACATTTGAGATTAAAAGATTTAAGAGCAGATCCTTCTTGGCATCAGTTACAAAAGCTCTACTAGCATGAATAACCAGCTGAGGAGTCTACTTACAATATCAAAGACACATGAACCCCATTTCTTTGATATCTGTTCGTTGTTTGGTTTAAGAGACCCCACTCATGCAAGAAAAGAAAAACGTGAAATGCAGCTTGATGAGGAAGTTTTGGTGAGGCCAAAGTAGCCCACAGTTATTAGTGAGCAAAACCTCGTCCAGTTTAAGAGATCACTCTTAACAGAGCTAGTTAAGCAGCATTGACTTAATAGACCAGGGAGCTGCTGCTGCCCAGCAGGAGTTAGCAAGTAGTGACTTCTCAAACCAAAGCCAGAAGACACCTTCTTGTTGCTACAAAGCAGAGTGGAATCTGGGCCCAAACCCAGGTAGTACATATTGTCTCTGTTACTAAAGTTTCATTCTATTGTGCTTCTAATTCCATCTTACTTTTTGAGATAGTCCCAGTTTACATCAATTAAAATTCAGACAGTTGCCCCTGGACAAGAAACCAGTGTTTACAGTTTTGCGAGGAAAAAAAAGAGACATTGAACCCAATGACCATAGTCAAAATAAACTAATTCCATAGTTTCCATAATAAGGATACCGGCATACTGAAATGTTTTCAATGTTTTTAGTTGTTAAAAAAAGAAGTATAAAATTATATTGAAATTTGAAAATTCACAAGAAAATGTTTTCAAGAGTTTTGCACAGTCCTGTTCAGGAGCAGCAACGCTCTGACAATGTCTCTTTGACTCCAGTTATAAAGACAGAACCAGCTTCTTGAAGGAGTGGGACCTACAACGCATCCTTTACGTATGGTTGTTGTTAAGATTGTTCTTATTGAAGAATCTCCTGGCCTCAACGCTGCTGAGAGACACGGAGCAGCGAGAGGGATTCTCTTTTCTGTATTCAATGCTTTCCATCATAGCTTGCTTGATCACCTGGAAAACAGTGAACAAGGTGTCAGTCAGGGAAATAACTAACATTTTAATGATTTATTAACTGATAGAAAAGACTCCTTCAGATGCTAATAATTGTTCCTGCTTTTAACACTGCTCCATCATTGAGCAACGTGATTGCTGAGTATGAATACTATTTCTTGACTGTATAAAACACTGATTTTAATGTAGATAATAAAGATATGACAGAATACTACTGACAACAAAGAAGTCACACAAGAATATACACCATTTAACCAAGTCCCAATGAAATTCTGAGGGGTAATCAAAACATTGAAAAACTCCATACTTAAAGGTTATAGGAAATTATTATTATCTTGAGAGAGATTAAATATTCACTTTTGCTTCCTTTGTCTTGAAGTAACAAGATTTCTTTACTATATTGAGAAAAGAAGTCATTTCTTTATCTGGGATGATCATTTACTCTTGTGAATATGGCAAATGACTCTACGGGTGCTGGTGTCAGAGTACAGCTGGTATCAATTAAAAATGAGCAAGTTGACAAAGAAATTTCCAGCAATCTTTACAGAAAACTTCCAATTTCCTTTTCTTCCAGTTAGAAAATCATCATACATAAAGAACTGAGTGTAAAATCCTGAGCGTAATGTCTACACCCTACACAGTCATCTTTTCTTTTGGTGATAAAATGGCAAAAACAATACAGGAACCAAATCAGAAAAGAATATGAAGTGGAACAGATTCTGACATGCACAGGCTCAAGCATCATGAAAAACACACAGCCTACACTCAATGGTTCCTCCATTTGGAAAATGGCCACAGTATCACATCAATATTCGAAGCCCTAGAAATACTGTTTTTACGCTTTTTCCCCCCCACTGGAAAGAACCTCTGGCCCTTTCAGAAGCAATATTGCTTCATAGTTTACCTTTGACAGAGGATCATATATGGTAATGCTTCCTACAACACTGCTATTTCAGTACTTCAGAAACAGAAGTCAAGTGAAAAGACCAAATTCTCTCCACTTAATTCTCACTGTGTATCTCATCCGATTCTCTTCAGGTTACTCCAGCCACTGCATCACCTACAGCGACTGGACTCTTCTCTCCTTCTCATGCTGGAAGGATGCAAAGTTGACCACGCCACAGCTTGTGGATGCCCCTACACAAGCTCATGAAGAACGTACTTAGGGTACACTCCAGCCCTCACTAAAATCAAGCAGGTTCTTCCCGCTGACTGTATCGGGCTTTGATCCAGCCTCAATTTGGAGACTAGAAAGGGGTGCAACGAAGTGCAGGAAGCGCTTTGTATGTCATAACAATCAGGCAAAGACTGAAGTAAAGCCCTGTTCCTTCTATGGCAGATTTACAGCTTTAGTCCCATCGCCTACTTTGCCATTTAACAACCCAGACCCTTAAAGGCCCTTCCACACTGGCATACGTACGTCTATGTTGTTGAGGGTGTTGAACTCCATGAGATCGTGAAGCCTTTTGAAAGCTTCATTGGGATACTGGAAGTTGAAGGTAGAGAATGGTGTATTCGGATCGTCAAAAATGTCAAAGTCTGCAAAATCCTTCTCTTCCTGTGTTTCTCTTGGAACGCCTGCATGCACAGCACATGGGAAAATACAATCTGTATGTTAGCTCTGGGGATTTACCATTTTATTTCTTAATGGCTCTTTTGAAATCCCTAACCACTATACCTAGACTTAAGAGTTACTTCAGAGCCAAAACATTTCCAGTATATAATCAGCACGTCGTTATAAAGCTTCAAAGGAACAGCCAGATTTAGCACTGGAAACCGTGTGCTCACCTGGAGCTCTGTACTTCCGGAAGTTGATGTTGGCCAAGACAAAATGGATTATAGTTGGACAGTCTTTCTCCGAAGAGGTGTCCTTTGGTTTGAAAACATAGCACTCCTTCATGCCCTCTCGATCAAACACATTCGGGTCTATTTTCGGGAAAGGAAGCTTGTTCATTTTGGCCCATTTTTCAGCAAGTAAAATTTCCTGAAAAGGTAACCAAGACTCAGGTGTATAAGCATCCACTGCAAAGCGAGATGTTATGTAGAGAGACAGAGGTCTGATGGGTTACTAGAAGCAGTTGCATGAACTCGTGGTTCTTTACGGCGCTACTCATCAAGTCAGTCTGTGCAAAGATGACCCAGTACGGCAAATTGAGCACCTAATTCAGCCCGCCGACCTTCACCACCTGCGGTGATTCACAGGATGGAATTCACTGGTCTGTCACATAAATCCTGGGGTGAATTTACAGAGCTGACAGCTAGAAACAAAACCATTCGTAATTCTACTTGCAAACTGAGGATTGGTGCCATGGAAACCAATGAGAGTTAATAAACACCAATCTACGCGTTGTTATGTTCAGAGTCACATCACGGCACAGAATGGCATTTGAAAAGCAGGCTAAGTGAAGAAGTCAGTCTGGAAAACAGGCTTTTTTTAACTTGTGACTACTCAGTAAACAAAATAATTTGTAAATAATGACTCAAAAGCATGTAATGAGGGTGTGTGGAGAGGGAGGAGAGGGAAGGTCAACATCTTTAATCTTAGTTTTGAATGAAACAGGACCCTTCTTGGGGCAACTGTTTTGGATACGCAAGAGATTAAAGGACAGTGGGTGTAAAGGGATAAAACAAGAGCAGAGTCATTGACTTCAGCTGGCTGATTTCCCTACCTGTTGGAGTAACAAAAGCATATCAGAGAGCTACCACACATACAGGCCAGCTCTGGAACTGGCATTTACTCTTTCTAATGCAGGCAGAACCAATGGGACTGCACAGCCAGTAAACAAAACTGGTTTCTGTCCTTCAGGCCATTAGCACACAGCTTCTGCTGTGGACTACACCTGGGCATTAGCTGCAGGTACGTCACTTTTTGTATTATACACATATTTGCGTGTCAGAAATAATGAACCATTCCCTTCAACGGTGGCTTCATGAAAATCTAAAGCACCATTTAATTTTCCCACCGGTTTTTCTTGCGTAAAAGGATTTTGCCTTTTTGAAATGAAGAGTTTACAGAAAGACCTTCAGGACACTACTTGACTTCCAATCAATCTCTCCATGTTATGTTCCCCAAAATGGAACCAAAAATTGCAGCTGATGGAGACAGGAGGCTCAATGCATAGGCAAAGAGGAAGAGAGATGACTACACACAGCCTTTTGCACAGACTCCACGTGCAGAACATTTACAAAGGTGGAAAAAGAAGACATTTCAGAGGAAATGACAGTGCTGCGACAGTAAATTTAGCTGATGGGGAAAACAGTCATGACAAAAAAAGGAGACAAATTCTGAAACAAATAGAAAATTAAAGGAAGAAACAGACTGTGTGATGCAGTCAATTAAGGAAAAAATCAATGATTTCCGCACTAGTAAGAGTATTCTCAGTGCTCAATTCTTCCAAGTAGTCCCCAAGAGAACTAGAGATTACAGAAGTAACTCCTCTTTATTCTCCTGAAGCTTGCTCTTCTTTGCCTTTGACAACACTGATTTAGAGTTCATTTTGCTATTCCTGTTATTTTCTAATGTTGTTTGGGGGTTTTGTCCCTTGATAGCACAACGAAGAAAAAAATACACCTTTCGCTCTAATTGAAATTTCTCTATAAAGCAGCAAAGAACGTCAGTTGTTTCTCAAACAGGCCTGTTCTCTTGATTTCCTTAAAAATCATTTTTAAAAATCCACTTGGGTTTCAAATATTTATTGCCTCTTTTTTGAGTATCTTGCAGTAGTCTCTTAAGTGCTGCTTTTTTCAGTGTCAGCTACCAAAATGACCCAACATTAAGCCTTTCTGATCAGTTGGAGCTCTCTGGATGTGTAGGTCATACAAACTGAAAGCTGTGCTTTCCACGCCTGCTACAGAAAATAACCATGTCATTTAATCCATTTTTTTTGTTATTGTTGCTTTGCTCTGGCCTGAATGGATTTAAGAATCCTACTTAAACCGGTACTGGGATTATGCTAGTGAGATGTAAATGAACAGTTAGCCTCACTTCAAAAGTGTTACGCATTTAGCAATACCAGAGTGACTGAGACACATTTTTTGCCAAGATGATGAAAGAAAACTATTCATTTACATCACAGCATCGCAGAGGAAAATATCTGTACAGAGCTAGAGCACTAGCACAATGGTAAATGACTATATTGTTTAATAATGACATAAAATAAAATTCTGCAATTTTGCGGAGACAAGAATTCCTTAAAAACAACAGAGCTATTACTTTAAATGGATTATATTAATTAGCCTCCTTCATCCGAGTCATGGAAACAGGAACTGAGGCAATATTGCTCTTTGACATGGAAACAAACTGCTCCAATGTGGTTAATACAATAGCACTATGGCCTTCTGGAACCATGAAATCTGCAACCAACCCAACTGGAAGAATACAACTGAGTCAAATTAATTAGCATAAAGAAAGCAATGGCCTATCTTACTTACTTTGAAAGGAGGACTGGAATCACTCGGCCTCGCTGAAAAATCAAAAGAGATGATGAGATCAACACCTCTTTGAGGTCTTAAGATAAGTGGGTACGGCAGGTTAAATGTAAGCCCACTGTCCACTATATGAATCTTTTTGCTCTTCACATCCAGTGGCTCATATATCCTCTCAAACTCATCAGGATCTGCATTAGAACAAACAAAAACAAATCAAAACGGGAACATACCCGTTATGAACTGAAATGGCAATGGGCTTTCAGGTGTTTCCTCAAGCACTAAAGATTCCACACAATTAAAAATTTGCAGTACCCCAGCTAAGCATACTGTGAACTCAGGTGTCATCTTAACTCGTCTTAACAACTAGAGAATGTAGGGGGAAAAAACAGACCTGGAAGGGACCTCAGTAGGTGAAGTACACAAACACCCTGTCCCAAGGCAGAAGCAGAGGTGACTCAAGGCAAAATGGAAGGGGGACAAACGCCCAGGTTTGACCCCAACCTTCCCAGCTTTACCCCTTCAGCCCTAACACAATTCATAAAGAAAGGAATGTGTTTATGGGATTGTACCTCCCCTCAGTGTCCTACAAACCCTGCCCAAACATCTTCCCCCAGGTTCCCTCCCAAAACCCCTGTTCTTCCCCAAATAACTGAAGTTTGCCTAAAAACCCTCAACGTGGCTCTGCTCTTGCGTGATGCTTTTCTGTTTCTGTTCAGTAGAATCAGGTCACCAAATCACTTGCTTTTCAACCTACACCAAATCTCATCACCTCATACTCACTGCTATACTAGGAACAAAAAGAAACAGCAACCCATATCCATATCCGAAATTGAAGCATTGGGCAGAATTACATCAGCCACTGACTGCTCTTACCATCATCCTGTATCTAATGTCCAAACCCAGGGCCGAAGAAGATGATGTTTCCCCTTTAAATCCAATATTCCCTGGGTTCAGCTCAGGAAAAAGCAAGCAATTTTTCATAAGTGCCTTTGCACCCATCCAAGTCTCCGGATACTGTTAAATGATCTCTCTAGTACTTTTCTCCTGACAGTCTTTTCTTGCTCTAGATCTTAAAAATGCATGTTTTTGCCTTTTGACTAAAAACTCGAATCTGTAGAGGGCAGTGTAATCTAAGGAATGTTGAATAGAGTAATATAATTATTTCTTGTATAATTAAATTTCCTAGACCTATGTATTGGGGATGGAAGTAATCTGAAGAAAGATATTTTAATGTGAAGATAATCCATCAACATAATTAAAATTCTAGTTCCTACCATTTCAGGATCCATGAAAAAAATTTATTGTTATGAGCAGCAAAAAAAATCTCAGAACAGATATTTTGACTTTTTATTTCTGTTATTATTATTATTATTTACTAGAGGGCACTTTGCTAAGTAATAAGGAACCAGTTTCCTAATATTCACCTTGTTTTTTAAGGGAGAAAACATTTTCAAATCATTGCCTATTGCTAAAGGACTAAGGGTGTTTATAGAGCTATTTTAGAACCAGATTATTTCATAACAATGAATTAGCATAAATCAATGAAAATATGTTAATGTTTATCAAATTCACCATAACTAAAAAAAACACTGGTAAAAAAATAATTACTACACATCCTTCTAGCGCAAGGAAGCCAGCCTTGTTTTCCCCTTCCTTTTTAAAGAAAACATTTCAAACATTATTTAACCCTTGTTCTCAACAGAATTTCTAAAAATTGCAGAAACATTTTTGTCAAGTTTTGTATTACCTTATTTTACAAAATTTTAAAGGGTCACTGTTGACTTTCAAATTAAACAAGATTTGTACCACCTATTTGTATTTGTGATGGGAGTGTTACTGCATAGACAAACTTCCTATCAAAAAGGCACTCAAGAACAAGGTGTTTCCTATTCCTTATAGCCTCTATGACTCTATCATCAAATTTATCATAATATTTTAATGATATTTTAAATGATAAAACATCATAAAGCCATCAATAAATTTATAATGACCACGCGGATTGTTTTTATTAGTCATGGTCTTCTGTGATTACAGGAAAAATTCAACTTAAAAGGTTTTTCTTTTTATTATAATTCATTTCAGAGAATGATAGAATCATAGAATGGTTTGGGTTGGAAGGGACCTTAAAGATCATCTAGTTCCAACCCCCCTGCCATGGGCACAGACACCTCCCACCAGACCAGGTTGCTCAAAGCCCCATCCAACCTGGCCTTGAACACCTCCACAACTTCTCTGGGCAACCTGTTCCAGTGTCTCACCACCCTCACAGGAAAGAATTTCTTCCTAATATCTAATCTAAATCTACCTTCTTTCAGTTTATAACCATTACCCCTTGTCCTGTCACTACACTCCCTGATGAAGAGTCCCTCCCTGTCTCTCCTGCAGGCCCCCTTCAGATATTGGAAGGCTGCTGTAAGATCTCCCCGGAGCCTTCTAGTCTCCAGGCTGAACAACCCCAGCTCCCTCGGCCTGTCTTCACAGGAGAGGTGCTCCAGCCCTCTGGTCATCTTCATGGCTTCCGCTGGACCCGTTCCAACAGATCAATGTCCTTCTTATGTTGAGGACTCCAAAAGTGGACACAGTACTCCAAGTGAGGAGTTTTTCTAATCGTTGAACTGAGAAGAAAAGTTCCAAAGTGTAACTTGTGTCTATGCTTGGTCAGAATTCAAAAAGCAATAAAAATAATCCGGTGTTACTTTAACAACATGACTTTAAAAGCAGACTGAGACTGTGATTTGATTTGATTTACAGAGGCCAGAAGCAGCACCCAATGCACCAGTGAGACCATGCAACAGGCAGACTGAACTGCAGGTCAGGTCACCATAGGTGACCCTACAATTGTTCCTGGGAGAGCCTGAATGTACAATAAGCAACCCTGATGCTAAAAGAAGCATTGCCTACTCTACAGCCTACACTGGATAAGAAAGGTTTCTTGTTTTTTTTTAAACTTTACAACACCTGAATCCAGGACACTCATTCTCTATACTCTAGCAGCCCTGCTAAGTCAATCCATCATTATTCGTCAAATGAAGCCAGAATGGAGTATTTCTGCTCCGAGAGCCTGGGACATTAACTTTCAGCCCATACAGACTGCTTTTATGAAAGATGCATCCATATCATGAGAAACTTTCAGTCCATCGAACAGCAAACTGGGAGAAGCCCAAGATGTTTACGAGTAGAGCTCTGGGTGAAACCAGCCCAGCATGCCTATCCCATTTGCAGTAATCGGATACACAAATGGGTATTAAGAATTGTTTGGAAAGAAAAAAGAGATCATGTGCTCGAGACCAAAGTTTGTCACAGATGGTAGCTTCAATGGAAGTAAGAGAGATGAAAAGGGCATTTGCTACTGACGTGCGTCTACTATAACAGAGTTTCCATAAATACCTAACTAAGGAAGCGGAGATTATGAGTTATTTTTTCCCTATTGTTATTCACTTGGCATTTTCTCAAGTGATTTTGTGTGTTGTAATATCAAGGCACAGAAACAAAACAACTCTGAGTTCCCAATGAAATCATTCAAGGAGAGGGCAAGGTTTTAAAGTATATTAGAGATCAAGTAAGAAACTGCTCAGCATAAACAGAATCGGTAGCAAAGCGAAGCCAAGCATTTTACTTTCAGATGAGCAGCTGGGATCGCTGCTGTAGCTACTAAACACTAAATTCAGTCCTCAGTAATGACTGTAACATCAGCTTAGATCTGCCAGAGTTCATCCTCTGAGGTACAACTCAGTGCGTCTACAGAAGGTCTGAGACAACTGGAGATGTAAAGCGTCATTTATACCCTTTTCCATTCATCTATTTCTCCTTTGGAGCGCCTGGTAATAAAGAGAAAGTAAGTCCTAAAGCAATTCAGACCTCTCTCTGTACTCAAGCTGACAGGTAAACTGCCAGCAGCAGGAAGAAATATCCAAAGCTTAAATGCATCCACTGCATCCACTTATGCAAAGCATAAATGCTTTGGTAATATACAATATTTGAAATTTACACCAAAGTTTCTTGTCTACTCCTCTGCTTCTAGACTCTTACATATATTAGCAAAATTGACAGCATTAAAATCTGGATATACTTAATCACACTACTGAACGATTCAATTTTATATTAACTACAGAAATTTCAAGGTTTTTTTTTCACTGTTCTTCACCACAATATTGCAACTCATAGCTGTTAGATTTGAGTTGTTAGTTCAGGATTATGAGTGTGGGCTTCAGCTAACACTAGAAAAATCACAGTTACGTCAAACTTTTGCCAAACATTTTAGCCAAAGAAATTTCAGGCACACAAAAGTAATTGTCTTAGAGGTGCAGGCTCGTTCTGTCAAACCAGCATTTTATTTCAACTGAAATTAAAACCCATGAAGTTGACAGTTGATTCTGAAGATTATCCACATCTTAATTATGCAAAAATTCCCAACTGTCTTTTTTTCCAACCATACATTTACTACCCGCTTTCCTGCCTCTTCTACAACAACTATAAATATTGAGATTATCCAGTTGTAAACACCTCTGAGATGATAAAAATATTTAGAAAGTGGAGTACACATGGAAATTACTATACAACCACCGAAAGGGGTTTGTTACATTAACAAATACACATTAGAGCGCGTTTGCTACTTAAGCTTTTAAACACCATCTGGTATTTACTGTTGCATAATGACCAGCTAGGACAACCTCTGTCCTCTGAACAGAAAATAAGGGCTGAAGTGACTACAATTATTAGGAGGGATGGGTGGCAGTGCTGTGCCACTAACAAGAACATGGAAGGAACCCCACTTTCAGATTTGTAGTTCCTGCACTTGACGGATGTCAGTAATAATCTACAATAATCCCAAAGCATTACAGTTTGTATCACAGAAACTGTATGTGGAGGCTCCACCAAGAAAGCATCTTCACTGGGATGTAACTTTTCTATAGGGAAACTCACATCCTTAACTGGGTGCTCTGTTGCCTACCGAGGAAGAAAAAAAAAAAGCACCAGTGCCAGAAGAATACTAAGAAATTATTGGCTCTCATTAAGAAGACTGTAATGAACACTGTCTATAGCAAATCTTCTTAATACTAATCGAATGTGAATCATTAATTCTCTGCAGCTGCTGTGCCAGACACCATACCCTTCATGGAGTGGGGGAAAACACCAAACTTCTTTTGCAAATTAACATTTTTCTGAAATTTGAATTTTTCCATCTGCATTCCTGTTTGCTACTTAAGCCAACGTGACCTGTGGATGCACCTACACATCAGTCACACCTGAAATGTGAATGCACCTGACAGATCCGTCATGCTGGGAAGAACATGGTGTCAGCAGAGCAAGGATCTACAAGTGAAGTGTGTTGCTTCCACAGGTTTTTCAGAGGGAGGCAAAGGCAGCAGAAAAGCTACAAATTTTTTGGAACAGGGATGCCTTTTTACTTCCACCAGAAGGCTTAGCACCAACAAGAGAAAAGGAACAACACAGGACAGTCTTTGAAGAAGTCCAAGAGAGCAAGAAAGTGGCCTTAATGAAGGTCACCATACAAAAAGCAGCCAGATCACCTCTGCCAGCAATTCCTTCAAAACAAAGAGCAACTTTGCCTCCAAAAGGTACTGACCGTTCTGCACACTCTGCCAGGGGATATGGGAGGCAGACAGCAGGCAGAAGTCACTGTGCGGGGCCCTCTGTGACACCCAGTCACCTCATCACCTCTGCTGTTGACCAACACTCATGACTACCGCTCCGTTCTCCTGGGTGTAAGCCTCATAGTTTGATGTTACCACGCTGAGAACTCTCAGTTTCTGGTTTTACTAATGACTACCCAGCAACACAGGCTTTCTGCAAACTAACCTGCAACGGCTGCATCTAGTTCATCTTCCTCCACAGACTCCTGAGTGAGAAGGTCTGCCAGAGGAGAGAGTGGGTAACAGCTGTTGAGGTTCAATCCCAGCATGAAGTTGTGCACTTTCCCAGCACGCCCTTCCCTCGTGTTGAAAAGGGCACTATCACCCACCAAAGCCATCAGCATCCTCTGCACCCAGCTTTCTTGGCTGCTGTTCTGATATTCTCGATTTGCCTCAGCATTTTCAGTGCCTGTAGAGGAAAAGGAAAATAACCAATGGTGAGACAGTTAATGTGTGAAATATAAACCCAAGATTTCTGGGTCTATTAAAATAAAGGCCCTATGAAAATAAAAGGAACTGGGTCACAGCCTACTTTCAAGGAGCCGCAGACTGAATGAAGGAGTTTTGCTGCAAGAATTGCAGAGGAATAGAGAGGAACTATCCTCTTAACTTCATAGGCCAGTGGAACTGTTCATCTGCAGTACAGTAGCGTGGATGTGTCCATTAGGAAAATAGATTGAGAACGTGTTAGATGACCTTGATCTAGACTTAATTAGTGTGGGTGGCAAGGGAAATGACGATATGGCTTTATCTGTGCTAGCACCCAAAATGCAAATTCTCCTGGGCTCAGGGATGAGACTTGAGTCGCCAAGATCCATACCCTACGTAGACCCGAGTTCCTCTGGATGTGTACCCTTCTCCATCCTTTGCTGACTGCTACAAAGCCAGCTTTCCTTTAGAAGGCAAAGTTAGTCTGCATACAAGAAAATACTATGGTGTGGGAATTCTAACATACCTGAAAATAGCCTTTCAGCAAACTGTAGCCTACAATCAATGTCTAGCTCCAATTAACTTAAGAGTAGAATGAAACATCTAGGCTTAAGATGTCTACAGCTAGACGTTGCAGAAAAAAATGACTTGAGTTGGCACCACCTTGCATTCATACTGTCAAAACTTTTTGAGGTGTCCTGTATAAGGCCACGATTCAGGCTGAGGCTCGATCCTTTAAATCCAGTACTGAAATGTGTGTCTTCAAATTCAGGCTTTAAAGGAGCTGATTTTTATATAAGTAGAGAGAAAAACAAGCATCTCACATCGCAATGTTTAGAGGTGCAACATCTGTACAATAGTATTCTACAGAAGTGAGGGATTACCAAGTGTTTACAGATCACAGATTTGTAGGATGTCCACTATGTCTACAAACTATGAGAGAAATGTAGTGTTTCCAAAGTGCTTTGACAGAAAATCCACAAATAAACACAAAATGTAATATCACCCTCTCCCTGTTACTTTACACATAGGGGGAACTGAAGAAGTAATCATTTAACTGAGCTAATGACATAATTCACTGTGCCATCGCACAAGATTTTTCTTTTCTTTTCTTCCTGTAGATCCTGAAATTACAAAAAGCTGCATTCCCATCTTTGCTTCAGTTGTTAAAAGCATCATTGCTTTCTTCGGGTGAGAAATCACTGTTGTCCCCAAAAATACCATAAAATACAGAAAGCATTATTAGGATAAGGCAGAGACCCTGACTAAAACCACAGAACTCACCAGGTGGTTTAGGTACCTCAGGATAATTTTCAACAGGATCTTTTCTTCCCCATGCCCAGTGTTCCCCTTGTAAGTTGTGCCTCCTCTGGGAAACCCGATTTGGGCACTGTTTAAAACACCGTGCCAAGCACTAGGAATTTCCTCTATCAGATGCCATTTTTAAAGGTGCTAGAAAACATCTAGGAACACTGGAAACACAAACTAACAGTTAATCAAGGAACCCTTAAAAACAATGGATTTTTCCAGGCTGACAACAACTCGAACATGCCTCTGAGCTCAGTAGCTTGCTGGCAACAGAATTCTGGAGATTAGGCTCCACAAGCCTAATTTTGAGATGTGTGTGAAGTTGCAGGCCTCTGTGAAGCTCTGTTGGGTTGATGCCAAGACTGAAGATCTGTGAGGGAATCATTTGATCATCAGCTTGAGCAAGAGACATGAAGTTAAGCCAAGGGCCCTCCTGAGGTCTCTTCTTCAACTTTTCTCTATTTTGCTGAGCCACAGGCTCCTTTAAGATCCTTGGGCTAGGCAATTAAGTTTTAACATTGGTATAAATAACAGCAGAGCCCTCAAGTATGAGACTATTGGTAAGCTTCAGGAAAACCAGCTATGGCTAATTACCAACATCCACGAACTTGACCATGCTACACGAAAGCTGGTGAAAAACATAAACTATGAAATAAAAACGTGAGGATTTCCTTACCTTTTGGATGCTGTGATTCATCTTCACTGTCTGAACTGTCATTGCTTACAAGGTGCTTCAGCCTAATATTTTCTGTTGAAAGAAATATAAAATCACTTTAAACTGCTACGGTTTCATTATCAGAACAGCTAGGAATTTCAAAACAATTTGAGTCTTCATAATAGGAAATGCAGCTGAAGAGATTTGATCTGCTGTGGACATCTCTGTGTTCTGAATCCGATTGGAATATATTTGGCTTTAGCCTGCAATTTTTTAAAAGCTGCTGCACTAGGCAGATTTCCCAGCAAAAGGAATGGGAAAACAAGAAGTAATCCTAAAGCAGTACCTACTGTTCACCTCTGCACCACGCATCTGACACGTTTCCTTCACCTTGATTAAAATGTAGATGTATAGCTTCTGTCCTCTCAGTAACTCCTAATGAACTAGGAAGACAATGCCCATTTCTGTTAATTGCCAGCTAATTTTTAAAAAGAGGAATGCTTAACTTCATTCATACATATATGAATGGGTACCCTTAAAATATAGCGGGGGAAAAACAAAAGCCAAGATAGTTATGTTTCACTGGAGTATGTGTGAAAATTAAAGGCCAATGCAGTTACTTGAGTAGAAAAGACAATGGTTTTCATCTCATAACATTAAGTGAGAGAAATAAAAACAGAAATTAATTAAATTATCTGGCAAATTTCTGCATTTTGTTACGGTTAATAGCTTTGTTTCCAAAACAACAAAGTAGGTCATGGTTGACTGTTCATTACTATTTCAGGGCATTATTTTGAAGTCAAAATGAGTACTGAAAAAGCAACACATTCCACTCCTCAGATAAGATTTGTAGTGGAGGTGACTTTATGTAAAAATGGATTATAGGCTTATTATTATAGATTATTTTCACTAATTACAGAGGGAAGCCTTTCTTGAAATAAAATAGATTTGCCATGTTTTATGAGCAGCCTCCTCTCAGAAGCTGACAACCTACAAAGACTGGACACAGAAGATGAAGTCCAGTGATGTACCTGTATCTAAGAGAAGACTTTTGAAAACTGAAAGCCTTTATTCCCTAGTATAACATATGCTAGGAATTATCTCCAATCAAAATTTGAAGCCTGTTAAAATAAACTGAAAGAGAGTTGTTTCCTAGTGAACTTGAACATATTAACAACTCATTTTTTTTTTTCCATTAAAAAATGAAAATAAACATCTACTGTTTCTCACGAAAGGATAATGATGTTCATCTCTGGTGACACACTCCTGCAATGAGCTGTAATTTCCAAGAAATGCTGTAAGTTCTATCAAGTGCAGTATCAAAACAATGGCAATTTCACTTCACAGTTTTTGTTTATGTCTAAATCTAATTCCTGTAAGCACGCCCGGCTGAAAGAGAAGACTGAAGGAAGAGTCACTGTAATATCAAAGGTGAAAAAACTACAGAATCATTTTCCTCAGTAATGAATACCAGATACAGATGACCACTACTGTTGCTTTTTCTCTGCAGAGAATAATGCCCTCTTAGACTTACACAGAATACTGTAAAAATCCCCACAGACACATAAGAGCCTAGTCATCATGTATTTTTCCTTAAATACTTTTTCTTTTTAATACTCAGTGGGTCCTCAGTCACTACTCAAATACTGTCAATGGACAAACACACACCAAAGACAAACATGCGCAAATTCTTAAGAAATTACATAGAAGAAAGGTCAAAATTCAAATTAATGAGCAAAAAAGGAAGCTAACAAAACCGACAAATGCAAATTTTGGACATCAAATCATCTCTTTAAAGCAACCCCCGTGCCAAATTAATTATTACTGCTTCTAGGTGTGATTTATACATTCTGTGTGCAAGGCTGGCTCTTCTGATGTCCACTGGCATTTTACCATTCACTTTGGTGGTACAACAGTTTCACTGGGACATCTTCAGCTCTGGTTCAAGTCACATTAGTATTTTCCCATCTCACTGGAGTTCAAAGCGTATTTTTTTAAGTTATATGTGAAATGAGCCATGGATGAGAGATAACCTTCTGTCTCTCAATATCTTAAAAAGCAGTAACACAGACTTTTCCATTATCAAATTTATTGACAAAGATTTTCTGTTAGTACGTGTTAACACTCCAGAGGTGTATCAGAATTATGAACCTGGAGGCACAGCTCTCATTTTCATCCATAAAGAAGTACATTACCAAACAGCTGAATACCATCTATTAGGAGACAGAGAGAGCGAAAGGGCTTGGCCTTTTTCTGCTGTTTTTTTGCTTTTACTTTACTAACCCCTTAAATAATACAGTCCAGTGCCAAGAGACTACACAAGTAACTATCAAGCATTTGTCAGCTTCTGATCTCCAAAAACTAGAGTAAGAACATAAAAAAGGGAGTTGCATTCTTTTAACTTCATAAAAATAGTTGGATATATACACATGATTTTCAGTACCTCTGATACTGATCAGAAACAAAAAATGAAAGAAAATTACTAACCCTCTTTCCCTGACCTCATCAGCATGTAGGAAACATGAATTCCATATTCTTAAAATGACTATGAGCAGGGTGCCATCCTTCCACAGAGTGAAAGTGCACTGAATCTGCCTAGTAATTGTTTTGCATAGTAGAAGAATTATTTGCTATTACCTAATTCTTCTTCCATGGTGGGACCTTTATTTTGAGAATTGGAGACGCCAAGCACTCTGTTAAATAATATAGAAAATGCACTGCCCCAGACACCTGAAAGGGAAAAAGTAAACAATGAATGGAGGCTGGTAGAAGGAAAAAAAACATATACTGCACTATTTAAGCAGTTTCTTGCTCTCAGAGCACATCTCTGATTTTGGAACATGCTAAATAATAAGCTCAGATGTACGTATCAGAAACAAAAAAAACAGGGAATGCCAATCCATGCCTGTGAAATCTTTCAAATAGATGTTTCTCAACAAATTGAGAACTCTACTTCTTGTCTTACACTTTGTGTGATTGCATTAAAAAGCCCTTGTCCATGAACTATGGAAATTAGTTTCATTTTAAAGTCTCTTTCTGTCACATACTCACCCATCAAGAAATGCAAGGGATTTTCACTATACTTCTTCACCACTGTCCCCATAAAAAATTTGCTTCCAAACAAATCAGGAGACATAAAAGTGCCATACTTTGCCATACCAATCTCATATGGACTGAATTCCACCCAGTCTGAAAATTAAGAAACAAAATTGTGCTTAATTAGCAAACTAATCTGAATAAAAACAGAGGATGAATATATATAAAAGAATGAAAACTCTGTCCAAGTAAAGAAATTTGAGTTAAATGGAAAGTTAAATAACCAACAGGAATATATTTTAGGTTGTGCAGAAGCCAAAATTTTGATTTCAAATGAAGGTCAGTCTAATGTCACACCAAAAAAGGAATTCACATTCTCATTCTCTCTTATCACAACAAACTGTGGTGAAAATATATGAAGTTATAAAAACAGAAGTATAAAACAAGCAATCATAAATAAGAAAAACAAAATGACATAATCTGATTTTCATCTCATGCCTCAATTCAGCTCCCTGTCACGTGAAATACAACGTGGGCCTAAGTTCCAATTTTATTTTCTTTCACTGTGATCCTACCAAAAACGTGGAGGGAAGTGACAAAGGTTGCAAAAAAATTATTTAGTA
Organism: Calidris pugnax; assembly: GCF_001431845.1. Lineage (NCBI taxonomy): Eukaryota > Metazoa > Chordata > Aves > Charadriiformes > Scolopacidae > Calidris > Calidris pugnax. Next base: position 2,342,509 of record NW_015090776.1, on the reverse strand, counting down.
TCACAAAAGTTATGAAAGATTCTAGGAGATGCATTTGGATTCCACAAAAAGTTTCTAGTGAAATCCAATATGAAAAGGCAAAGCTGAGAGGCAGCGGAGAAACCTATTAACACCAAATGATGCAATACACATTTTTAAAAGTGCATGACATTTTATTGAATAGAGAGCTCAATAAAAATATAGACTAAAATGTTCAAATGCATTTTCTGATCTTAGCAGAAAATTTCAGAAGGGATTTACATTCTATGATGTATGCCTTTTTTGAAAATGGATTTTAGCTGATTTTGATCTTAGCTTTATTTGATACCAGTGGAGTTGCTTACATCAGAGAATTAATTTCAAAAAGGAAGCAATAATGAACAGAAAATACCCTATATTTTTAGTATTTCATCCATACATCTATATTATCTTCCGTATTTTCAGTAGTGATTGATTTGACTGATTCTGTAAACAAATTAGAAATGATTCTGAAATAGAAAGGCAAAAGAAATGGCTTTGAAAAATGCCCACAGGTCACAGGTTGCCATACACTCCTGAAGGTATTCAGTGTTTCTGTTGAAATATGAAGCATAACATTAACCTCTTGTCCTGAAAAGGAAAGATTTAATCACGACTGCTGATAAGTTTTGTTTCGTGGGGCAATGCTTATCTCTGTTAAGTCAAATACAACATCCTATTTTCCAAATAAACCACCCACAAATTTTCACATTTATTGGAGCAGAAGGAAATTCCTTTGACGATCCAATTGAGGAATTTAATGGTATTTCCCTTTAGATATATAAACAGGAATTGGCAGATATGTATTTCAGAACCACGTTGACAGCAAAACTAAATTTAGAATTAGAATTAATTTGATCTGCGATAATCCACTTTCATTTTTGTACTTGCACTGAAGAAGATCATTTCGCAAATCACACATCCTGCTTAGGGAAATAAGATTTCTACCTTAAAATTAAAGGGCTTCAGCATTAGCTTCTGCCATTCCAGAAGCTCCTTGAGACACTGGTCATTTAAATGAGTAGGACTTGAATGTTCCAAGAGACAAGAACTCTATACCAAGAGAAGTACTTAAGTGTTTGACTAAAGTCCAACCTCTCAGCTGTGTTCATAGCACTTTGGACATGGCCCTGACGTAGGTTAGATCTTCAGGTATCTTCAGGTGATTTCTTAGCATTAAAAAATCTTATCTTAATAAAGAAAAAAATAAAAAAAAAAAAAAAAGAGAGAAGTTGTCTTTAACTAAATCCCTGTAATTATGTTCAGTTAAAATGATTACTGCAGTTTTGGGTATGGCTGGCGCCACCTGGGTCAGAAATGTTAGTGGTAGGGAAAACATGCAGAGCCTGGGGCATGAAAGCTATTAGCAGCTGCATGAAATCTTGCACCATCGCTCCTGGAAGGAATTTTATCTGATATAATTCCTGCACTTCAACTTGAAACAACATGAAAGATCTCACCTACATCTATAATCCAATAAATAAGAAAGTGTAAGTATTTCTGTTCAAAACTTACTACATATTTCAAATCAAAAACAGCTGTTCAGTTCCAAAAAAAGAAAATAGAAGCTTACAATAGAAACGATCAAGAACTAGCATCCTATGTAATGATACAGATCAGAGCTTCAAAAAAAGAAAAACAAGATCCATTGGCAGAGGCAATACCTTTTCTAGACCAATGGGTAAAGCTAGAGAAATTAGATAAGCCTTCAGATGCTTCAGGTCTTGCTTAGAGATGGCCATTAACTAAAGATAATTTTGTTTTTAATACGGTAAATAAGTAACCCAAATAAACCCAAATGACAGAAGGTCATCAAAACCCAAAACACTTCTATTTTCAAACAAAAAGGTTTCAGTTTCCTAAGGACCAAAGTAGACAATTCTTCCATGACAAATTTAACCTAATTTACACCCTCATTTTCCATTACAAACAAAGTTTTGACAGCAACTTTTCCAAATAATCTTTTTAGGAAATGTGGATACAGTGTCCGATTGATAAACCTTGGGCAAGTCATTTGGTGTTTCCCCCCTCAGTCTCCTATGTAACTATATAGATATATAGGTATCCTTTTCTTTGTGCAGCATCTAGCACAATTGGACCCACCCTCAATTGAGGCTACTAGATGAGATTAAAATCTATAAAATAAATAAAAGTAAAAGCCCCCTTTGTGTTATCAACAGTACTTTACACTGTGCAAGAAGTAAAAAGACGTAGTAAATTTATTTGTTCAATTCTAATTTCACTCTTCTTAGAAAGAGGAATAATCCTGTATGACATTTCCCTTTACCCGTTTGATACACTACCATTAAGCAGCTTTCTGCTGTTTGTGAAACACCAGCTTTCTTTTTGTCTTGACTCCTGAAATGTACTTAAGATACTTCATACATAAGAAATGTTCTTTTTCAATTGATACAAAATCACTTTTTTTTGTAAGACGTAGAAAACAAAACTTGGCCACTGCTTAACATTTCACAGAAACCTAAAGAGCTGTTATGGTTTAAAACTTGTTTTGGGGTTAAAAAAAATAACTAATGACTACAAAATGGTCTAAGAATAAGTCTCCAGACCCAAGAATGAGAGAAATAGAAGGCTGTTGACCTAAAATACAGTATGTTTGCATCTCCATGGACAGGAAAAGTTGCATCTGAAAAGCCAAGCAAAGGCTCAGTTCCATTATATGCCGTGAGGAATACGTCCTGTTCTCCTGTAAACTTGGTGCAAATACTGCACCAATGGAGTAAGTATCCATCTATCTAATTATATGATCAATTATCCCCAAGTAATTTCTTGTTTTCAGACTCTACTGGCAGTTTCCCAGAAGCTGCTGAACACAAGTGTGTCTATTGCCCAATCAGCTTTTAAAATACACCATCCTTACCATGTGCCTGTTCGGTAAATCCTTCAACATCACAACTTCCTATTCTTTTTTTAAATTAAAATTTCCCTGTACTCAGTTCATAACAATGCAAATTTTGTTAATCCCCAGAGAACGCTTCATATCATGGCAAATTCCTTCCTCACCCTTGCCATAAAACTAATAATTTCAAACTGTACCAAGCTGCAGGACATAATTATTCTCAGAAGTATTTAAAAAACAGGCTTTTTTTTGACACGCACTTCTGTCTTCTTTCCACAAGTGACTCAATACACAGATGGAAAACATACCCGCAAACATAAGCTCTGAGACATCTGGTTTGACGTGAAGACAGGTAAAGAGTGGGAGAGCACACTGTGCATTATTGATTTTCTCTTTCATGTTGCTCAAAGTGGTGTCCATTCTCTGCATGAAAAGAAAGAGGTTATGTCCAAATGGATCCTAGAACCGCCTGCTGATATTTGGGAGACTGCTCATTTCTCCGAAATCCTCACAGAGAAGGAAAATGAACAAACTCAGTTACTTCCAAGAAAAACACAACACAAGACTTTGTAAAAGGAAGCAATCTGCTTGAATGCCTTTTAACTGCACAATTCAGGAAGGAAGGAGTGGGAGAAGACATGATATGGAAATGAAATAAGCCCACACCCCAAAAAGAAAACAGTGTTGCTGGACAAAGCACATTCTTTCCCTGTGCTTCTGTAAAACACAAAAAGAAGGCAAAACCTCTCAGGCAGAACCATCCTTAATGATCATGTAATGTTTTTTCCATCTGTGCCATTTCTGAAAAGTCAGCAAAGGTAACTAAGAAAAGGAAATGGACTATTAAGAGGCTCACATTTACTAACCAAGGATCTGCATCTCCCTCAGAAAATATTCTGAAGCCTGCAATCAAGACAGACTGAAAGTCATTATGACATACTAGTAATAAATCTATTCTCTGTGAATAACCAAGAACCTTATTGCCATTTTTCACTGATCGTGTCAGGTTCAGATTTAAACTAAACATCTGCATTTGTTTAGCTCCTTAATAAACAGGGACTTCTAACCAGCGTCACAGGATCATTGATATCCCTTCACTGTCAGAAACTTACCCTACATACCAGTTACTAAAAGTTGCGTTGACTGTTTTTCAATAGGGTTTCCGAGTATTTAGAGTGTTTAAAACCTAATGGCAACGTATATTCATGAAAGATAGAAGTGTATAAAACACATCTGCAAATCTATTAACACATTTCAATCTTACGATAACATCAAATGCAAATTCTGCTCACCTGACTCATTTGACCTTGAAGTCTGTGTGCCTGATTCAGTCAACTAGGATTTCTCAATAATAAAATACAACAGTTATGAAGCCCTCCTATTGTCTCATTTCTCAGAAAAAAACCCCCAAACAAATAGAGATGTGGATCTTTCCCATTGAATTAAGTATTTCATTAAGTAAATGATGCTTTTCTTATAGCAAAACGTGCATAAAGAGGTTACACCATTTTGTAATTTTTTGTTGAAACTGCTTGAGCAGTAATTTTAATAGATGATACACAATGCTACGAGCTTGCTACAAGTACCCAGAAGTTCAGTTCACTTCCATTGCACATGAATGCATTATGTTTTCCTAGCTCTTAAAGAAATGAAGACCATGCAGAAACTTGTAAAATGCTTTCCTTTCTCTGGGAGAAGTTTCTTATCCAGTATTCGTTCAGCTATAATTTTAAATATTCCTATTGCTAAACATGGTTTGTTAAATGTTACCAAGGTAATCTCAAAAAAACAGTGACGGTGGTTATTACACAATAGTTTCACAACTCTAATAATCATTAAAAAATGAACTCACATTATGGATAAGTGTTTCGCCTATTAGCATTCCAAAGATATCTGTGAAGGTGACAGGCTGCCCTGAGCTTTTCTTATTCCACAGTGCTTCAATGTAGCGTTTGACTTTCTGAGGAGTGAGCAACAGAAGTGGGTTGTGACTCACAGAGTTCATCAATTCTTCATTGATCTCCTTTGGTCCTTTTTCTGGAAAATCTGGGTGTGAATACAAAGTTGACATGTACCTGAAACAGAAAACCGGGTCTGTAAGTATAAAAGCCTGGTTCCATGTCAGTTGCCTGAAACGTACAATAAGCTCATAAATAATGTGATACAATTACTGATTAAATCAGTTTAATTTACTCACCATTTATACAGTAAATTGTCATTTCTTTTTTTCTCAAGGCATAGAAAGCTAAACAGTTTGTTCTAAATGTAAGCATACGATCTATAATAATCAACATACATTTCCATAATGTGTACGATGAAAAACATTAAAGCCTTCCTCATTTATCTGTTTAAGGGGCAATGGACAGAATCATCATAAGTTGAAAACACAGCTTCTCAAGCTCTCGTAGCATACATAAATTTGGCAGACTGGAGGTCCTATAACTATACACATGCAGTTCTTTCAGTCTAGGATGTACTGCTCTCTGTCACTCTCCATTTCATTATCACTATTCCTAAATTCCTCCAATGTATGAGTGTACAGCATGCCTTCCAGGATCTGGGTGTTTTCATAATAAGATGAAGCACAATAACTGCAACCTGTGTAGAGGTTTAATTGACTCCAAGGATTCAGAAGAGGCCTATCAGGCATATCTTGATTTTGTCACCGAGTAACTCTGGAAACTGATGTTTTGTTTACTCAAAACAAAGTTTAAACACACACGCAGACAATTGTGGTTTGCACTTGGTTGGTTTAAGTAAGGCTTTGGGTGAAGACTCAAGATAGCCCGTCCTAATCTCCCAGAAGCTCATTTCACTGTTATTTATTCAATTAGCTGGCTCAGGTATACATACCATACTGCAGGCATCATTCTGCACATCTACCCTGTGTAAGCGTGGCCCTGAGATCGCTGCCCAGCAATTTAACTTGGCAGCGCGATGAACTCTGTCACATGCATGATGTAAGAACTTGATTCATTAGTCCCTGCGCCGCCTCTAAAGCTTAGTGTGCACGTCAGGTCGTAGGTGGAACAACCACAGCAGCAAGCTTCCAGGGGAGCAGAGAAAGGGAAATGCAGGATTGAAGAATTCAGGACAAGGTTGAAGCAAGATGACAGAAACAATCAGGGAGGTAAATGCATTGCTCCAAGGTTAGGCATGCATCTGAGTGAACAAGCAAAAACCTGCCTCTCCCCCTCCAGGAAAGGAATTCTCCACCCTTCAGAAAAGAAAAAAAAAAGAAAAGAGCATTATTCCCAAGTAATAGACTGCATGGAAAAAGAGAAAAGAAAGCGAGTGCCAAAGTGTCAACTTATTTATTCATCAAGCAAAGCCCGAATAGATGACGCCACCAAGACAGCAAAAGCAAATTTGTTTAAATACAACTGTTTCCAACATAAGTTTCTGACTGAATCAGTTCAGATCATTTTGCTATTTAAAATAGATTGCATCGGTTTACATTAGATCAACTATGTATTCACACCTGGGTTTTCCCAAAAAAGGACTCCATGGCCAGCTGAGTTCTGTTCAGAATGTGGACTACACACCTTTCCCTAGAAACACAGTGACAATTTTTTACACTGCACTGCAATATTCAAACCTTTCCCTAGAAACACAGTGACAATTTTTCACACTGCATTGCAATATTCTTGCTCCTCATCCAGCCAGATGATATCCTCCACTTTTTGCAAATTTGATAAAAGTAGATCCAGGTCTCTCAATAGACAGTGATAAATCCGCCCCCACAAACACTAGTGACAGAAAACCCAGGTTCCAGGAAAGCTAACCTTTTATAGTTCAATCTGAATGAGAAATTTCCTTTAGTTCATAGACACTTCTGGCATTCTGAAAGCTTTCTATCTAGTCTGGGAGAGGGGAAGCAAGGTTCATACAAGTGAAAAATAATTGAAAAAAAAAAAAACACACACAAGGAATAGAACAGATCATTATCTATTTCAAAACAGATTCATGTGCTTCCTTGGAGTTAAGCCAGGGAATAAAACTCATCCCATACAGATTCCATGCTCATTTCTATTTAGCTATTCCAATAAAAGTCTTTTCCCCTTACTCTTGAAGAATTGAGATATTAATATAAACTTGTAATCTAGTCTGGAAGGAACCTTGACGTCTCTATTCCCACTGCCTGCTCAATGCAGAGCCAGCTTAAAAGTCAGATCAGGTTGCTCAGGGTTTTGTTCAGTCAAGTTCTACTTTCACACAAAATATTTACTGAGTCAGATAGAGGATGACACCTTACCCAGCAGCATCCTGGCCCGTATCAGAAATAGTGTGGCCAGCAGGACTAGGTCAATGGTTGTTCCCCTGGCACTGGTGAGGACTCACCTCGAATGCTCACTACAAGAAAGACGTTAGGATTCTGGTGCGAGTCCAGAGATCGGCAAAGAAACTGGTGAGGGGTCTGGAGCACAAGTCTTATGAGGAGAGGCTGAGGGAGCTGGGGGTGTTCAGCCTGGACAAAAGGAGGCTGAGGGGAAACCCTATTGCTCTCTACAGCTACCTGAAAGGAGGGTGTAGCAAGGTGGGTGTCAGTCTCTTCTCCTAAGTAACAAGTGACAGGACAAAAGGAAACGGCCTCAAGTTGCACCAGGGGAGGTTTAGATTGGATATTAGGAAAAATTTCTTCACTGAAAGAGTTGTGCACGTTGTGCACACAAGCACTGGAACAAGGCGCCCAGGGAAGTGGTTGAGTCACCATTCCTAGAGGTATTTAAAAGACATGTAGATGTGGTGCTTAGGGACATGGTTTAGGGGTGGACTTGACAGTGCTGGGTTAACAGCTGGACTTGATCTTAAAGGTCTTTTCCAACCTAAATGGTTCTATGATTCTACCCAGTCCAATCAAGTAAGCACATGGCAATACATTCCAGTGCTTGACCACTCTCACTGCAAAATAATTTTCCTAATAGCTTATCAAATTTCTCTTGCTGCAACTTATGGCCATTATCCCTTGTTCTTTCTCTGTGTGTCTCCGAAAAGAATGTTTTCTTTACAGCTACCCATTAGGTAGCTGAAGATAACAGTATGATTTCTCACTACCTTTGCCTGCTCCTCAAGGCTAAACAAATACAACTGCCTCAATTTCTTCTGTTCCAGTCCCCCACATGCCTGGTGGCACTCTGATGGAATCAGTAGGGTTTGTCAACACCTTTCTTGTACTAGGTAACCCTAATCTGGATTCAGATGTAGCTCCAGTATTCAAACTGGTACTGGTTATGATAAAATCGTATTTTGTGACATTTGGGATACTCCCTTGAAGAGGTAAAAAATTTAAGATAACATCTTCTACTGCATCCTGATCCAGTGACCATTAATACCAAGCTTTAAAGTTAGACCAAAAAAACGTCTGAAATTTTTCACTTAATGAAAAAAATGCAGTGTCAATGGGTCCAGTTAGGAAATTTTGATTGAATTTGTCAGATGTTTTTGGCTGATATAAATTACACAGCTTTTAAATATGTTACATCATTTCATTTAAGAAATATCAAAACAAATAGTTTCAACATTTGTAATAAGTGTAATTTGGGAAAGTTTTTATAAAAGCCAAGAAGACAAAAGGCCGCAGGTTCATAGTAGTAGGCAGGGAGAAGAGAAGCCCTCTCATTCAGAAGAGTGGTTGAGGCAGATGTAATACTGGGGTTCAAAGCATTCTGTTGCCTACAAAGACCTGAGCTCACAATGCCCAGAGAGTGCCTTTCACACAGTGACGTCACCCTGATTTTCTCCTGGTGATGTTGTTCCTGTTCATGGGCTGAAGAATTCATTGAATCAGACATGAGGACATCATAACTACCTGATGAGCGCATACTAATTGAGACATCTTGGAAGATCTTTTCTCCCATCTGACTAACAAACTATTTTAAGAAACAATGCAATTTCCAGAGAAGTTGTGGAACCCTGGAAGTGTTCAGGGTCAGGCTGGATGGGGCTTTGAGCAACCTGGTCTAGTGGGAGGTGTGGCAGGTGGGTTGGAACTACAGGATCTATAAGGTCCCTACCAACTCTAACGATTCCATGATTCTAAATTAAACAGTGGCAAGCTCTAGCAGGATGCCCTGCAGCATGGCAGTCAGTCAGTATTCTTTCCTACAAGCTGAAACACATCTGCTCAAATCAGCTTATGCTAAGAAAGAATCAGTGAAAAGGTCCTACACAACCCCATCAAAGTCACTAAGAAGGGGACTGCTGAGTCTAAAATGGAGCAAAAGATTCAATGATTTTGAGAATCTCTGAAAAGTGCCCCAAAAGCATACAATCCATTTTGGATTGAATGAGTCATCATCTTGAAATCGCAAGGAATTATTTTTTTCCCCCATTTCATCAGAACAGTAAAACACCACAAAAAATACCTCTTTAGCACCTCTTTTCATTCATGTTTGCTATGAAAGCTCTCAGGCAGATCACCTGGAGACTGAGCTGTCCTCACCCTTCGAGGCATTCTGAAACACCTCCTACAGCAGATCTGCTCCACTGACCTGCTGCAAGACTGCAGGCTCTGTATGTCTTTTCTGTGCTGATAGTGCATGCACAAACTTTGCTGTGAATTACAACATTAGAAATAAGTCAACTCTCAAGAAAATTCTTGAGCTTCCTAAAGAAAAACTGAAGAAAAACAAAAGAAAAAGAAAAAAGCCCTTACCACGTGGATCCTGAGAGACCAGCAATGTAAGTTGCACAGTCTAAAATTCCTGATTCATAAAGTGCTTTCATGACTCCAGCAAAGCCTACCATGGCACGAAATCCACCTCCCGATCCCAATATCGCTATCACTGGTACCTGCAGAGATAAGAAGAGTAGCATATCATCACATTAATTCTGATAAAGACTTAAAAGTACTAAATAAACCTTACTCATCAATCACTCGCCAAACATACTGGCCTTATGCAATCAACAGGTCAACATCCAGAGATCCTCAGAGCACAGAAGAAACCAGTGCTTTTCTAAAACTGTGCACAAAAGTTCTAACAAGCTAAAAAGAAGGTATTCTGCAGTTTCTTAGTGGTACGTGTGTAAGAGAATTGCAAAATGCTGTACTAAAACACTTTGAGATATGACTTTTAAACACTGTGTGTCGAATGAGGCGGTACCATAATCCCACCCATGGAGTTACCTGTCCATCTTAGGTGCTCTGGGCCCAGGAGTGATGTACAATATTTTTATGTCATTTACTCAGTCCCTTCTGGTTCACAAAGATCTAGATGGCAGAAGCACTTTTGGCTTGCATCACAGGAGGAGAACACTGCCCTTCAAGAACAAAAGAAGCCAGGAACCAGCCAGCAACATGAGAGGGTCTGTCTGCCAAGGTGGAAATTTCATAGAGTGGCAGTGCAGGCTTCCTTCCAGCTTCCTATTTATCTTGTACCTAGGGACCATTAGCAACCAGGATGCAACAAAGTACCTGGCATGCAGGGATACAAAGGGAATCTAAATGTGCCTAGCCCCCATGCAGGCAAGAAGGAAGGTATGACTAAGGCAATGAAAGGCCAGGAAGAAAGCAGGAATTCCCAGGAGAAGGGGAGCTGCAAGCTTGCTTCTTCTAGCAGTGAGAGATCATAGGTTACTGGATAAGAAAGTGACAAGTGACAGTAGCTGATGACTCCCTTTTCCATGGGACACAGGTCAACCTGCCAGCCAGACCAATCATTTAGGGAGGCTGGCTACTTGCCTAGACTCCAGATCCATGATGGCATGGAGAAATTGCAGAGTCTCACTTGGCCTTCCAGATGCTACTCCTCACCGTTCATCTATGTGGGCAACACTGATAGAAGCAGGGGGGACCCTGAGCAGATGAGAGGTGCTTTGCCCCCTCCTGAAGCAAGAATGAGGGGCAGAGGCACCTGGGGCTGTGGCCTGTTGACCTGATCTTTCCAGTCTGGAAGAAGAAAGGCTCAAGCAGATGCTATCAGGCTCAGGTGGTGTCACTAGTGAGACTCTCAGCTTCCTGACCATGAAGCCTTGCTTGCTTATGAAGATGGTCCACAAGAAAATAAAGAATCCATCTGATCAATAGAGTGAAGTAAGCCTTCATAAACAAAACTGCTAATTTAGCAAGGAAGACTTTAGACTAACTTCAATGACAGGGACCTAAGTAAGCAAAGGGTGCAAATGCAGGAGGAACGCATGGAAGAAAGCTAGTAGTGAGACCTGCATGTTCTTGCTCAGAAGGAAGAGTGTTCAGAGGCTCACCTCATCTACATTGATGTACAGAGATTGGACATTAAACAAGAAAAATCGGAAGTTCAAGTGCAGTCACAGGTCTATGACAATCTGAATGCCACAGACTTGGTGGGACAGCAGGCGTGCTTGGCACACTGCCATAGATGGATGGAGGCTGGGAAGACAGGCAAGGAAAAAGGGTGCAAAGGGGGTGTGCTCTTTGATTGCAAAAAACATCAGGATGAAACCTGGGTCATGATCAGAAAGAAAATAAGACCAGGGATGCTGCGGCAGTCTGATTCAGACTGCTGACCATGGGATGAAGCGTGTAGGGCTTTCTCTAAAAGCCAGAAGTCTCCTGATCTGACTGTGGTCCTCACAGGGATTGTAATCCCCTGCACAAAGGTCAGCATTGTACAAGCCATCCAGGAAGTTTGTAAATTGTAGGTTGTCCTTGGTGACAACCTCCTAATGCAATCGCTGGAGGGGCTGACTAATGCTGTACCTTACCTGCTGCACACATATAGCACAGAGCCACGGGCAAATGCAGCCACCAGGTGCTGTTGGGGTTGAAGTCCTCATACAGTGATTGAGTTCAGGATCAGACCAAGGTAGGAAGTGAGCATCAGAGTTAGGACTCTAGAATTCGCTAAACTCTGGATTGTTCTGGGACTTGCTAGGCAGAATCCCCCCCCCATTTTCTCTGTTGGCAGTAAACTGAGTGTTAGCAACAGCGCTCCTCCCAGAGACAACTGGAACTAGCTGACCTCCAGAGGTCCATTCCGAACAGTATTTCTAAGACTCTGTTATATCATACTTTTTATTCACTACCACATTCCGAACAGTATTTCTAAGACTCTGTTACATCGTACTTTTTATTCACTACCACTGTTAGCACAACAGGGCACAGTATTATCACTGCGCAGAATCCTCCATTTTAGGTTCCTTACAGGCACAGAAAGGTGACGCCCGATTTTTCTGATCCTTCAGGTCAAGTAGTAAAATATATTTATGTCTGTAGTGAAAGTCAAATACTATCATTATGACCCTCGTTAGCTTCCTGTCTATTGAAATAATGTATAGAATTTCAAGTTCAATTCACTCACTGAACTGATTTGTGGCACTGCTTCAGACCTTAAAATACAACCAATGTCTACAAATTGTGTGAATAGAACATGTCAGGTCTCAGGATTCGTAAGTTGTTGCCGCCACGATGCCCTGGCACTTAGAAATCTAATTGCCTGGTATCTGAGGAATTAGAATTTATTTGAAATGTCTCCACTTTTATTAAGATTTCTAAATAAAAATACACTTAGAATTTCTTTAGAATGTCTGTCCTTCTTACCCATAATCCAAACTAGAGACGATATTAAATTTACTTGTAAAATAAACTATTTAGTTTACAAGACCACAGAAATTTTTAAAGAATCCAAACACCAGCTTTAACCCAAATTATATCTTTGTGACAGAGCCAAAAGCAGTAAAAGTTACTAATCAGAAACAGAAAAGAGACAAATAATATTTTGGCTAGTAGTTTAAAAACACATTTTTTAATAAAAACATCTGATATTACTACACAGCGTGAAGACAGTCTCAAATTTACAGCTACCTTGCAAAAACTACAGGAGAGGTAAGAAAAATTTATGTGTATCTGTACACCTACTCAGCCACCAAGAGATAGCAAAGCAAGCCAAAGCAGACCCAGATACAAGTGACACTATGCTGAAATGTGTCTACAGGGAGCTTATTTTATACTTCTTCGCTTCTTACTTCCCAGCCCTGACTTCAAAGCTGTTTCCTTCCACTGCACAGTTTCCCCAAGTAACTATAAAGACAACAAAATATAAATAAATAAATAAAAATAAAATAAAATAAAAATTCACTTTCTACCATCAAGTGTTTTAGCCTAAGCAAAGGTCCCACCTGGTTCCCAGTTTCCAAACCCTGGAAGAATTTTCCAATGTTCAATGGTGATAACCATAAAAAAGAATTACACAGTGCTGCAGAAAGCCCCTATCTGATCAAACTGGTAATCAGTCAAAAATTTCACTGAAACATAATTTAAGGTGTCAATAGATGGGATTAGTTGTAAGAAAAGGAACCATGTGACTACTGAGTTCAGTTGCTTTCTGCAGACTCCTCTCTCCATGCCGTGAAACTCCCTTGCAGACGGAAATGACCATGCACAATGACCAAGGAAGTCGAGATGTTTCTCAAGGCTTCCGTTCCACAAAAATTGCTTGTTCTTGATGCAGTAAGACTATTTGATCATCTTCCTCATAAGTGTTAGGCTTTAGTAATAGAAACCACAGGTATTTACTGGCATCAGCATTCGTCATGCACCTCCAGAGATAGCTATCTATCAAAAAATGACAAAACAAAGGTAAAGATTTAGCACATGCCTGTTTTGTTAAGCCAACACCCCAATAACAGAGCAGTTGCTTTGAAGAGAAGAGCCATATTACTAATCACAAATTTAGTAATGTATGTTAGGCTTTGAAAGCTCTTTACAAACACCACCTAATTAACCTACACAGGCAAATCCCAACAGGATGGAGATGGTGGTTTGCAGGTGCAAGCCTGGAAAAAGTATGCGAGAACACTTCCAAAGCACCACTATTCAACAGATCTATTCATCAGTGAAGTGGCATGAGCTCAAGGGAAAATCTGAGGTTTTTTTCAGGATACAGAGAAATCCGTAAGGACAATCAACAAAGAATGTCAAGAAGAGTCACCGGCATCCAGACTGCAAATGCTTCCTGTATACCTAATCCATAGGCATTCTGGGAACCATAGATTCCTATACTGGGGGAGGGTGGGTGCACTGAGAGGTAGGTGGATGTATAGTTCATTTCCACTTGATACCAAAGCAAAGTATGAAGAACTCCAATCACTACTTTACTTCCAGAAATGAAATTCAACTAAGGAGCTCTAGAACAGAGGGCAGCAGCTTAAGTAAGCTTCCCAGAGTTAAAAAAGATTTTAAATAATAAAGAAATAGCAGAAAAGAAGCATCTACTGCACATTTACATTAATTTTTTTCAGCCAACTGAATAAATTTGTAGACATTAGTTACATGACGAAGGTTAAGAGTCCTTTCCTGCTTTGCAGAGGAAAGTAAAGGACATTTCCAAGCAGGTAGGTTTGTTAAAGCAGCTTTTTAGCTGCAATTCGATTTCCAACATATTTAAGAACAAAACATGGTAACATTTCAAATTGCATACACCCATCTTACAAGTTGCCCTCTAGGATATATATAGGGCAGAGGTAGGGAGGGAAGTAGCTGCAGACAGAGCACAAAAGGAAACAAACCAAGAAGCCATCTCAGGACTGATAAAGACTGGAGAAAAGACAGGATATCCAGGTGTGCAGGCTTCTTCATGTACAACGGGCTGGGGCTGAGGCACATGGAGCCCGAAGTCCTTTGTACACAACCAGTGAAACTGGGGCAGAGGTACCAAAGCCATTTGAGCAGCTTGGTAAACTTAGACCAGAAGGGTAAGTGACTCACAAGAAAGTGATGAGGTGAGTCAACAGCAAAAGTGTGAACTGAATTGAAAAGCTTTGGAGACAAAAGCCCATTGCTCTTATACCTGCCCACACTCAGTTCTACAGGGTTGTGCCGACTTCTGAACAACTAAAAGGCCATTCCACCACGGCTTTTCTTATTTCCTGTGGTCGGTCTGCACAGCACAGTGCTGAGGAAGCCAAGCTACTTTTGAACAAAGCAGCCGAGATATCATCCAAGCAAACTGCACTGAACTGGATTTAACAACACTGGTGAAGTGTTTTGTCAATACATCTGTACGGTTTCTAGGATCCATGGGGTGCTGGACTGGGTGTAGACAAGTTCAGCACCACACAGTTCCACTTCAATCAACAAATGCCGACTGTTTTATCACCAAACTGGGAACAAAAATGAAAAGGACTTCAGAAACAAGATATGTTTTAAGAGAAGTGAGCTCTGAAAAATGCATCTCAATCATATTTTCCAGTAATCTGGCATAAAAAATGTGAAAATATATTCAATCTCGTGGGAATGAGTGGTGCAGATGGTGCACCTGGAAGCACAGTGCACAAAATCTGGACAAGAATACCTGTGGTGGAAAAAAAATTGCCACGGGGTACACACACGATAATCAAAAAATTGTTCTGCAAATCTAGTCTGAGAGAACTATATGCTTTCTTTAATTGATTAAAGTATTTTTAGAAAATTGCTTAAAGCAATTATAAAAATAAACCAAGCAATAACACAGTTAGGAGAAATCTTATGCTCTGTGTTTTCAAAATGTGCCTCAAGATTAAGGAAATTTGGAAGTAGTCACTTCCCCATCCAGGGATGTATAATTATTTCACAGGTATTAAAAGATTCACAGCATCGCTGCAAGGCACATGTGCTGTTACTCAGAGATGAAGAAACTGAGGTCAACTTTGAGTAAGTGACTTGGTTGAGATTAAAAAATGATTCATAGGCAGCTAAGAATACTCATTATGTCTCCCAGCTTCTGATGCCATGTTAAGACTACAATCATCCTATAAATCCTCCTGCTATCTTCCATCTGTAGCAATAAAAGTAAAAATGACAGGCTAGAAGGGCAAAACTATATTTTAATTTAAACAAAAAAGGGTTTTTTTCATCGCTAGAAGCAGCTAAAAATTCTGACAAGTCAGCTTAGAAATACACACGTGGCATATGAAAAACGGGAGCATCACATTACCTCAGTTCTTACTAGGGCTGAGAAGTCTACAAACAGATTATTGCCTGGTCTTGGAAGATGCAATTTAACTGATAAAATTTCAATATTAGAGACAGTGAGGGATACCAAAGGAAGATGATGATGAAAAGAATATGAAATCTTGCATAGTGTTTACAATAATTCATGCACACATACCACCTGCATAGAACTGATACTTCAGGCAGTGAGTATCACTCCAGTTCTAACCGGATGTTGGCAGAATATCTGCATCCTTTCTGAGAAAGATCTTATTCTGCTGTAGAAGATCAGACCAATGCCACATTCACAAATATCTGCTCTGCTCAGATTTCCATGGGTTAAGATTAAAATAATTGAACTGAAAATTAAAAAACCTTGAAAGTGTTCCTTCACAATATGCACAATTTTTATCACTACAAATAAAATATGTATGATACTTGTCAAATTCTTTCATCTTCCTCAGAAAGCTATACAACCACATTTTATTATGCAAGACAAGAGTTCAAAAGTATACAATAACACATTTACCACCTGCTCAAAACTTCAGGGAAATTTAAAAGGAAATCTTCAGCTTCTGCAAAAGATTGTCACATTCTGCTCCTACTACAAATACACAAAAGGAATCAGTGTCAATGAATTAGTCAACCCAAACCAATTCATTGACTACATTCACTGTTTGACAACCCACATACAATACCATCTTCCTGTCACGATTCTAGGAGCAGAACAGGAGAGGGAACAAGTGAGGAGGAAAGAATAGGATGGAAAAACTATGAAACAAGTGGATCTGTACTAAGTGTATCCTTAATTAACTCAAAATAACAAAGTGTTTTATGAAATCACTGAAAAGATCAACATGGTTCAGCACCCTTCCTCATTTTGATGTGACCCAAACCACCATCAGTCCATCTAAATCTGTTGGCTTAACTTTCTTGTTGGCTTGGTACAGAGCACTAGTGAGTCAATGAAAGCTGCAGTTTCTCACATTCTGTAAGATAGAAATCTCACCAACCTAATCCTATAAAATGGATTTTATAGGAAAAGAAGAAAGGAAAGAAAGAGAATAGTTTCTAAGCTGGCTCTAACATTAAAACAGCTCATTTCCTGCCTAATCTTTTAGACATGGAGGCCATTTTGAAGAGCACAGCCTGGATATCAAGTGTGCAAGGGCAGACTCTGCAGTGGGGCATGTGCCCCACCGCATGTTTCCTGTGCGGCAGATATTTCGCATGCCCTTTGTCATCTGAAAATTGCCTAATCTCAGTGTAGAACCAACACCTTAACAAAGCATGGAACTCAGAATTAGAGCAAAATGTAAAGCACGGATTTATCCATGGAAATGGGCACAAACTTCAGTACAAGAGTATAAATGTGAGGAGGAACTTCTTTACTGTGAGAGTGGTAGAGCACTGGAACAAGCTGTACAGAGAGGTGGTGGAGTCTCCTTCTTTGGAAACATTCAAAACCCGCCTGGACAAGTTCCTGTGCAACCTGCTATAGGTAGACCCACTCTGATGGTGGGGTTGGACTAGATGATTTCCAGAGGTCTCTTCCAACCCCATATGATTCTATGATCTTCTTTGCTCAATTTTAACCTAGGCATATCCTGCTAAGGTTTAAAACAATAAAGAAACAGATAAAAGTTACAGCAGTTTGTTTGAGGTGCCACTGGAAATGAAAGGCTGTGATTTCTATACAAGGCATTTACACAGTATTGTCCTTCTGCACATAATGGTCATATCTTATTTAAGTGCAGCTTCATTTTGACACAGGATTTTTTCTCCTTAATCTATAAATCTAGAGCACAAGAATAATTATTCTCTAGCCCAAATACAGTATGCGCACAGAGGAAAAAAGCATTTGTTTTTTGCTTCTGCCATCTGTCTTTATATAAAACCCTTCTACCTCATATGTCTCGTTCACTCCTTTGAGAGACAAGTGCAGGACTCCAAAGGCAATACTAATCTTGATGTGAGCTCTCCAAACTTACATCACGGGACGTCGTCAAGTTCTTGCTGTTTTCCTCTCCTAGAAATGTTTTCATACTGCGCATGATATTATCTTTTCGCTGTTGCCGGAATTTCTTCTCCTCATCACACAGAGCCATGCTGAACCGGAGATCGGTTGAAGAGCTATTTTGCAAAACAGACAGGCTTTAACAGAAGGCATAATTCAAAACACAATGCAAAATATCACCTAATGAAATGAATGGAAATAGAAGTAAACTCCTCATTAACTTACATAGGATGAAATAAAACAAAATGAAATTACAATTAGTCATGTTACACAATTGCATCAGCTGATTTCATGGAGTGATGGATGCAAAGAACAATGGCATGCTGCATCTTTAAGACATGCATTTGATATAGAAACCTCATTGTTCACACACTAGTGAAAACCAAACACAAAATATGCACCTTCTAGTGGTGCATTATGTGGCCCTAAAAAACCAGCAAATTAAAATATAGCAAGTGAGTTCAAAACTCACATACATCATAAATGAAAAGGATCTATTCGTGAGCCAGCAATCTGCGCTCGCAGCCCAGAAAGCCAACCCCATCCTGGGTTGCATCAAAAGAACCACAGCCAGCAGGTCCAGGGAGGTGATTCTACCCTTCTACTCTGCTCTCATGAGATCCCAGGTGGAGTACTGTATCCAGCTCTGGAGTCCTCAGCGCAGGAAAGACATGGAACTGTTGGAACGAGCCCAGAGGAGGGCCATGAAGATGATCAGAGGGCTGGAGCACCTCTGCTATGAAGACAGGCTGCGAGGGTTAGGGTAGTTCAGCCTGGAGAAGAGAAGGCTCCAGGGAGACCTTATCGTGGCCTTCCAGTACCTAAAGGGGGCCTATAGGAGGGATGGCGAGGGACTCTTTATCAGGGAGCATAGTGACAGGACAAGGGGGCAAAGGTTTTAAACTGAAAGAGGGGAGAGGAGATTTAGATTAGATATTAGGAAGAAATTCTTTCCTGTGAGGGTGGTGAGACACTGGCCCAGGTTGCCCAGAGAAGCTGTGGATGCCCCATCCCTGGAAGTGTTCAAGGTTGGACAGGCCTTTGAGCAACCTGGTCTAGTGGGAGGTGTCCCTGCCCAGGGCAGGTGGGTTGGAACTAGATGATCTTTAAGGTCCCTTCCAACCCAAACCATTCTATGATTCTATTTAGGCACAGATAATAATTCTTTACATTTTTTAAAAACCTATTATGTAATAAAATAAAAGGATTAAGAAAAAGGGGGGAAAGGACTGCCTAGAAGCAACGTTCCACAAATATATTTATATCATCCCATGAGCAACAGGTCCATGTAGAATCCAAAATCTGCACGGCCACCCGAGAATAAAAGAGCAGAACTGGAGCAGATCCTTTTATTTAACATATTTCAATGACTACTGCCTAAGAGCAGCGAGACAGAGCCAAACATCTTCTGTTCATGTAGTGTCAGAGATAAGGAATACTTGTAATGTGCAAGCCTTGGAATGTTTAGGGGTGGTCTCAAGGACCACCCACATATGCAACCCTACATGAGCAGAAATTATCCCTGGGGGATGTTTGTCAGTCTTCAGAGTCATTATGAAAGAGTTCTAAATTTACAGATACAGTGCTCGGCACTGCTATTTATAGTTACAGACACAAAAAAATAAGACTCTTTGAATACCTTGTTCTCAATTTCATAATTCATTTTTAGAATTAAAAGATATTTTTCTGATTATGCCTCAAGGTGATTTTCAGTCTTTCACCGAGATAGGCTAAGAAAGAGGGAGAAAGAAATCTAGAAAGAAGGAAAAAAAATACAAAAGGAAAAAAAAACCAAATGTAGGCACATGCTTAGCTTTATGCCTGGTGAAATCCTGGGCCATCTAAGATCATCATCTTTGATTTCAATGCTGCATAATATTAACATCCAAATACATTTCAGGGGCAGCTTTGTAATGAGTATCCATATATGCTGAAAGTTAACGTGAGATGGAAAGTTTCCAGAGAAGGGAAAATAATGAGGATAACAGCTGAACCTGATGTCTATGAGTGTATTAGAGAAAAAGCCATTGAAAAGGAAAATACATAACATAAACCAGGATGAGAAATGCATGTATGATGGTCTTGTTCTTGCAAACATTTGGAAAACGAACACCTATTAGTACAAGTAATGGTGTTTAAGCCAATGCTAGAATTACAATTTGAAAATAATCCTCAATTTTAAAGTTTCCTGGCTTTACGGTACTTGGTATTTTCATGTTAAAACAACAATTTTTTTGTGCTCTACCTGACATATTTTTAAGAAAATTCTAACAAGCAGAGTAATATAAAAAAATACCTTTCCTGCTAATACATTTTCCACCATTTTTTTTTTTAAAGATGAGATACTTACCATACTTCAAGAGACAATTCCAAAGTCATTTCTGTGACCTAAACAAGAAATATTTAAATATGGTTACACCACTTATAGAGGGAAAAGAACTCACAAACACACCTCGGACACAAACTATTACTGTCAGAATTTTTCTTTAAATTACCTTTTTTTTTTAAAATGGAGGACATTTCTGAGTAAGTTTCCATTCTACGGAACTTTGTTTATAAAAGCACACAAGGAGATTCTAAACTACACCACAAGCACTGAATACACTAGAAAATGCTGCTAGGTCCTGACTTTCATTCATCAGATCTCATTGCCTTGGCTTTCTTCCACTGACAATCGCTTTTTGACAGCGTTATTCATCTTTGGCCTGAAGGGATCTAATTGTCTTCACACATTTATGGTCTTTTGCTTCTACTGCCAGCCACAGTCTGTTACTTGCTTCCCAGTTTGCAGGGTAAACATCATACTCAACTTGCATCTGAAACAAATACTTGCAGGGGAATGACTGCTCTGTGTTCCACATTAGCCACCCCAAGCGTCTTTCCACAGTTAAATATACTCAAATTATCAACTGGGAAGAGAGATTGCTTAAGAGTTTCTGAAAGATGCAAGTAAACTAATAAACATCACTACATAATGATTTCAGTCACAGACCACATAGAACTACCTGACCCATAAGCTATGGGTTGGCCTCCTCTGCCTTTCATAGAACACTTAAAGGACTTGCCTGCAGGCAAAAGGTTAAAATGTGATGGTTAAAGCACCAATTGCACATAAGGCAAAATTCAAGTGTATGAGGTTGCTAGAACTAAGACAGGCATTTTCATCTCCCCAAGGTCTCTCATATGCAGTGGCCACCAACACATTGGTACAGCCTTGTAGGAATGTAACGGCCTCATGTACAGCATTTTATTGTCCTCAATTGTGGTACGTGATCACTAGGAACGGAGCTGGAACACCTCAGACTGAATGTTTTCTTGATACTTATACAGAGTAGTTAAGGATATGGAAGTGCAAAGCTGCCTCTAGCCTCCCACACCTCACATACCTGCTGCCAGGCCAGGTAAAACCTGGCACTCCACTCCTGCCCTCTGAAATGGGAACTGTAAATTAGGGAGCTTAGTAACAGGGTTGCGGGAGAAAGAAGAGGCAAAGCAATAACAAAGGGAGAATATGAAACAGAGTGAAGAGTCATTTACAGAAATACTTCAAAGACAGGGTAGTAATTACATTATTCCAGCACCTGATATATTACTAATTTAGAAAGCACTTCAGAAACCATACAGTGATCCAATGGTTGGAAAAAATGTAGGCACATAGTATTAAAGAAACCCTTGAAGTGAAATGTTCCAATAGGGAAATAGTATTTTCTATACCTTATACAGATTGCCACAGAAATCTCAGGAATGCTTATTGTGTGTACAAGTTGTCTACACTGGGCGCAACCTGACTTGATGTTCCCTTACCATTTGATTACGAATTTCAGAGCGTATTTGGCTTTATTCACTGAATTTTTCCCCCTGTGTTCTCTACCAAGCTTTGCTGAGTGCTTGATTTGTGAAGAAGCTTTCTCTAAGCAGGATGTGGCACAGAGAAAATTCAGACACTTGACCAAGGACTAAAATGTGGTATGTCCTGGTCCACACAATAGTTTAGGTCTCTCAGTTCAGCTGCTCTTTTAAGAACTTCCCATCATGTTCAAAGCTGCACCAACAAAGGCAAAACTATGAGCGTTCCAACTTACATCATTGAAAGTTAACTGGACCTCCTTCTTCTCTCCCAGTTTCAGAGAAGATACAGGAAATGTGGATGTGCCAAGAGTCTCATCCATAACGTAGTTGGCATCCATCAAAGTAACCTAGAAAAGATACACGGGTATTCTGCTTTGATAAATCCCTTTTTAATTCCACACAGCCTATGCCTGAAGTAAAAAAAAGAATCATATGGAAAAGGAATAGGCCTAACCCAACCCAGTCAACACCCAAACCCAACAGACATGTCTTTTAAAACAGGATAAGCTCACGTATACCTTCAAGGGATTCAATTGCATGAGTACAACAGTATCATTTGCAAAGGGTTTTTTATCCTAGCACTTTTCTGTCAGTAAATTTCACTGTCTTTCTAAGCAGACATAATAACTTCAAATTATACATATAAAAATATACAATCATACAAATTTCCAGTCAATAGAACTTCTCTGTGGAGAAACTTATTGTATTGGGTTTGCATGGCAAGATTTTGGTAGCCGGGGGGCTACAGGGGTGGCTTCTGTGAGAAGCTGCTAGAAACTTCCCTTATGTCCAACAGAGCCAATGCCAGCTGACCCCAGAACAGACCCACTGCTGGCCAAGGTCAAGTCCATCAGTGATGGTGGTAGAACCTCTGGGATAACAGATTTAAGAAGGAAAAAAAAAACACAAACCAAATCTGTGCAACAGCAATCAGGAGAGAGGAGTGAGAGAAACAACTATGTAGAAACCAAGGCCAGTGAAGAAAGAGGGGGAAGAGGTGGTCCAGGCACCAGAGCAGAGATTCCCCTGCAGCCAATGATGAAGACCATGGTGAGGCAGGCTGTCCTCCTGCAGCCTGTGGAGGTTAACAGTGGAGCAGAGATCCACCTGCAGCCCATGGAGGACCCCATACAGGACCAGGTGGGTGCCCTGAAGGAGGGTGTGACCCTGTAGGAAGCCCATGCTGGAGAAGGCTCCTGGCAGGACCTGTGACCCTGTGGGGGGGACCTATGTTGGAGCAGTCTGTTTCTGAAGGACTGCACCCTTCAGAAGGGACTGGAGCAGTTTATGAAGAACTGTAGCCTGTGGGAAAAACTCACATTGGAGAAGTTTGTGGGGAACTGTTTCCCATGGGACAGACCCCACGCTGGAGCTGGGGAAGAGTGTGAGGAGCCCTCTCCCCGAGGAGGGAGGAGCAGCAGAAACAACATATGACAAACAGATCACAACTCCCATTGCCCATCCACCTGCACTGCTGCAGGGGAGGAAGTAAA
This sequence comes from Calidris pugnax, assembly GCF_001431845.1. NCBI lineage: Eukaryota > Metazoa > Chordata > Aves > Charadriiformes > Scolopacidae > Calidris > Calidris pugnax. Next base: position 2,319,410 of record NW_015090776.1, on the reverse strand, counting down.
GAAACTGGGAGTGAAGAGGAGCCTGGGAAGAAGGAAGGGGTTGTGAGATTTGGGTTTTATTTCTCATTACCCTACTCTGACTTCTCATTGGCAATAAATTAAATTAATTTCCCCGATACGAGTCAGTTTTGCCCATGATGGTAATTGCTGAGTGATCTCCCTGTCCTTATCTTGACCCACGAACCTTTTGTTCGATTTTCTCTCCCCCTGTCCAGCTGAGGAGGGGCAATGATAGAGCAGCTTAGTGGGCACCTGGTATCCAGCAAGGTCAACCCACCACACTCAAATACATCATTGAAAGTTAACTGGTTTAAATGTGATATTCCAAAAAACATACAGCAACTTTTAGTGAAGATAGAATACATACATCCTAGTCTTATATCTACACACCAAGATTTTTATAGCAGTGATTTGGCAAAATGTACAGCATTCCAAATTACACAAAGCTTTTCTCTGTATCCAGCCAGATCTTCAAGTATCTTCTCATATTCTCCATGTTAGAGCATATACTTTTTCAAAATGTGATACTATTCAAAGATGTATGTTGATACCGCAGAACATTGTTCAGTGCTTTTGCTCTAATCCATGTGTGTCTGCATTAAACAGGCTTTTTTTTTCCTCAGTGGCAGTCTTCCAAGTTCTCAAGTAAGACAGTCAGAAAAAATTTCAAATTACCATTTGCATGGTTTCTATTTGCATGGCTTACCATTTTTTTCCACTTTGGGGAACTGTATCTTTTAAAAGATCATATGTTTGCGGCTTGGACTATATCTGTTGCATGAAACAAATGGAATCAAGATACAATCAGTTGAATAAATAGTTGCTACATCTGGGTTCAGCCTCTTCTCAGCTATAAAGAATCTTCTTCATTCTGTGCCACAAGCAACCCTTTGAAATGATGAACTGTATTTTAGGACAGAACTCATAATTTTAATGAGTTCTTCCATTTCCTTGCAGAACTTTATGCCCATTGCTGTAATATCTGAGGGCTGTTTTTTAATCAATAGCAATAGCAAACACTTCTTATGGGACTTTGGAGAGTTTCTGAGTGAAAACTTGAAAACTGCATTTGGGGTAGAGTTAAAGACTTCGATTCAAATAATCTGAGGAGTCAAGAGGATTGTGTAATCTGTGTGACCTTGGGAATTCACAAAGAGGTTTTGGTGGGGAGGTAGTTTCACATATTTGAATTCTGACGCTGCCCCATGCAGAATCCAAAAGCTCTGCCGGGCGCTGTGTGTGTGTACAACAATGGCAGAACAAAAACAGCAGTTTTAACCTAAAGACTACACCTTTCATGGTGAAAAGAATGTTTACTGTGAACAACACATGTATGTGTATGCAAATATATATATCAGCCATGTCCACAATTAGCCATCATTACATGGTACCAGAGGTTCTTAGCTGGCATTTTTCATGGAAATTTATAGCATGTGTCTCAGAAACCACCAGCAGCCTTTACTTAATGTGAAGATACGCTTACAATCCTATTTATAATCCATCTTGCTGTGTTCTGTTACAGGAGACAGAGACTTGCAGAATCTGGCAGTATGCTATGGCCATACTGGGCTGGAGAGTATGTGAGCTCATAAAATCTTGTGCTTTATAAGGACTGCAAGAACCATGCTAAAAATTGAGAAACACCTTTTTTTTTCCACATACTGCAACAAAGGCAGGTTGATGAACCCACATTCTTCTTCTTCCTATTTCCACAAATGCTCTCTTGCAAAGAAGTCAGAATCACTCGTTTCCTCTTTCTAATTCCTGACACCTATTTGCCTGACTTGCCATTAGAAAGCAACAACTAAGTCAGAGATTTCAAACTTTTCTCAAGTTTCAAGTGGCCAGTTCGCAAGTCTACAATTAAAACATTTAGTAAGAATCAGCTCAGGGGACTGTTGCACCTGACAAGAAGGTGGAAGCTATTTTGGGTAATCTGCTTTCTGCAAAGCTGTAGTGAAGTTGTTGTGAATTCCCTAGTATTGGTGTCTCTTATGCAGGATGCATGAGATAGTTCTTCATACTCCGTTGAGGTGATGATAGGATTCTTCCTCCCCCGAACTGTAGAATATACCCCTCTCCTCAGGAATGCAGGGAGCCTTGTAGGAAGCACAATTGCGTTTTCACATCTTGAACAGTATAACCCCAAGAGATTATGGTTACTAGCTCAATGAAAACCTTCATAAGCTTTAGCCTATGTCCCAGTTGGCCAATTTAGACAGAAGCTAGGTAAGCTCACATTAGGGTCATCCCCTATCAAGCTAACAAAGGACTACAGATAACCTTTAATGCTTGCCATGCCCACTTATAAAATAGTTACACTTAACACTCACCTTTTGTACACAACCCAGAAAGGCTTAACACACTGAGACTTAATGGTGACTTACTTAACAGGCCTGCACATGGAACAAGAGCACCCAAAATATCCCTGGGTGGGCTACTCAGCCCTTGGCTCCAGGCATAGAGGAAACAGAACTATGCTTCTGCTTTCCATTTCCTCAGGGAGAAGCAAGGAATGGGCAGAGACTTGACTTTATCCCCACCTATTCACTGCCCATAATAGTTGAATCAGTGTAGGAAGCAAGAGAAAATAATTTATGGCTGATGTGAAGAATAGTAAGTGACAAGCCCTCAGGAGCAGCCCAAGAGATGACTCAGAGACATATCTTATAATGACTTTCAAGGCTACTCCTTGGATAATACAATTTATACAACACCTCTTGCTTAGCACCACACCTAAAGGCAAAACCCAGTCTTTAATGTTTGAAAGAAAGTTGTAATCTTGAGGAGACAACAGATGTCATAGATGTACAAGCTACTGTTATTTTAACCTTCCAGACATTGTACAACTTCATTTTCACAGACACAGCTCAGCCATGTAATTCTCTGCAGAAAAGAAGGCTCTGTGGAGAACATATAGCAGCCTTCCAGTACCTAAAGGGGGCCTGCAGGAGAGACAGGGAGGGACTCTTTATCAGGGAGTATAGTGATACAGCAAAGGGGGCAAAGGTTTATAAACTGAAAGAGGGGAGATTCAGATTAGATATTAGGAAAAAACTCCTTACTGTGAGGGTGGTGAGGCACTGGAACAGGTTACCCAGAGAAGTTGGGGATGTCCCATCCCTGGAGGTGTTCAAGACCAGGCTGGATGGGGCTTTGAGCAACCTTGTCTAGCGGGAGGTGTCCATGGCAGGACGTTGCCATGTAGACGACCTTTAAGGTCCCTTCCAACTTTAACCATTCTGATTGTATGATTTACCTCAAGAACATTCTCTTGGTTGGGGTCCAAAATGAACTCAAAGGTCTCATTCCACACGGGATTCACATCATTATTGAAATGTTTCGTTCTCTTCCTGCAATCAGGGGCGGATGGGATGAACAGCTCCACATAGGGATCTGGAGTATCAACTACAGAGCAAAAGACACGTTTAAGTTACATAAAACTCAAGTTTAGGTTGTAAGAATCAAAAAAATTATGTGAAACCACAGAGCATCTCATGGTCTATGACAGAAAAATATCCAAATATATAAATTACATAAATATAGTGACATGAATGATACAATGATATTAACAATCTCCCAAAAAGGAACAGACATTACGCTTTTATGAGGGGAGGAGAAAAGCCTTGAACAAACAGAATGGCAGTGTGACTGAAGCTTATTGGAAATATGTATACTTCTACCAGGCAGTGGTAATTATTTTTAAGAGCTTTTATCCCTTCCTCTCTTTCTAGCCTTTAATTACTTTGGCTTGCATCACAGAGGGAAGTATTCCACAAAAGCAGTCTTCAATTAATGAAAACAAGCAATTTGGTATACAGTTTTCGATCCTCTTTCACCTTTGCTGGTTTTGCAATCATAAAGGAAATCATTCAGGCCACTTACATACTGCTAAACAGCATATGGAAAGCTATTCAGATCTGAAGCCTCTCTAATCACCAGAGCTTTGGAGAGGTCACCACAGAATCACGATCTTATTTACACAATACATTTGAATAACAACTGCACAGCACACAAGCTGAAAATTTAGAAACATATGCCAACTAGAGCTAATCAGAATCAGCAGTGGGAAAAAAAATACATGTTGACAAAACTCATCTGATATGTCTAATAATAGCCATTCCTGAGATTGAAGAATGCATTATCTGCAGCCCTAAAAATCCTACCTTTCCAACTGACTAAAGAATGTCATTTTTTTCTGTCCAGTGACAATTTTTCTGTCCAATTAGATTTCTTTTTCTGTCAAATCATGCCAAGACTGATGTAGTCCTTTATAGATTTCTCAAAAATATTGCTCAGATGCTTCACAGGAGAGTATAGGAAGTTATTTCTGTGGTTTTGGTGACCATGAAAGGCTAGTTGCTCCACTGTGGTAAAGTGCACACATCTTTCCAGCATCCTCTCTTCAAAGTGTGTCCTCTGCTTTAGCAAAAAATTTTCAAGCAAATACAATACCCACCACAAACAAGTATCCTTTCCTTAAAGGTGTCTTATTGAGAGAGATTAAAACCCACTACTAGGTAAAACAGGTCTGAACATTCCTTCTTGTACACACTTTAAGTCTAAAGATACTTTTTCAAGAAAGCCAAATTTTTTTAGAGATTCTTGGATTTCAATATAGCATTACCAGTGGGACACTGAGGCCCAGAACCACATGCTCATTTCAGCTGGGAGGAGGAAGAGACCAAAAAAAAAAGTTTGATACTTTCAAATGGAAATCAATCATCTTTTGGATTAAAAAAAACCAACCAAACAACAAAAAAAGAGGCTTTTTGAAACCACTTAGGAGGTTCTATACGTGTACCAGGGCAGAATGGAATCAAAACTCATAACATTTGGCCTCCTGGCAATTCTAGTGGGGAACATCAGCCAGACCCAACACACCTTCTGATGCCACTGCCATACACAAAAAATACTGAACTCACCCTCAAAGTACTTCAAATGTCTCAGGAGATGCAGAATGGCACACAAGGGTCATGCTTTGAATTAAGCATTCTTCTAGCTAGGGAAACTTTAAGGACAGTAAACAAACCTTATCCTGGACTCAGGTGCCCTCAACTAAAATTTTGTATTTAAATAGACTTTGTGATTCCAAGATTTCACTGTGTGAGAATTTCCTTGGACTGCTACAAGGCTCCCCAGAATTCCTTACAGAGTTTTACACTATGCTCTATATCTGCCGGGCTTAGCTAATTGCTATGATTTGGCAGGTCACACTGCTACCTGCATAATTAACAAGCAGCTATTTAAAGTTGGGCATCAGTACGAAAAGACTTTAAATAGCAATCTTTATTAGCTTCTGAGACTCTATGTCCAATCTTGTCTCTTATTTCAAGTCAGGGGAATAAGGGGATTAAACCCCAAGTGTTTTTTAAATATTTTCTCACTAGCAGATGCAACTAATTGCCAACTTTAACTGAATACGTGAGCCCCCTTGAATTACTACACAAAATTTTGCCAGAAAGGAGGGAGTCAAGGCCTCTTGAAACTAAACAGCAAAATATCTCCCAGAATTGAAAGTGACAACATCTTATCTGGTAAGTCCGGATATCGAGCACTACTTTGGTAAACACTACAGACGTGCTCTGACAAGAGACTGAACTTGCCTACGAAAGCTTGGGTTTTAACCAAAATCCTGGTGCTGAGATTAAAGTGAACAAGTTCTAATTTTTAATTTTAAACACAAACAGCAAATAGTTCCCTATCTGAAATCAAAATCCCAAAGCATGTGGAAAGCCCATAGCACCGCACAGCTGGCATACAGATGCCATTACTAACTTCCGATCAGGCAGACTCCAAGTAAGTGTTGAAACAGAAACTAAACCCAAGGCAAAGAACATCTAAACTTAGAAAAATCAGTCTTCATTACTCAGTATTGCCAAGCCACCCCCTCATCCCTGCCTTTATTACCCTTTTTAACCCGAGGCAAAGAGTTAATCATCTGCCCTTTCATGTTTGAAAGCTTATTTTGTGGTACTTTCAATTACGAAATGAAAATCTGTTCTTTTATAACTTGCTTTTTCAGATGAAGAGGAAAAATACTGGAAGACTGTGTGCTCTGATTAAGATATTACTATAACCTATACTACATTAATCAGAATCTTACTCTACTATTATTGGTTGGGGAGAAAAAACTAGCTACCAGCAATCTGGCAAGTAATATAAAAGTATTCCCTTAATACATTTCAAAACATTGAAGTTATCAAATGCAGATAAAACCAACAGAGTCTGTATCCTTTTGCTTGGATATATTTATTACTGTTTGTGGTTTTGCTAGTTGATTTGCCAGGTATGTTTTTTTAAAAAAAAACTAATTTGAAAATGTAAATGAAATGTAACTTGATTTTTATATTTTGTTTCTATTTTGATTTTAAATGGAAGCATCTTTATGAAATGGTTTGTGGGTCAAAAGCTGATGTTTTATGAGTGTAATCAATACAAGAGAAATACACTCTGAAATCAAGGGACCAGACTCCTTTAGTATTTCTCAGGAAAAACGAGTACAAACTGACAATTAAGTACAAACGTATCTAAAACTCCACCTTTACACTGAAAAATAAAATAAAGAGTTTCAGCATTGATGTTAATGGAACTAACAGGGGGTCCTGCAATTAGCACCTTATAGCTAGATGTAAAGGTAATTAACAAAGTGTTCATAATAATTTTGTAAGAATTACAGCATCCACTGAATTTTCAGGGGTGAAGACAGACTTATTTTTAAACATACTGGCTTAAGAAATGGCTGAGAGGTAGGAAGTAAGGATTCGGTGACTTTTGCTTGTTTGATGTATCTGCTGTTTAAGTAATTGCTATAGAATCCTATCTCTAAATTACATTATGAATCATGAAGTGAAACACACAATGGACAGTAATTAGGATCAATCATTTTCACATTAAAAATGAGTAATGCTTTAAGCAATCCGTCTATTAAAGAAACCTGTAAAATTTTCTACAATGACTGGAAACCATTTGATCTTATGTTACTAATTGGGTGAGATGACTGTCATCAGGCTCACATATTAATATAAGTAATATTTCAGACAATTTATATTTCAGTCATTTCAATTATTTCAATAGCGTAATAGACATGAAGAAACTATAGAAAGCCTGTTCAAATATAAAATACCAAGGACGTGACCACGAAATGGTAGAATTCAAGATCCTTAGGGCAGCAAAGAGGGTACGCAGCAAACTCGCTACCCTGGACTTCAGGAGAGCAGACTCTGGCCTCTTGAGGGATCTGCTTGGAAGGGTTCCATGGGAAAAAGTACTGGAGGGGAGAAGGGCCCAAGGAAGCTGGTTAGCATTCAAGGATCACCTCCTCCAAGCTCAGAAGAGGTGCATCCCAAAATAGAAGTCAGGCAAAAAAGCCAGGAGGTCTGCATGGATAAACAAGGAACTCCTAGATAAGCTCAAAAATCAAAAGGAGGCCTACAGAGGGTGGAAGCAAGGATGGGTAGACCAATTGCCTACAGAGGGTGGAAGCAAGGATGGGTAGATCGAGTAGAACATAGAGAAACTGAGTGGCCAGGAACTAGATTAGTCAAACTAAAGCCCAGACAGAATTAAATCTGCCCAGGGACATCAAAGATAACAAGAAAAACTTCTATAGATATGTCAGTGATAAAGGCAAGACTAGGGAAGATGTGGGCCCTCTTGGAAGGAAACAGGAGACCTGGTCACTCAGGATATAGAGAAGGCTGAGACAAAACGACTTTTTCACCTTGATCTTCACTGAGAAGGGCTTTAATTGCACCGCCCAAGTTGCAAAAGGCAAAAACAGGGTCTATGGGAATGAAGAACTGCCCACTGTAGGAGAAGATCAGGTTCGAGACAATTTAAGGAACCTGAAGGTATTTAAGTCCATGGGACCTGATGAAATCCATCCACAGGTCCTGAGGGAACTGTTGGATGAAGTTGCTAAGCCACTTCCCATTGTATTTGAGAAGTCGCTGCAGTCTGGTGAAGTTCCCACTGACTGGATACGGGGAAACATAACCCCCTTTTTCAAAAAGGAAAAAAAAAGGAAGACCCGGGGAGCTACAGGCTGGTCAGTCCCCCCTCTGTGCCTGGCAAGATCATGGAGCAGATCCTCCTGGAAACACTGCTAAAGCACATGGAAAATAAGGAGGTGATCAGTGACAGCCAACATGGCTTCACCAAGGGCAAATCATGCCTGACAAATTTGGTGCCTTTTAAGGTATTGCCACAGCACTGGGAGACAATGGCAGAGCAACAGATGTCATCTGCCTGAACTTATGTGAAGCGTCTGACACTGTCCCAACATGACATCCTGGTCTCAAAACTGGAAAGTCATGGATTTGACAGATGGACCACTCAGTGGATAAAGAACTAGCTAGATGGCCACGATCAACGTCCAAGTGGAAGCCAGTGACAAGTGGTGTTCCTCTGCAGTCGGTAATGAGACCAGTGCTGTTTAACATCTTTGTGGGAGACATGGACAGTGGGAGTGAGTGCACCCTCAGCAAGTTTGCCAATGACACCAAGTTGTGTGGCGCAGTCAACACGCTGGAGGGAAGGGATCCCATTCAGAGGGACCCGGACAGGCTTGAGAGGTAGGCCCATGAAAACCTCATGAAGTTCAACCAGGCCAAGTGCAGGGTCCTGCAGCTGGGATGTGGCAATCCCAGGCACAAATACAGGTTGGGCAGAGAAGGGCTGGAGAGCAGCCCTGAGGAAAAGGACTTGGGATTGCTCATCAATGAGAAGCTCAACGTGAGCTGAAAATGCACACTGACAGCCCAGAAAGCCAACTGCATCCTGGGCTGCATCAAAAGAAGTGTGACCAGCAGGTTGTGGGAGGCAATTCTACCCCTCTACTCTGCGCTTGTGAGACTGTGCTCAGCTTTGGAGTGCTCAACATAGGAAGGACACGGACCTGTTGGAATGGGTCCGGCAGAGGGCCACGAAGATGATCAGAGGGATCATCTATGCTCAGGGCTGCTTTCCAACACCTCACCCCCTAGTTTGTATTGGTGGCGAGGATTGTTCCGGCCTCTGTGCCTGGGAAGATCATGGAACAAATATCTGAAGGGAGCCTACGGGAGAGCTGGGGAGGGACTCTTAGGGAGCATAGTGACAGGGGTAACGGTTTTAAATTGGAAGAGGGGAAATTTAGATTAGATAATACCAGAAAGAAATTCTGTGAGGGTGGTGAGGCACTGGAATAAGTTGCCCAGAGAAGCTGTAGATGCCCCATCCCTGGAGGGGTTCAAGGCCAGGCTGGATGGGGCTTTGAGCAGCCTGCTGTAGTGGGAGGTGTCCCTGCCTGTGGCAAGGGGGTTGGAACTTGGTGATCTTTATGGTCCCTTCCAACTTTACATGCTATGATTCTGTGTTGGGGTGGTTAAAGTCCCAGGGCCTGAGAGTGTGATGACTTCTGTAGCTACAGTGATAAGGCTTTGTCAATAGGCTCCCCTTGATCAGGTGGCCTGTAGTAGACACCAACTACAAGGTTCCCTTTGTTGCCTCAGTCTCTTAATTCCCATCCATAGGCTCACCTGCTCATGGCTAATCTTCAGAGACAGCTCTTCACATTCTGTCCTTCTTGATGCAGAGGGCAACGCCTCTGCCCCTCCATCCTCACCTGACTCTTCTGAACAGCCTATAGCCATCAATAACTGCTCTCACTAGCACCCCATCTCTCTAATCTCGGCTTGTCATCCCACCTGGTATTATCCCCTCTTTCAGCCTAGTTTAAAGCTCTGCCAATGACCCCCACAAGTTTGTGAGCAAAATCCCTCTTTCCCCTTTCAAAAAGGTGAATCCGATTTGACAGCAGTGAGCCTTGTGCCATCCCATTACCAGAAAATTATCCCCTCTTTCAGCCTAGTTTAAAGCTCTGCCAATGACCCCCACAAGTTTGTGAGCAAAACCCCTCTTTCCCCTTTCAAAAAGGTGAACCCGATTTGACAGCAGTGAGCCCTAAAATTGCGCCAGTGACACCAGCCCCAAAGCCATGTATCACTGGACTGACCTGTCTTCCAATGTCACTTCCCGCAACTGGGAGGAGAAAGGAAAAAATATCCTGTTCTCCAGATTTCCTTACCAGCCATCCCAAGGCCCTGAAGCCTCTTTTGATTGCCCTTGGACTACTTCTGTAGGTTATGTGTACAGTTGCCTTTGCAGACAGCCAGCAGTGAAAAGTGACTAAAACATTACTTGCAATAGCCCAGAGAAAAATCTGCTTTTCTAGTGGTATGCCAGAATCTAAGGGGTTTAGGGTTTTGTTGTTTGTTTTTTTTTAATAAATTGAAATGCCTGGTTCTTAAGAGCTGTTTCCGTGTTAAATTTGTGTAACTTGCCACTCTCAACAAAGACACAAGCGGGAGAGAAGGAACAGGCAGTGTGGCTGCCTAGTTCAGCTATGACTGTGGTTAAGCAGTAATGCCAGATCAGGGCAGTGATAATTTGGTCTAGAGTAGGTTTAGTCATATCATCACATTCCTGAAAAATTACTCAAAACCCACAATCTGACTTTTATTCCATATTTATGTCAGCTGATGGAGTATAGATTATGCCTAGTCTGGCATAAAGTCTGCTAATACAAATTTAAACTGGCAACATTTTCTGAATCCGCAGAACAAGTTTACACTGGATCTGTGTTTGGTATCGTGAGGCTTTAGAGGTTTTGATCCTCTACCAGCAGCCCTAGAGCCTGATTTACTATATGGCTGAAGTGCTGCCTCCAGGCCTTTGAGTGAGAAGAGGTTCTTCCCCTGATTTTTTAATTCAGACAATTGTCTCGGGAGTGTTTTAAAAACCTGGAGCTGTTCTAACCAGGCAGAACTGTAGCCAAGTGTAGGCTCAGGTTGGCTACATAAACATGGCATCTTAGTAAAACCATCATCATTGCTACTGCAAGCAATTACAGGAAACCCAAAACTGAAGTGACACCCGGGAATTGTGTCTACCTCAACCTCGCTGCATGGTATCACAGGCATTTCACTTACTGAACAAATGGATTACAAAGCACTTAGAACAGCAGATGCACGCTGACGTTAACAGGTCTACAAAAGGGAAAGATGATTTTCCATGTGAGTTAATGCGTCCAACTAAGCACAGCAAAACCCACCATTAAGCAGATAATCCCTGTATTTCATCTGGCCTGTAACACTGTTGGCTGGACACTTTGACAGAGCATAGTTTTAGTTACAGGCCTTACAAAAGCCTTCCTTTCTGTAATGATGAAGGTTAAATGATATTTTTTTCTTCCCTTTCAGAACACATTCAGTCACAAATATATAAATTAGCACATTTATTTATGCATAAGAACATTATTATGCGTACAGACCCATATGCAGGACAGTTAGCAACCTGCAAAATGCAAGTAACCAGAGGATGGTTCAAATCACACTTTTAAAAACCCATTTTCGAAACAAATTAAAAGCCATCTTCATGCAGCAGATAGCAACCTGCAGAACTTGTTATCAAAGAAGCTGTGGATGAGAAGACTTACGTGGATTGAAGGAAAACCAGTGAAGCTTATACAAGAAACACTCAGTGAAGGCTACTAATTGCATCCAAAAATACATCCAGCTCAGGGAGTCCCTTACTGAAGGCAGCTGAGTGCTTGGAGAAGATCAGAGGAAAATATCATACACTTATCCAGTTCATATTTTTCCTTTGTATCTGACTGTGACTGATGTTATTCCTGCTTCTCCCTTAGAATCAGGCATTAGCCCTAACACAACTTCGGATCAACCCTAACCATAACACAACTTCAAAGCCCTCCCTAGGAAGGGGGATGAGAGGGAAAAGTAAAGAAAGCAGGAAAAAAAATCAAATTATTACAGAGAAAAATGTAATAAAAGGGGGGAGAACTCTCCTAAATGGAGGTAGTGAGAGGCTCAAAATTGAGAAACAGTAGTGTCCACAACTCCCTGAAGGAGAGCTCCACACCAAAGTTCTGCCTGGAGACAAGACAACACATAAAACAGAGTTCCCAGTCACTGTCAAGCTCCCTTCTCCTGGGGCTGCAGCCAGTCACAGCATGGCAAGGGCAGGGAGACAAGGAGGTCCTTCAACCAGAGTATCAGGCAAGATGGATCCTTGGTCTAAGCCAGCATCACTGCTTTGACGTTATCATTACAGTGTAATGGAGTAACAACAGAGCCTTATTCAAAGATGAAAAGAAGTTTTCACTAACATTTTGCAGAAACAGTTCCTGCCTCAATAACTACACGGTAAGTGTTCAGAGACAGAATTTGGTTCTCATCTAAAAGGTATTTTTGCAACTGAAAAGAGCAGCATTTTCTGGATCGGTTTCACTGTGGAACACATGAGTCTGTTTCTAACTTGACTTTCACCTCCCAGCACTGCTTCTGGCTAATGCTACAACAGGGCAAAAAATATTGCCTGTGTCAAGGAAACTGGAATCTAGTCTACGGTTTCCTCAATGTTAGACTGAGAAATGCAGTAGACATTTCATGAGCAGCTCTTACTAGTGCTGCTCATTTTTGAAGATGTGGCTCCTTGCCACGTGAAGATCTGCATGTGCAGCCTGTAGGACTTGGAAGATTGGCCAACTCTGACCTACTTTTTCCAGGTTGTTAGGCTGGCAAAGGGGAGGAGTTTGGCTTGTTTTCCTCTTGAAGTTCTCTTGCAAAAATCAGGTTCTGCCTCATGCCCTTGCAGGAAGAGCATTATCTGATGATACTTCAAGAGTTAAATCAAGTATACTGTATTTAAGTCAGGATGCAAGACCAGTCATCTGTGATGTAGAGAACAACCGGGTTAGCCCTGAATGAGCTGCTGTAACACAAACTATTCTGTCCCTGCTCTAACAGAAGCACACAAATCTCCAATTCCTTCCCTTTCAGCTAGGTCAGGTTTAAAACACCACACACATATGCCTAACCTGCACCAGACTATGGTGACGGGCTTTGAATAAGCCAGCTTCAACACCAAGAGCCATGGCTGAAAGTGAACACAACCCCAAGGTAAAGGCACATGGAGTAAAGGTGACTGAAACCACACTAGACATCACCTCCTCTCTCCATCCACATTGCTGAGCCAGCAATGTGTCCTTGTGGCCAAGAAGGCCAATGGTATAACGGGTGCAATAAGAAGACTATGGCCAGCGGATTGAGGGAGGTCATCCTCTCCCTCTACTCTGCCCTGGTGAGGCAGCATCTGGAGCACTGTGTCCAGTTCTGGGATCCCCAGTTCAAGGAGGACAGGGAACTACTGGGGAAAGTCCAGTGGAGGGCTGGACTGAGGAGACAGAAATGTGCATAAGTATGCCAGAGAAGTCAGGCCCTCCACATCCAGCCACAGTTGGGGCAGACCTCTAATTTAAAACTCCTTGAGCAAAGGTAGACTTCAAATCCTTAAGATGAAATATATCACACAAACAGCATAATTTTAAGGACTTCCACATATTAAATAAACTTAGATTTAGTCAGGTCTTTCATAGCTATTCCAGAAAGTTTTGGAAAGACTGGTATGGAAAAAGGAGCAAGACATTATAAAAAAATCCCTCATGTTCCCCAGGACCTCCATCACCACCACAATGTAAAATTACCTCTCTTGCCCATAAAGAAGTGACTGTCTACAAAGACTGGAGCAAAAACAATAGAATAAACTAGGAGAAACCCACCAGAAGAGTCAACAGCTTGGCGGAGTCCACCATAGGAGAGCAACACTTAGGTACTCATCCCAGCCAAGGCATCTCATATTGTGTGTCACAGCCATCCTCCCTGATAACAAACCCTATATCCCCAAGATCAGAAACCCAATGTAAAAGTTCAGAAATTCCTTCAACAAGGTACAGTTTTGGCAAATCAAATTTAAAATAAATAAATATATGTACAGGCTGGCACAATCAACTGATCCTCCACGACTCACAGCTCCATACATCCTTCTTAAGTAATTAACATGATTCCTGATTTGATCAAATAGCTTCCAGGCTCCACATCTCCAAGGGAAATAAAAAAATTTTTAATTTTCCCAAAATAAAAAGAGAAGAAACAATATTGTTTTTTCACTTCAGGGGATTTGCCAGGACTTCAAGAACAAGCCCCAGAAACTTGGAAGCTCACTCAGAGATGCCCCAGACCACAGGTACCTCAGGCTACAGAGCACTTATAAGCTGCCTCACAGGAAACCAAGCAGGTTTCAGTGGCCCTTGAGCGTAGTTCTGTCAGGTTTTAGCAAAATAAAAGATTCTTCCTGAATAGCTTTTTGGTTTTGATGATTTGGTATGATAAGAGTTCTGTCTGGAAAAAAAAAATCCAATTATATTGATGAATAACATTTGGAAATTATACTACGTGACCGTACTTGTCCTGAGGTGGGAGGGCAGAGGTGGGGCAGAAATAATGCCATGGTCTTCCGGCTTTCTTCACCCTTTCCATACTCCCTTTAATATCATATCATGGGGTCCCCATTTCAACCCCTTTTCTTCTCTTCCCATGTTCCCTACACTGTCTCATGCCAGAAATCTCTGTCTTTCCATTTAACCCATCTTCTTACACATGCAGACCTGTGGGCCTCTTGTTCTACTCTTTACAGCATTTTTCCTGAGGTCTTCTTATATAAAGACCCTCTTGTAGCCCACCAGGATAACACTCCACTGCATCTTCTCTGTGTGTTCCTTTCCTTCACCCCACAATAGATGCTAAATAGATCCCGAAATCCTTCTTCCAGGGCTCCCCTCTCTCCCCTCATACTTGAGGCTCTTGAACATTTCCTTTCCAACTGTCCCTCCCACTTACCCCACCAAGTTTAATATCAACAGTAGACACTACAAAAACAACCAAACTGTTAACCCACTGAAGCGAAGCTGTGTGTCAGAGTAGCTGCTGTAGTTTGACATGATAGCAGTTTCCAGGAAGGTGCTGGGAGAGCAATAACTGTACGTCAAACAAGCCTGATGAGAGAGAGCAAGAGCAAGGAACCACACTCATCCTCCCAGCCCCAGCCTGCAAGTCTTGGGCTATGCAACACTGCACGAAGCATCAGCGAAAGGGAGAGAAGACCCGAGAGCAAAACAGTCATAACCAAGGAAGCAGGCTGAATTTTACAGATTCAGCCACTATATTATGCTCTCCCTCTTCCCCCTGCCTTAAAAGCAGATGAGTTTTCACTGGTCATTCTTCCTAGTTTCCTGCTCAGCTACTAAGTCCAGAGGCTCAGAAGCCTAACAGGAAGGGGAAAAAGTGCTGGTGTCTTATATAGCTATCCACCATCAGATCTGCTTATCTGTTTGGGATTTTTTTTTTTTCTTCTTCTTGCTCTGCATTGACTCAGCAGAGCTCTGTGGTTCTTTCTTTTTAAAGTGTTCCCACCACCAAACCACAGCCTTTTGAAGATACTGGCAATTGCCAGTTTCACTATATTCAGAACAGCACTTCCGACTGAGCCAATAAAACTAAGTGTAGTGTCGCTTGCCTGTAGGCAAACTGTTTACAACTCACCCAGCTTTTTTAGATCAATGGAAAGGAGGAGCAGCAAATCTGCTTTCTGAGCTAGAGTGAGTAATGAAATGGGTACATTGCTTTAACAAGCAACACCAAAAACCACCAACCCACTAGCAATCATTTAATGCGTGGCAAGCTTGATGTGTCACCTCCCCATGCCTATGGCAACAGTCTCCTATAAGAAAAAGGCAGAATAGAAAGAGAAATACTCACGCATGTCACCGATTGCTCCTTTTGTGACATTTGTGGCTTTCCTTACTGTCACAGTGAATATGTGTGAATACTGGTGTTCCACCTGGAAGTCAGAGAGTTAGAGGTGATTAAGCTCCAGAACCAAAAGTCACTTATCAAAATGGGTTTCGTTTTGTCCAAAAACTGAGACAGAGAAATCACCCAGTCAAAATGTAAGTGAAACTCATACTGGATAGAGCATCTTAAAGCTGAACTGCACCCTGCAGCTTTACTGAAAGGTCAGACCTTATACTAGGGCTGCTTGATTTTCCTGCAGCCACACCTACTAATCTCAATAAATAACACTCCTCCTCTCTACAGAACCTGCTTTAAGGCATTTAGTCAGTCAGGGACAACTTGGTATGGTTAGGAAACAAAAAAAGGGGGGCGCTACTTAATAGTGTGCTTGTCCTTGTAATTACCTTCCCCCCATAAAAGGAACGGATGCAATTATTTCAAAGTATATGTTATATACTTCCTTGTAATTACCTTCCCCCCATAAAAGGAATGGATGCAATTATTTCAAAGTATATGTTCTGGAACAGATATATGCATACAACACATGAAAGGGATAGATTTAGCAATGCATGGAATATACCCTTTTAGTATGCATCAATATTCAAAGTGCAAGTATCTTTAAAACAATAGAGGGAAGGTGAAAAGCAAGCTGTTAAAAACATTCACAAACAAATTTCATGTGGTTTCTGGAGCTTCCTGTTTCCTGCAAAGCCCAAGCACCCAGCAGGAGCTGCCTTTCTAAGAGCAAGCCTATCCTGAACAAAATAGGGAAGTAGAAAGAGATGTGAAGTTAAGAAACAAAAGTAAAAATTTTAATGAAAAGAGTTCAGTAACTCACATCTATTTTCACTTTATCCACACAGCCATAAGTTGGATAACCCATTGAATCCTGTTATGAGAATCACCACTGCATACTGCAAGGCAGGCAATGCTGGCGGTTACAGGGACACGGTACGGAGCTCGTGGGCAAGTTTAAAGTTTTATGTATTTGGGCCAGGATCAGGTCTCACGCAACAGGCGCTCAGTGCTTCCATCTACACTGCTATCTTAAAGCCAGCCTTAAGACACCCTGGCTGTCTGACCGCATACGGTGCCCAGACATTGACTCACCCGCTGGTACGACCTGGAGGGAGCCAGCTCACTCTGCTGGAACAGGAACTGGGGCACTGGGAGGGGACCACCTCAGACCTGAGCTCTGACTCTGCAAAGGGCATTGGGTCCGAGCTGCTTGGCTTTTACAGCTCAAGCCACTGTAACAAAAGCATACCTCCTGTGGGACCTCAAGTTGTCACCTGTTATAGATAGTGATACACCCCTACCTCAGGCTTCTATTTCTAAAACTAAACCAGTGATATTTTCCATCTTTGCCTCAACATCCATTAACTTTGTGAAATACATTAATATTTGTTTTTATTTTAATGTGCTATTTTAAAGGCCTTACGACATATTCCCATGAAAAGCAAAAGGGGGAAGTACCAGAACCAACAATACCCTTCATATGGGACATGGGGCACTTAATCAGGCTGTGCCTGGTACTTTCTTGCTATGTTTTCCATCTGGATACTTCCCTCTTTTTTTCCATAAGGAACAAAGAAGTAAGCAAACAATATGTGGCTTAATTTTAAAAAGGCACATGCCTCCAATTTGAGCTACTGCTGCTTCAACTCTTGGACTTCAAAAGGGCCTTCAGGTGGTTCTCATTACTATTCAGAACTTGTTATTTCAGTCAAGCTTTATTATTCCATATCTACAACACACACCCAGAAACCAGAACGAAATTGGATTTCCAATACAAATAAACAAAAAAAAACCCAACAGGGTTTTTATAGATTATATATTATTTTCTCAAAAAAGAAAAAAGCCAATTTTCTAAAGAGAGCAAAAGTGGCTTGAGACTGCTTAAGTAACAGTTGAGTCAGGAGACATTAAAAATACAATGCAAATGATACCAACACAAACTCCTCCACAAGTCTGTAGTCTAGAGATCTGCAAAGGCGTAGCCACATCACCCTGGCCAAATATGTAGAAGAAAATGCCCACTGTGATACCGAGGTTATGACTTCACTGCAGACACTGGCTGACCCAGACACTGAATTGCTGCATCTTTATTAAGGAGTAGTCACCCACATGTTGGGATGACTGCTGAAGGCTCACTTCATGATAGCCTGACCAGCAGTAAATTTCAACTCTGTAATTTTTCCCCTGTAAGGCGCAGGAGTTGTCTGGTTCAAAGAACAAGTGAGCTGGCAGGGGAAAACTGTGGCAATGTAAACAATTACCTTACAAATGGCATACTGAAATTGTCATTACACAGTAAGTGGTTCACCAACCACAGTAAAAATGGAATCCAGACTCTAACTGATTCTTCCAACTAGGACTGTTAACTCACCTCAAAAGTACCGAACCCAACAGGAATGGTTTGGATGTGGGAATTCAAATTGAACAGCCTGCCTTGTGCTCACACAGAGACGTACCACTGATGTTGTGACATTCATCACCTTTAATATCCCAGCTTCCAAGAGCAGATGGATGGATCGGAAGGAGGACAGGATTTCTGAACAAACTTTGGCTTCTGCCACATGGCAAAAAAAAAAAAAAAGTCCAGAGTTCTCCATCACACCCATTAAAACCCCCATTTGCTCTGCTATCTGGAAACAGCTGGTACTACTGTGAACCCCGCTACATAAGGTTACTCCAGCTCTGCCATTTACCCTGCTTCAAGAATTTTTACATTCTCCAGAAAACAACTCTCATGGTTCCTTGCTTTCAGTTAGCTTCTTGAAATTGCTCTAAGCTGTTTTATCAGCATGTGCCACCTTTGCACACATGTCAGATTGGTGAAGTGTTGGTTTCACAATATGGCACTGGCCTCCAAGTTTGCTCATACAGATTGATGTAGTTCCTTTGTCATACAAAACCTTATAATTAAGAGAAACAGCCCAAACTACAAACACGCCACCCTTCTTATTCTTCACTGTTAGGAAAGAGCCTGTCCTTGCTGGAGACCACAAATCAGAGATCACTGAATATTTAGCAACAAAGAGGAGGATGGAGTTATAATTAACTTACAAGTATGGGACATGGGTGTGCTGGATTTAGTTCTCAGCTGCTATGTGGAACTCGTAAGCAATTCTGGTGCACCAGAGTCCTGAGTGTAAAATGGGGATTCTACAAGATGCTCACTGACAAAAAGCACTTCTGTACAGTAGTTTTCTTGCATCTCTTAGTCCTACACCTGAAACTAATACGCCTAAATAAAATGCCTACCATCAAACCAACACCAAACCACCACTTACTAGTGTATTCTCATTACAGCAGTACAAAGATCGTCACCACTTCCTAATACAAGTCAGTAACTGTTTTACTAATACTGTCGTGAGAATTGCTTTTTACTGACTTAAGCAGCAAGCCCCATCATTCCAACTGGTATCCTCCGAAGTGAATGCAAGCATACAGAGGTCTGGCAAAACAGAAAAACATTATCTTCTTTCCCAACACTTCACCCAAAATAACACACTGAAGCTTATAATTATAGAGGTTATTAATATTTGGCCATAATCACATGCTTGGAGGAAATTGCAACTGCTAAAATAAACAATCTCCCTCTTAGTACAAAAAAAAAGGTACACAGAGATACACGGGAAGCTCAGAAGCCTAGATCTTTTCATAATCCAAAATAAACGCTTTTCATGAAACTTAAGTGCAATCAGAAATTAAGGCAATTTTCCACTTAGGATCCCATTTCTAAGGGTATTAAGAGGCCTAAATGTCCCTATTAATTGCTAGAAAACTTTCAGAAGAACTTTTTTGGTAGTTTTTGGAAAGACTGAGTTATAAAGATAGATGTCCCCTGAAAATACCAGAAGAAATGTATTGACTCTGAATACTTTTATAAGTCCAGCTCTTGCTGGTTTAGATGACTAAGCTGCATTTTCTGAAGTCACTTATGTTCACCTTGTCTTGATAAAAATCTGTACATTGTCAACTCCTCAATTACTTCTGAAAAATAGACGAAGGTATATAAATCACTTAGATGTTGCAACACTGAGTGGAGCAACACCTGCATACCTTTAAAAAATCTAAGCCAGGTTAAAAATTTCAGATGCTCTTAATTAACTCAAAGCCCTAAATCCTGTCATCCAAAGTGACCTAGCTTTACATATGTGTTTCTTTTCACTTCCTCTTGCTCCATAAATTTAGAGAAGAAAGGAGAACAAAAAAATTTTATGTGCCCTCTCTGAACATGGGTTTTCTGAATCATGGAAGCTCCTGTGGACAGTAACCACTCTCTAGTGGTTCAATACACAGGGTTTCCCAAGTATACTGCACAGCCATGGGTCAGTATCTCCTGTTCCATGCTACAGCTCTCCATCTCTTCTAACTCCTCCTCCTGCATCCTTTGATCTTCTCCCACCTTTGACTGTTGGGTTTTTTTTCCCCTCCCAGTAAAGTTTCCCTCATTATCTGATTTCCTCTATTTTATGTATCACTACATTTGTATGTACATAAACACCATTCCCTTCCCACTACAGGGCTGGGAAATAGAACAACATGCTAAGATCTCCTGTAACACCTTTGGGTTTTACCTACAAACTTGTAACACTTACTGAGAAAGGAAGTGATTTGCATGTGTTGAATAAAGTATTTTTCATATTCCGGAACACTGAGTCAGAGAATGTAACTCAATCAGGATATATACTTGCACATGACCCAACAGTCAAGAAGCTCTGGTACAGGTAGACTGTGTAATAAGTATCTATTACTTTCATTTCCTTAACATTAAGGACACTTGAACTGACTATTGGGCTAGACAAATGAAAACATTTGGTTGTTTTC
The DNA here is from genome assembly GCF_001431845.1 of Calidris pugnax. Lineage (NCBI taxonomy): Eukaryota > Metazoa > Chordata > Aves > Charadriiformes > Scolopacidae > Calidris > Calidris pugnax. Next base: position 2,298,882 of record NW_015090776.1, on the reverse strand, counting down.
TTAAGTAACATATTTTTATAAGGTCCATGTTCTTCTTTCACAGAGTATTACAATGAAGACAAACATTTGTGCATTCACACACACACAAATTTTATCCTGAAGTGATTTTCCCCATTGTTATAATATTTATCTCCCTTATCAATGTAACTGAAGAGGTATTATGCATTTTAATTCTTTATTCTCTGAATCTAAAAGCATTTTTTGTACAGTCAGTTCTGTCTGTAGATGCAGTAGCTTTGTGAATGCCTTATTTTATTCCTCCAAGTCTTTCATAAAAAGAGAAGAAAAAAAAAGAAAAAGAGATTGGAAAACACAATAGTTAACAGGAGGACTTTTGGAAAATGAAGAATTGTTTTGAGTCTTTTAATGCCAAGCATCATTAAAATTCAAGATTTTTGCATTGATATGACCCTGCTGCCCTTGACTGTTCTAAATTTCAGTAAAACTTCCCATACAATTTCAATTTTCCAATTAAGAAACCTCAAAGATTTACATTCACTTTTCAAGCCATTATAGGATCAGCTCTTGCATTAACCATTTCCTTCCTGCATTAGCAACATTCCTGCAGCAACAGTTCAGTATTGCCAGGGGACTGTAACTACGAATAATTCTAAGGCTGCATTTTGCTCATTATTATATATATATTGTTATCAAAAAAGATCTTTTATATGAAATATAACTGAGTGCCTCAGAGACATCTTCCATAAAGGTACACTGACTAGATCAAGAAGTCCATCCAGGAGAGGGCACTGATGCAGAAAGAAGGAAGTTAGTGTATTGGTTTAACACTGTTGAATACAAACATCAACCTGAAACTTGCTTTTACAGCAGCGCTCGCAGAACCATGGAATGAGTAAAACACTAGTTTGACATCTGCTGGCTGCAAACTCATGTAAAGGATGTGACTGCGTGGGGTAGAAACCACATAATTGATAAGAGATCATTTCAAGGAAGCATAGGCTATATTTTTAGCAATGTGAAAGTTCAACATTATGAGAAGTGTATGGTAACTATCTTTGAGTACGTATTGCTTTTCCTGCCGGCTGACTCTGGGACTGGTAGGAAAAGCGCTCGATATGTACACACCCAGCTTGTTTCAAGATTTCAGTTTGAGTAGGAATTGCCATTTCAGTGTTTACTTTGGAAAGCCACTCAAACAAAGATATGCAAGTGAATATTACAGCCAAAAGTCAGCATTCAACAAGCTGCTACCCTATTCCACTGGCTTGTTGTACAAAGGGCAGTTCTGCTCCTAATTCCCTTCTCCTCCTTCCCTTGCCCCTACTTCTCTACTGACACAGGTTGTGCTCACATCGTTGTACTTTTCCCTTGGCCCAGCTCTGACAGCACAGAAGTTATCTTTTGCTTTGAATTGTTTTTCTACCAATTGGCTCACTCCAATAAGATACATTTGACAGCTGGTACAAGGGATGCAGCAGGAACATTGGAATAAAGCAGCAAGAAGAGAGCAGGAGCTTTTGGCAGCAGTGTCTTGTTTGGTGGCAAAGAGAGCTTGCAGGCTATGTTTTGATGATTCTCTTTGAATCAACATCACTGATACACACTAGTTTAAGATCTAAATATCCAAAACTGCCAGCTTATCCCTCTATATATACTGATGAAAAGGGAAAAGACTTATTTGGTAACTGGAATAGTACAAAAAAAGAAGTATTGTAAGGGAAAAAGATGCATGATGTTACTTTTGTAGACTACAGTCCAGTTTGACAATCTACATGTGGAAAAACTTATATGAAATAGTTAACTACAGGCACTTTCATGAAACACTTTGAACAGGCAAGTCCCTCAAAAGGACACCCTACTACATGGTACCCACGAGGTTGTTTGGAGCCCATATTCTGTTTTGACTTACACTTGAGCAACTACACTCAAAGCCATGATGTGATTTCAGAAAGCTAAATTGAATCTTTCAAATTTTATTCAAATAAATTTCTGAAGAAATTTGCTCTAACTACACTTTCAATTTCTTTAAGGAATTAATGATAACTCTAATGCTCTGTGCTTACTTAGAGTAACTTCAAACAGGATACATTATACAAGACAGTATATACTACACAAGGCAGTATGCATAGAAGATTCAAAGCTACTTACCACAATGTGTTGATAAGGATCTATGACAGACATTTTTTCTTTAATTTTCATTCAAGACAACTGTCAAATGTCTATTTGAATTCTACATAGAAGAGGCTTCTCAATTTCTTTTCAAAGCAGAGCTCAGGATGACAGATTTTTAACTATTAAATAAAGAAAAAAAAATAATTAAAATGTTTATGTTCCTTTTAGACTATATTTTGTATCAGAGCAAATTAGTTCCTTCATTTTAGGAAGGTTCCCACAATACATTTTTTTCCCAAGAACTTAATCTCATATAAGCTATGGACGTATAGATATTTACTTGCCTGAATTGGAGAAATTTCTTGCGCTTATTTCTTGTACCTCAATGAAAGAGCATGAACCAAATATCTTGAATTCCAGTCATCCAAGTGTTTCTAGGAGCTCTACAGATAAACAAAAGAACAGAGTAATTATAGTAAGCCACTACATACATTTAAATGTACATGCTTTTATGCCTAACAACCCTAGTTTAACAAAAAATCTAAAAAGCTGTGTTTAGTTAACAGCCTTTTTGCTGTAGTGACAAATTCTTGGTTCCCATGCTTTGCTTCTGTATTGAGATGCTCACAACAGAGATGAAGTTCCTCTTTGTGTCTTCCTCCCTGTACAAAATGAGGTACAAGGATATGTCCTGCATTCACACCAAGGGACACAAATTTTAGAACCAAAAAGCCAGTTAAGAGCACAAGCATGACAGTCAGCAACGTGCACCAGAAAACTGCAACCCTTTGTAGTAATGGTCTTTTTAGTCATTTTGATGCATCTTTTCATACTGACTTCACCTTGAAAGCTTTTTCTGCAAACAGCAAATTCCCAGAGTTGCACCTAACTGCATTTAAGAAAATAACAGAAAACAAATTCCAGCATGTAATTCACAGCAACAGCACAGGAGAGTTCATTTGGCAGCTGCTCATTTAACTATAAATGAACAGCAATAGTGCCCTCTGTAAACCTGGGAAGGGAATTCCAACCGAAGCTGTGTATAACCTCCGTGGCCACCTCAGATGTTTACAGAGATCTGCAAGAGGCTTTGATGGACAAATTGCATACCAGCTGGCAAGATTTATACAGGCTCTTCATAGGCCAATGTTTTCCGGACACTTTGTGAAGATTTCTACTAAAATCAGGGACCACAAGAGACCTTAAACTTCAGAACTGTTTCCAATCATCAAAGTATGTTAGAAGCTGTTCCTTATTATTCCTGAACCATCAGTAGATGTTTCATATTGAAAAGAAAAAAGAAAAAAAAGCACCATATTGGGCTTGGTCTCAAGGAAATGATTCCTAATCCCCAATTTTGAAAGGGCAGAATAAGCCTTGAAGAATGGTCATTTATGTCATTCCCAAATCCTTGCTCTTGAGCAATTATATGCAGGCATTTCCCGAAAAAAAATTGTTTTGCTATGATCACTAAAACATTACAATATCCCTTCTTTGATCCTGCCAGCCCTAACAATAGCTTGAGGTTAGAAATTGCCCTGGTTTTATTTATTTGTTTTTAATTTAAGTCTGAATAAGGAAGACTTTAACACACATTCAATTCATAGCTTTCATTCAAGGCAGCTCAATGCCAGGGCAACATGAACAAGCCATCTTCATCACAGAAAGCAAGTAGCTTTTCAGACTTAAGGAAGACACATAAATTCACCATTATTTCTCTTAATGTAATAATAATTACAAAGCCTTTTTTTTTTTTCTTTTTAAGTTCTATCAGCCAAATTCAGCAGTGGCACAAACAGGCAGATGGGAGAGAAGTACCACTGTGATTACAGGCGTATTGTATAGCTGGTTTGTTATATTCAAGTTTATTTTACCTTGGGTCCTGCTTAAAGGAAGATATTAAAGAAGCTTGATAAACAAGCCCTGCCATGTCAGTTTCTGAGGAACTATTGCAAACTTCCAAGGCAATCAAGAGAAAAGACCAGTGAGGGCTATCTGATCACTGAAACGAAGAGTAAATTTGCAAGTCATAAAAAAGAAAATACACCATTTCCCATAACTGCACAGTACACTACCAACAAGTTACCACACCCATTTTGACAGAATACATGAAAAAAAGCTGAGGATACTGCTCTATCTGCAGAAATAAGAAAATGGGTCAGGCCTAGGACAAAAAAAGCCTGGTTCAAATTATTTGTCTAGCATCCTAGAGGCAGAGTTCCAGTTCTCCAGATCATCACTCAACTGGTTGACTGGCTTAGACATGAGATCATCTTGTCTTTTCCTATAACCCCCTCCCTCATTTATTTCAACATCTGCAGGGAACACAATTGTGACCCTGGAAACAACAATCTCTCTGACTACAGAGCCATAATGAATCCCCAAGCATCATCTGTCCTCCATGCTGAATGAGGCAAGGATCACACAGACAACTATGTAATCACATAATTAACAACTGTATCACAAATACACATGCACAAACTGCGAGCTAAAAGATATACAGGCAGAGTCTCTGAACAGGGAGAAAAGGGGCAGGGAGCAACTAGAGCCTGATGTGATATGCAAAGCCTAATATCCAGGTTTTCCATAGAGATCCAACCAACAGCACAACAGATCCCAGCCCTAGTCATGTTGGTATTGCTCCAAATTGGAGCTCTTGGTCTGCTGTCTTAATGACAGTCTTTCAGGATGTGATCAACAGAAGCAGGTACCGAAAGACAAGGCATCCAGTGCATTTCAGACACATGAGCACGCCGGAGGCACCCTGGGGCTCGCAGACGGACAGGCATCCCTGCACTGCCAGAAGCCAGCAGCACATCAGAAGTGGTATCAGACATCCATGTTTAAATGACTTGAATACTTACATCCTTTACAGTGGATTTAATTCAAATCAGAGTTACTTGACCCTGATCTAATTACACCACACCCTTTGCAGGATTAACCAAACTAAGGTATTTCTGTATCTAAAATCTTAGTGTGGCAGCGGAGCTAAAAATACAGCACTAACAGAAGCTATGTATTAAACTCATCAAGAGCCACAAAGTCTTGAAAAATGTTTACTTCAAACTTCTGCAGTAAATACAGCTGTGATCCCAAAATTATCTCACTTAACACTGCCACTATACACTGTCCATCCCACAAAGCCTAATCCAAAAATCATCAACTAGGACCGTACCACAAGCACGTACAAAGAACGGAACTCGAGCTGCGGCTGGTGGCAGGCCAACCTTGGACAGACTGCAGGGGAAGTACCACCTCTCAGCAGATCTTCAAGGGTACTTTAATATTATTAACATGTATTGGTTTATTTCCCTGATACCTGGTGGTATCATCATCTGTGATCTGTGCTGTTCCCAGAGCTGATGATTCCTCCCTAAAGGACTAGGAAAGCACCTTGCAGGCAGCGCCTCCGCAACAACATAAGCACAAACTCAGTCAATTCATACAGTATCACTAAAATTAACTAAGCTAGCCAGACTGATTAATGATACATTTCTTTATGTTTTACTGACAAATATCCAAGTTTACAAAACACCATAGCAAACGTAACCTCTTGAACAGGCCACAGTTTAGCTTGTTCATGTAATACAGAGACAGTTTTCTGCTAAATTCGTAGATGTCCCTTCCACCCGAAAGCCAACTCTACTTTTGTCAGCCCAAGAGCATTTAATTGTTGGGCACAGTTTCAGACATCAAAAATAACAAGCCATTAACGGATAGATGGATCACTGTTTAAATCAAGACTCTTCTGTGGGATTCGCTTTTTCACTTGAGGTGACAGTGAAATGCATAAGAGATTATTTCTAAAGACCAACAATAAGAGCAATTATACAAAAAGGTCACACACACACAGAGATTATTACTGGAACATTTTCATTCTCAGTGTTGATCCAGTAAATTCCTACAGATAATTCAGCTTCACAGTATATAAAGAGTAACGAGATTTTCCCACTTCATGTTGAGCAGGAACTAATTCCACAGTTACTCTCATCGAGCGGAAAAGCTCTGAAAAATGAGTAAAGCACAACACAGTAAAATATCATCACCAGAATACGTCTTCAAGATTGTAAGAAAAAGGCAGATTGCTTACATAAAGCTAGCCAACACTCCTCAAAAATTAATGACGCTGACAATTAAAAATAAATAAGTGCAACTCACCAGTACAGTCATTAATGCTCAATCTAATATGATAACAGTAAGGGGTATAAAATAAGCTAAGTATTGACTCAGGCTTTTGGTATGAATGTCACCATCCATTTTTATTAAATCAGATTACAGAATTTTATTTGGTTACAGATTGATCCTGTGATTGTATAACAGAAAAAACAAATAATCTGTTTCTACATGATCTTGCCTAGCACCCTGGAAAATCACCGTAATGTTATTTCTTAATTTAGGTCTTCCCACACAGGAGACAAGGTTTACCTCTTACTGTGTGTAGAGCATCCATCACTCAATTTTCATCACAAATGAAAAAGTATATGCTTTGCTGACGTGCAACAGCTGTTCTTTCCATGCCTTGCTAAGAAGAAGAAAGGATCTGCAAAAAGCAAGAAGCTCGACCTTTGTGCCACATTTTTGGAGGACGCTCTGGGGTGAAGCTTGGCAAGGAAGTTGAGACGGCATAAATAGCTAGACAGGAGATTGTAAGATGGGGAAACCACATTTGACTTCCTGCTAAAGACATTGTAACAGATGAAAAAGATCGTGAATCTCTTTTTGAGAGATGACCTGTCAGCCTGTAAGCAATTACTGAATCTAGAGGTGACACAGAGTAACTAGGATTTCCTGTCAATGGAAGGAGTGATAAAATATACTAGCAGGGCTAAAACTCTGGAACCGTCGCACAAATCTTGAGCAAGGTAAATTTACACCTGATCTAGTGCTGGAGGCTACTTTAGAGGCCAAAAGCAAGGAAGACAGAAGTGGTAATATAATCAGGCCAGTTCTCCATATACAGCCACCCAGTGCCTCCTGGAGAACTCACTCCAAATCAGACATGCTCTCATAATAAAATAAACTTATCAAGCTGGACTTATTCCAAGAGGAAAAAAAAAAAAAAAATCCCTATCTTACAATCTGCAAAGAATGACCTTATGAAGAGAAACATTCAAGAGGCTGGAACCATTTCTGCCTGAATACCTGCACCTATTTCACATCGGTCAAGGAAGTCCCTTGCACAGTTCCCACCCAGCCCAGTATTGTATTTTCACCATGAACACCAACTACAGGCCTGAAGGAAGAGGGAACTGATTCAGAGCACGACGGTTAATCTTACAATCATAGCACTTAACCAAAGGAGAGTTAACAAGAAACACTCACAGCAACAGCTTGCAAGAGGTTATGAGAAAAAGCCGTCTCATCATACATGATGGTACCACATGGTGAACGTACAGAAATATTAGAAAGTGGAACTGAGTAAATTCAAAGTAAGGAGTTAATTTATTCTGAGAATGAAAGAGTTCCTTGAGTTAATACCTTTATGTTATGCTTTTCTCCAGTGTCTTATGTTTTACTTCAATTGAAATTGCACTAGAAATAAAAAAATAATCTCAGCTGAGGGACTCCAAGAATAATTTTTTTTTAAATGGCAAAGATCACTGTCTTTTTCTACAGAAAAAGCCAACCCACAAGACAGATACTTCAGATGGCAGTCTCAAAATTTGTCATAAAAGCCCAAGCAGCAAATCGATAATCAGTGCTGTGGACAGGTCATATTCCCTGTAGGCTCATGTGGGAAGCAGCTAACTTGTTTTTCCAGCAAGAACGCCAAAAACTAAAGAACGTGAAAAATCTGATGGAAGTTCCATGAAAAACAAGAAATATTAGGATATATTCCCCGCAAAAACAACTACAGTGCACTAGTCAAGTCTACCTATTATTTAAATTATTCCAAGAAGCTCGTCTATGCATGCTATTTGTTACATGCATCCTGCAATTCAGAAAAAGCAAGATTAAAATTGCCCAGCATTTCTTTACGTTAGGGTTTTTGGAATTTAGTTATTCCACAAATAAACCTTCTATGTATGACAGTTATTCGTTTAAGGGTATTCTTATTTTTGGAACCTCAATTTAAGGCAGCAGAGAGCAAAAACTCACATTTCAAGATAATGTTGCCCTGAGTACCTAGCACTTTTGAGACGTCGAGCCAGACTCTCCGAAATGGAAAAACTCAAAACCAGTGGCAGCTTTAGAAGTGTTGCCAAAAACCAAACACTTAAATAATAACTTTTAAAATTAAGTGATATACAACTGAAGTGCGACACCTGACTGGACAGTCATTTGCTGAATATATTCTGTTAAAGCTTAAAAACACCCACCCCCCTGTATTTCATCCTTACCAGGATCTTTGGCAAAACTTTCCATTTCCTCTACTGGGATGCAGTGTGCTGGTCGAGAGCTGTTGTCTGTTAAAACCTCCTTTAAGAAACCTCATTGGTGCTGTGGAAAGAACTGTTGCTGAATGTTTTAGGGCACTAGATTTAGACTCCAAAAATCTCAATCCAAATCCTTCACTCTCTCTTGGTGAGAACTGGGATGTCATCCAACTTCTAAGTATTTCTGGGCCAACGCCTTTATAAAAATTCACTAAAATAATGGGAGTTTCGTTCTTACACATCTTTAACTTATCTATGCCCTTATTCCTTCTTTTGCTTCCCTGCTGTAAAATTAGGCTGGTTACAAATAAATAAATAAAGACTTATTCCAAGAGGAAAAAAAAAAAAAAATCCCTATCTTACAATCTGCAAAGAATGACCTTATGAAGAGAAACATTCAAGAGGCTGGAACCATTTCTGCCTGAATACCTGCACCTATTTCACATCGGTCAAGGAAGTCCCTTGCACAGTTCCCACCCAGCCCAGTATTGTATTTTCACCATGAACACCAACTACAGGCCTGAAGGAAGAGGCAACTGATTCAGAGCACGACGGTTAATCTTACAATCATAGCACTTAACCAAAGGAGAGTTAACAAGAAACACTCACAGCAACAGTTTGCGAGAGGTTATGAGACAAAGCTGTCTCATCATACATGATGGTACCACATGGTGAACGTACAGAAATATTAGAAAGTGGAACTGAGTAAATTCAAAGTAAGGAGTTAATTTATTCTGAGAATGAAAGAGTTCCTTGAGTTAATACCTTTATGTTATGCTTTTCTCCAGTGTCTTATGTTTTACTTCAATTGAAATTGCACTAGAAATAAAAAAATAATCTCAGCTGAGGGACTCCAAGAATAATTTTTTTTTAAATGGCAAAGATCACTGTCTTTTTCTACAGAAAAAGCCAACCCACAAGACAGATACTTCAGATGGCAGTCTCAAAATTTGTCATAAAAGCCCAAGCAGCAAATCGATAATCAGTGCTGTGGACAGGTCATATTCCCTGTAGGCTCATGTGGGAAGCAGCTAACTTGTTTTTCCAGCAAGAACGCCAAAAACTAAAGAACGTGAAAAATCTGATGGAAGTTCCATGAAAAACAAGAAATATTAGGATATATTCCCCGCAAAAACAACTACAGTGCACTAGTCAAGTCTACCTATTATTTAAATTATTCCAAGAAGCTCGTCTATGCATGCTATTTGTTACATGCATCCTGCAATTCAGAAAAAGCAAGATTAAAATTGCCCAGCATTTCTTTACATTAGGGTTTTTGGAATTTAGTTATTCAACGAATAAACCTTCTATGTATGACAGTTATTTAAGGGTATTCTTACAAAAAGCAAGATTAAAATTGCCCAGCATTTCTTTACGTTAGGGTTTTTGGAATTTAGTTATTCCACAAATAAACCTTCTATGTATGACAGTTATTCGTTTAAGGGTATTCTTATTTTTGGAACCTCAATTTAAGGCAGCAGAGAGCAAAAACTCACATTTCAAGATAATGTTGCCCTGAGTACCTAGCACTTTTGAGACGTCGAGCCAGACTCTCCGAAATGGAAAAACTCAAAACCAGTGGCAGCTTTAGAAGTGTTGCCAAAAACCAAACACTTAAATAATAACTTTTAAAATTAAGTGATATACAACTGAAGTGCGACACCTGACTGGACAGTCATTTGCTGAATATATTCTGTTAAAGCTTAAAAACACCCACCCCCCTGTATTTCATCCTTACCAGGATCTTTGGCAAAACTTTCCATTTCCTCTACTGGGATGCAGTGTGCTGGTCGAGAGCTGTTGTCTGTTAAAACCTCCTTTAAGAAACCTCATTGGTGCTGTGGAAAGAACTGTTGCTGAATGTTTTAGGGCACTAGATTTAGACTCCAAAAATCTCAATCCAAATCCTTCACTCTCTCTTGGTGAAAACTGGGATGTCATCCAACTTCTAAGTATTTCTGGGCCAACGCCTTTATAAAAATTCACTAAAATAATGGGAGTTTCGTTCTTACACATCTTTAACTTATCTATGCCCTTATTCCTTCTTTTGCTTCCCTGCTGTAAAATTAGGCTGGTTACAAATAAATAAATAAATAAACTTTAAATAAAAATTTATTCTAATATTTTTCCTAAGTGTTTGTGTTTGACTTTTAGGGGAAGAGACAAGCTGCTGCAATATGTGCAAAGCTGCCCAATGCTCTCAGGTTTCAACTGCAGATGACAATCCTTCTGCATTAGTTATGCAGTGGTTAAACAAAAAAGAGCAACCACAATAATAGCTAAAAATGTAAGGAGCTGTTGAAATTAGCAGGTGCCTTCTGTTTAGATAACACATGTCAACAATAAAACAAATGTAGCTGCAAGTTAAGCTAACATTTCCTTTAAATATATTTTCTAACTGTTTTTCAATTTCAAGCTGCTCTTTTTATTTTTTGCATTTTTTTTTTCTCCCCCCCTGAATTTCCTGGCATTTCAGTACAAACACCAGCCAGGACACAGAGGCTACTGTCATGCTGGCACTGCAGGGTTGGAGAAAGGACTGCACACAAAAAGGTGTTTTGTCATCTTACACTCATAGTGTCTGTACAACATGACTCAACATTACAACTTTCATGTTTTGGACATGATTTGGACACAAAATACGAGCTCTGGTCACTGTCTGCAATAAAGGGGATAACTGTGCTGCACTTCCTTCGGTCTATATGGTCATAACATTAATAGTATGACAAAGTATAGTGACTCAAGGAAATTTGTCAGGGCTTTCTAGTAAAAGTAGTCATGAAGAAACTTCTGACATTGAGATTTTTCAGTCTCTTTTAAAAAACATGAGTAAAAGTTATATGGAAATATTTTATGGCTCTTGCCAAGCTGGAGTTTAAGAAATGTAAACGTATGTTTTACACACAAACATTTAGACGGGAAGGCAAATGTAGACATTCCTACTGCATATATTTTACTTTTGAGGGGAGACATTAAGTGGTTAATTTCTTTGTATTTTTCATATATAAATAACTTTATAATCAATTGATTTAATCAGTAAATACTAGACCTAGCAAAATAGCCCAAATGCCCTTTCCGTTTTCTTGAGAAGTCTGTGGCAGGACATTGTTGCAACAGAAAGTGCCTCAATACCAGTCGTCGTCATCTTCTAACATCTGGCTTCCACACAAAGCAAAAGTCTGGGCACAGCCTGCCTGAACCCACCCAGCTAAGCCTCCAGCCAAAGAGACCTTCAGCCCAGGCTTTGAGAAATTACAAAAAAAGCTCCCGAGTTACCAGCTTGTGCTTGAGGCCAAACTTACATCAGCAAAGTCATTTACTTAGGGGTTTTCATTTTCTCTACAAATTCAAGTCAGACTCTGTTGCAGCTCCTCCACAGCCCTCCTCTCCCAGCTGGAGGGAGAAAGCAGCCAGCTATCTTCCTGCTCAGCCACTGCACAAGGGAGGGGCACGTTATTCTGCCCCTTCCTGAGCTTCCTCTTTCTTTTACCATGCCTCTCACCACTTGTCTGAAGCCCTCTCTCTTCCCCAGTCACCTCTGCCACCCATGCTCCAACCAACAAGTGCCTTCATCTGCTCTCTTCTCGGGGCTACAGCAGCTGCTTCAAAAGTTTTGCTGGAGTTTTCTGCTCTACCATTTCCACTGAGTTCAGAGTGACAAGAGCAAAAACGCCAGGCTGCTGCAAGAGCTCAATTGCAATCACACTGATGATTTAGAAAGAAAGTTTTGAATCGGGTAAAGCTTGCTTCATTCTTAGAAAACTCTCTCAAGTGCTACTGTTAACACAGCCAAGCCCTGAGAGGATGGGGGGGAAGGATCTAAGCCACTATTAACGGATACACAACGTTACCAACTAAGGCTTTGGAGGTGGGTTAAAACTGGAAATAACGTTTTGATTTAATAAAGTTATTGGAATTTTTTCTATTTATCGTAAGCAAGAAGATATGTCAAACCTTACTGTAATTCTAGCAGTACCAAAAGGGTAGCTGCATCAATTATTACGTAAACAAAAATCACAAAACTAACAAAAAAGAAAAAAAAAATGCTAGCTGCTCAGACCTTAAGTGTGGCCTTCAGGAATGAGATACAAACAATCTAATTCCCAAAGAAGCCACAAACGATGACTCAAGAAACAAATGGACAGCAGTCAAAGTCAGGAAGCAACCCCAAATTTGCATATGCCCTTATTAAAACAGCTTTGCAAAATTAGGGACACAAGGGGGACTTTCATGCTCTTCTCTGAGGCACGGAAGGGAAGATTGGTCACCCAGAGAAAGTTCAGCAAAACTTAGGTGAACTATGACTACTCTCTTACCAAACTGTCTAAGCTTTTAATTTAACTGTTTCTTAAGACACCGAGGGCTTACTGCCTCCCTTGCCAACTCAAACTCGCCCTCAGCATATTAAAACACCATTTGATGCACCCTCGCTGTGCTGAAAGGGAAATGACTGATACATAATACGGGACAGATGAATACCCAGGGGAGATGTTCAAGCACTTTTTCAAGAAGGTTTTTGTTCAGAAAATGTCAATTTGCCAAAGCAAAAAAGCTGTCGCTAGAGAAGTTTTAATAAAACTCTTTTTGGAGAGTTTATCACATCTATACTCAAAACTGATGTTAATTCAAAAACGCCAGTTTGTATGTGGCCAGGCCACTCTCAGGTGGGGAACACTAATGCCCACCTTCCCACATTTTTAATTTCAGACCAGGCATATGAATTTTGGTCTCCCTCACGCCCAATGCTTGCTCTTTCTCTGGCCCTTCATTTACGCACAGCAAATGATACCAAGAAGCAGGATTGCCCCACAACCAACATTCTACTCGAACATATGAAAAATTCAGGATTAAATTCTTCATCTGAACTATGCAGAAAACAGGTCGGATGTCGCTCTCCTCCTGCACACAGCAGTGTGTCAGCCAGCACCGTCCCGCTCTGCTCTGCTTAACACCATCATCTGGTCTGGGCTTCTTTCAGAAACATTTATACAGCATTACAGCGGATCATAAACACACCTGTGTAAAACAGTAATTTTAAAGAGGAACTGGAGGGAGAAGCCAGGCTCGTTTGTATGATCCTCCTTACTTTACATTCACTGGGGAAAAAAACCCAAAGGTTTTACAAGCAACAAAACCTGGTTTCCTTCCACTTTATCCATATCAAACGTCTTTTTCATGCTTGCATTATTTCAGTTCCTAATTACAAGAGATAATCGTCAGAAGAACACAGAATATAAGCCTAAAAAGAACCCAAAACCTCATGCCTTAGGGTTTTTTTCAGACAACAATACCTAATAAACCTCACCATAAATATAGTGGCCATTTTTTCCACAACACTGTGGATACGGGAGGGGAGAATGTCTAAGGTGAGACTATGAGATACGGTTTCAGGTTTTTATACATCATTTTAATTCAGATTTGACTTAATGACTAGGAAGAAACTATTTTTCTCTTTACCAAAAAAATCCTTATAAAAATTAAATCTATATTCACTAGGCCACAGCAGAGTTAAAGAGCTCAATAAATTAATAAATTTGGGATTCTTGGAAAGAGAAATTTAAGTATAAAAGTTCATTTAAGCAGGCATCCATATTTATGAAATTTTTAAGAACAGAAGTTTCTCAAAAGTGCATTGTCTTTTATAGTTCTCCTTTACAGGTTATTTTTAAAAGAGTAACAACTAGAAAATTTCTAATTAGCTAAGATTCCAAGAGCATATACACAGCCATATTCTCCCCAAAATAATTTGTAGTTCTATGGCTTTTTTTCTAACAGGACTGTAGTGTTAGATAGCAGCTGCTGGTTTTGCATAGAGTTCCACTTTTGCATGTTTGAGTACAAAGGCATACTTTTTTCTGACAGAGCATGCAAAGTAATGGTTCAGGCCACAGCCAGAGCTTCTCCATGTTTGGTACAATATTGCCCACAAACATTGTTTGTTTTCCCACTGACGTTAATGTGCCTTGGAACAGGTCAAAATGAATATGCTACTTGGGGGCATTTATTTTTAGCATCCAATTGACAATACAGCAAGTTAAATGCATGAGAAACACAGTTCTAGTAGGTAAGCCCCACTTACAAACTATATCCTGGAGACACAGACTTGGTAATAAGGAGAAAAAATTAAACAAACAAACCAAAAGAAACCTCCACACTGTCATTCCAAAAGCCAGATCTTTCTCCACAATAGTCTGCCCAATGCACTGGACCAGACAGATGAGACAGCCCATCCAAAGGCATTCCCTGTGCTCCACACATCAGTGCTGTTCATCATTCATGCCTTCTAAAATGCAATCCCTTGAGGGTTGTGACTGTCAATTATCACAACTATACACATTTGTACAGATCTCATTATACACTGAGTATGTGCGTGCAAATAAATATAAAACTTTATAGTCACTGTGAATATAAAAGGACAATTTATTTTAAAAGTGCATATTCCTGCAGATCTTGGCTAAGGATATAAGCCAGTTATAACTGACAATACTAGCAAGAAAAGAAATAAGAGTTTTACAGATTTATGCTGAGATGATCTTAAGGAAAATTTTAGATAAATATCAAAGATGAGACAGTTCAATGACTTTACTATCAGATAACCACAAAAAACACAAATGTGACTGAGTCAAATCATGTATAGCTCTGAACTTGCGTACGTGGAAGCTTTCTATCCTATATTTTCTGTCTCC
This sequence comes from Calidris pugnax, assembly GCF_001431845.1. Classification (NCBI taxonomy): domain Eukaryota; kingdom Metazoa; phylum Chordata; class Aves; order Charadriiformes; family Scolopacidae; genus Calidris; species Calidris pugnax. The sequence goes on along the minus strand of NW_015090776.1, from coordinate 2,283,746 downwards.
GTCCTAAATACACTTTTTAGGGATGAAAGCTGGCATAGTGGAGAGACAAGGATTTTTGTTAGCAACAGCCTACTTTATATTTCAAAAAATATTTTCTCCACCTTAGGATGCTCAAACTATAACAATAACCAACATTTAGTTTAGTAATTAAGCCTATAAATGCCTGCCAAAGTAATTTTGTTATCAGCAGAAATAAAGAAGCACTATATTCTTTGCGCTCAGCCTTAGGATGCACCATTACCAATACTACCACTCATTTGAAAGGAGATCGCATCTCAAAACTTTCAGAGAGTGCTTTTTAACTTAAAAACAGAGCTATGCAGTCTGCACAGGAGACTACTGTGCTCAGAGACACAGTGCCCCTTAACTTCAAACACCTATAATATAAAAATCTTCACCTGTAGTTAGCTAGCAAAGAGGCACTCCTAGCACATAATTTATGTGGCCTTTTGGGTATCTGCTTTAGGATCACACTAATTTTATCTGAGAAGCACCTGTGTTTCCTTCAGAAATTACTTGAAGAGTCTGGGCAACTCGCACATTGACTTCTAGAGCAAAATCATGAACTGAGATGGAAACTGCCATCTCCGCAAACGCCTTTCTGGGAAAGGACAATTTACTGGAAGAAAAACTGCAGTGTCCATGTCCCTGCCAACTGATACAGAACCAACACAGGCTTCAGGGTTACCACTGGCAACAGCCCATGGATCATTACTAAAATTAAAGAAATGGGTCAGTGATGACCCATCATCTACCAGCCTATGTCTGATATTTTTCCCCTGACCAACACTGTGGTTTGTTTTTTGTGGTTTTTGTTTGTTTGTTTGTTTTGTTGTGGGTTTTTTTGTATGTTTTTTTTTAGAAATCATCTCATTCTATACAATATTTTTAAGCTGAAGAACTAGTTGATCTGAGGGAAGTTCATCAGATCTTTCTACTGCCATAACATTTTCCATTCAAAAAAAAAAAGTTTAAATATTTATTAGTTACTTCTCATTTTCCTACAATCTATTTAAAAAAATAAATATTTGGAGCTTCTGGGTGCTTTGTTCTCTCCTGCTTCATGGACCCCTTTCACATGTCCTAAAGACCACCTCCCATCCCTGTACCACGGGCTGAGTAATACTACTCCAGACATTGACACACAGGCTGCTGGAATTGGTACAGTCAGGAAATTCATATCATTTCTCTGAGGTAAACAGTAAATGAAAGCCCTCAGGAAAGTCTGAATACCAGAGCGTTGGGTGGAATTTTTTTATGTTTTGGGTTTTTTTAAAAAAGAGAGAGAGTTCTTTTGAAAGTATTCTGTTACTACATCACGTTATTATAACCTAGGGCAGTGATGAGATCATTTCCACTACTAAGACAAGTTCTGGGATTTGTTTTTCAGTCTAGTGAGAAAGGCAGTTGCTTCACTGAGGCATGGCAAGCACACAAAAGAGAGTTCATCACCTCTCAGGAAGATGATAGCCAATTCTGCTGCCACCATCCGTGAAGTCAAAGATAAATCCTTCCAGAGATTATACAGAGCTTCTGTATAAAAAGAGGTAAACTAAACAAAAACAGATCAGTTGTAAACCCAATTTAAAAAATGTGTCTCATGACTGGCCCCCCCCCAGGCTTCAGCTGGGAGCTGGAACACCAGCTGGACCAGACCTGCAGAGACATACTTGATTTTATTAGTTAAACCTCCTTCAGGCTACAAGGCACAGATATTTTTGACATGTACTTTTCTTTAGAGCAACCACTGAAACAGGGACTAAAAAATTAGTCAAAAATTCGGTTTTGCTCCCTCAAAGTCACTCCCCTTCTTAGGATACTGTCCTGAAGGATAAGGAGACTTTGATCCACACCAGTATTTTGTACCAGGTAAAGAATAAATTTGAACTCAATCTCCCATCTCTCAACTCTACACATTAACCATGGGCCATAGCATACACTGAGCTTCTACATGTTGTGCTAGAAAGCTCTCATGCAAAACTAAGTATTTTCTCATATTTTGTAGTCAGTTTTCATACACTTAGGCTTCTAAGTTAAAGCAGGAGACACCTCCTTCTCTGGCTGCTATGCAAGTCTAGCCCTGATATCTTCCAGCCCAAGCCAACCAATTAACATAATTCAATTTGAATTCACAGTTCCGAAGTATAGAACAGCTTCAGTTCTACTGCCAATACTGTCTTCTTCTAACCTATACGCAAGTCACAGAAGTTGTCACATACACCAATATTGCACATCAACTAAAATAGACTCAAACAGAGACATTTTCTATTACAGCTGAAGTGATGTGCACCTGGAAAGTCACTGCTACATTGCACTGGATTTAGCAGTGCAATGGTATTGCCAGGAAAACACACCAAGGAAGAGAGTAGAGGTTACACAAAATGTCAGTGAAGCCCATTCAATGGCTTTGCAGGAATGCCTCTGAAAGAAATAGTCAGGGCTCACTCCATACTCCTTATTTTTCCCCTATGTATGACTAAAAGTTGAAGAACACACGCTGAAGAACACATGGACAAAACCAGATTGGCTGAAACATTTCCTATTCTGGCTATTTTAGGCCAGCTGACAAAAGTAATCTATTCAACATATCATGAAAACTCATAAAGGGCGCCTTATGAGAGCTACGTTCAATGA
>NW_015090776.1:2220235-2273258 GCF_001431845.1 Calidris pugnax | reverse complement strand
AGCAAGAACGCCAAAAACTAAAGAACGTGAAAAATCTGATGGAAGTTCCATGAAAAACAAGAAATATTAGGATATATTCCCCGCAAAAACAACTACAGTGCACTAGTCAAGTCTACCTATTCTTTAAATTATTCCAAGAAGCTCGTCTATGCATGCTATTTGTTACATGCATCCTGCAATTCAGAAAAAGCAAGATTAAAATTGCCCAGCATTTCTTTACGTTAGGGTTTTTGGAATTTAGTTATTCCACAAATAAACCTTCTATGTATGACAGTTATTCGTTTAAGGGTATTCTTATTTTTGGAACCTCAATTTAAGGCAGCAGAGAGCAAAAACTCACATTTCAAGATAATGTTGCCCTGAGTACCTAGCACTTTTGAGACGTCGAGCCAGACTCTCCGAAATGGAAAAACTCAAAACCAGTGGCAGCTTTAGAAGTGTTGCCAAAAACAAACACTTAAATAATAACTTTTAAAATTAAGTGATACACAACTGAAGTGCAACACCTGACTGGACAGGGTCATTTGCTGAATATATTCTGTTAAAGCTTAAAAACACCCACCCCCCTGTATTTCATCCTTACCAGGATCTTTGGCAAAACTTTCCATTTCCTCTACTGGGATGCAGTGTGCTGGTCGAGAGCTGTTGTCTGTTAAAACCTCCTTTAAGAAACCTCATTGGTGCTGTGGAAAGAACTGTTGCTGAATGTTTTAGGGCACTAGATTTAGACTCCAAAAATCTCAATCCAAATCCTTCACTCTCTCTTGGTGAAAACTGGGATGTCATCCAACTTCTAAGTATTTCTGGGCCAACGCCTTTATAAAAATTCACTAAAATAATGGGAGTTTCGTTCTTACACATCTTTAATTTATCTATGCCCTTATTCCTTCTTTTGCTTCCCTGCTGTAAAATTAGGCTGGTTACAAATAAATAAATAAATAAACTTTAAATAAAAATTTATTCTAATATTTTTCCTAAGTGTTTGTGTTTGACTTTTAGGGGAAGAGACAAGCTGCTGCAATATGTGCAAAGCTGCCCAATGCTCTCAGGTTTCAACTGCAGATGACAATCCTTCTGCATTAGTTATGCAGTGGTTAAACAAAAAAGAGCAACCACAATAATAGCTAAAAATGTAAGGAGCTGTTGAAATTAGCAGGTGCCTTCTGTTTAGATAACACATGTCAACAATAAAACAAATGTAGCTGCAAGTTAAGCTAACATTTCCTTTAAATATATTTTCTAACTGTTTTTCAATTTCAAGCTGCTCTTTTTATTTTTTGCATTTTTTTTTTCTCCCCCCCTGAATTTCCTGGCATTTCAGTACAAACACCAGCCAGGACACAGAGGCTACTGTCATGCTGGCACTGCAGGGTTGGAGAAAGGACTGCACACAAAAAGGTGTTTTGTCATCTTACACTCATAGTGTCTGTACAACATGACTCAACATTACAACTTTCATGTTTTGGACATGATTTGGACACAAAATACGAGTTCTGGTCACTGTCTGCAATAAAGGGGATAACTGTGCTGCACTTCCTTCGGTCTATATGGTCATAACATTAATAGTATGACAAAGTATAGTGACTCAAGGAAATTTGTCAGGGCTTTCTAGTAAAAGTAGTCATGAAGAAACTTCTGACATTGAGATTTTTCAGTCTCTTTTAAAAAACATGAGTAAAAGTTATATGGAAATATTTTATGGCTCTTGCCAAGCTGGAGTTTAAGAAATGTAAACGTATGTTTTACACACAAACATTTAGACGGGAAGGCAAATGTAGACATTCCTACTGCATATATTTTACTTTTGAGGGGAGACATTAAGTGGTTAATTTCTTTGTATTTTTCATATATAAATAACTTTATAATCAATTGATTTAATCAGTAAATACTAGACCTAGCAAAATAGCCCAAATGCCCTTTCCGTTTTCTTGAGAAGTCTGTGGCTGGACATTGTTGCAACAGAAAGTGCCTCAATACCAGTCGTCGTCATCTTCTAACATCTGGCTTCCACACAAAGCAAAAGTCTGGGCACAGCCTGCCTGAACCCACCCAGCTAAGCCTCCAGCCAAAGAGACCTTCAGCCCAGGCTTTGAGAAATTACAAAAAAAGCTCCCGAGTTACCAGCTTGTGCTTGAGGCCAAACTTACATCAGCAAAGTCATTTACTTAGGGGTTTTCATTTTCTCTACAAATTCAAGTCAGACTCTGTTGCAGCTCCTCCACAGCCCTCCTCTCCCAGCTGGAGGGAGAAAGCAGCCAGCTATCTTCCTGCTCAGCCACTGCACAAGGGAGGGGCACGTTATTCTGCCCCTTCCTGAGCTTCCTCTTTCTTTTACCATGCCTCTCACCACTTGTCTGAAGCCCTCTCTCTTCCCCAGTCACCTCTGCCACCCATGCTCCAACCAACAAGTGCCTTCATCTGCTCTCTTCTCGGGGCTACAGCAGCTGCTTCAAAAGTTTTGCTGGAGTTTTCTGCTCTACCATTTCCACTGAGTTCAGAGTGACAAGAGCAAAAACGCCAGGCTGCTGCAAGAGCTCTAGTGCAATCACACTGATGATTTAGAAAGTTTTGAATCGGGTAAAGCTTGCTTCATTTTTAGAAAACTCTCTCAAGTGCTACTGTTAACACAGCCAAGCCCTGAGAGGATGGGGGGGAAGGATCTAAGCCACTATTAACGGATACACAACGTTACCAACTAAGGCTTTGGAGGTGGGTTAAAACTGGAAATAACGTTTTGATTTAATAAAGTTATTGGAATTTTTTCTATTTATCGTAAGCAAGAAGATATGTCAAACCTTACTGTAATTCTAGCAGTACCAAAAGGGTAGCTGCATCAATTATTACGTAAACAAAAATCACAAAACTAACAAAAAAGAAAAAAAAATGCTAGCTGCTCAGACCTTAAGTGTGGCCTTCAGGAATGAGATACAAACAATCTAATTCCCAAAGAAGCCACAAACGATGACTCAAGAAACAAATGGACAGCAGTCAAAGTCAGGAAGCAACCCCAAATTTGCATATGCCCTTATTAAAACAGCTTTGCAAAATTAGGGACACAAGGGGGACTTTCATGCTCTTCTCTGAGGCACGGAAGGGAAGATTGGTCACCCAGAGAAAGTTCAGCAAAACTTAGGTGAACTATGACTACTCTCTTACCAAACTGTCTAAGCTTTTAATTTAACTGTTTCTTAAGACACCAAGGGCTTACTGCCTCCCTTGCCAACTCAAACTCGCCCTCAGCATATTAAAACACCATTTGATGCACCCTCGCTGTGCTGAAAGGGAAATGACTGATACATAATACGGGACAGATGAATACCCAGGGGAGATGTTCAAGCACTTTTTCAAGAAGGTTTTTGTTCAGAAAATGTCAATTTGCCAAAGCAAAAAAGCTGTCGCTAGAGAAGTTTTAATAAAACTCTTTTTGGAGAGTTTATCACATCTATACTCAAAACTGATGTTAATTCAAAAACGCCAGTTTGTATGTGGCCAGGCCACTCTCAGGTGGGGAACACTAATGCCCACCTTCCCACATTTTTAATTTCAGACCAGGCATATGAATTTTGGTCTCCCTCACGCCCAATGCTTGCTCTTTCTCTGGCCCTTCATTTACGCACAGCAAATGATACCAAGAAGCAGGATTGCCCCACAACCAACATTCTACTCGAACATATGAAAAATTCAGGATTAAATTCTTCATCTGAACTATGCAGAAAACAGGTCGGATGTCGCTCTCCTCCTGCACACAGCAGTGTGTCAGCCAGCACCGTCCCGCTCTGCTCTGCCTAACACCATCATCTGGTCTGGGCTTCTTTCAGAAACATTTATACAGCATTACAGCGGATCATAAACACACCTGTGTAAAACAGTAATTTTAAAGAGGAACTGGAGGGAGAAGCCAGGCTCGTTTGTATGATCCTCCTTACTTTACATTCACTGGGGAAAAAAACCCAAAGGTTTTACAAGCAACAAAACCTGGTTTCCTTCCACTTTATCCATATCAAACGTCTTTTTCATGCTTGCATTATTTCAGTTCCTAATTACAAGAGATAATCGTCAGAAGAACACAGAATATAAGCCTAAAAAGAACCCAAAACCTCATGCCTTAGGGTTTTTTTCAGACCTTGCCAACTCAAACTCGCCCTCAGCATATTAAAACACCATTTGATGCACCCTCGCTGTGCTGAAAGGGAAATGACTGATACATAATACGGGACAGATGAATACCCAGGGGAGATGTTCAAGCACTTTTTCAAGAAGGTTTTTGTTCAGAAAATGTCAATTTGCCAAAGCAAAAAAGCTGTCGCTAGAGAAGTTTTAATAAAACTCTTTTTGGAGAGTTTATCACATCTATACTCAAAACTGATGTTAATTCAAAAACGCCAGTTTGTATGTGGCCAGGCCACTCTCAGGTGGGGAACACTAATGCCCACCTTCCCACATTTTTAATTTCAGACCAGGCATATGAATTTTGGTCTCCCTCACGCCCAATGCTTGCTCTTTCTCTGGCCCTTCATTTATGCACAGCAAATGATACCAAGAAGCAGGATTGCCCCACAACCAACATTCTACTCGAACATATGAAAAATTCAGGATTAAATTCTTCATCTGAACTATGCAGAAAACAGGTCGGATGTCGCTCTCCTCCTGCACACAGCAGTGTGTCAGCCAGCACCGTCCCGCTCTGCTCTGCCTAACACCATCATCTGGTCAGTGTGTCAGCCAGCACCGTCCCGCTCTGCTTAACACCGTCATCTGGTTTGGGCTTCTTTCAGAAACATTTATACAGCATTACAGCGGATCATAAACACACCTGTGTAAAACAGTAATTTTAAAGAGGAACTGGAGGGAGAAGCCAGGCTCGTTTGTATGATCCTCCTTACTTTACATTCACTGGGGAAAAAAACCCAAAGGTTTTACAAGCAACAAAACCTGGTTTCCTTCCACTTTATCCATATCAAACGTCTTTTTCATGCTTGCATTATTTCAGTTCCTAATTACAAGAGATAATCGTCAGAAGAACACAGAATATAAGCCTAAAAAGAACCCAAAACCTCATGCCTTAGGGTTTTTTTAACAATACCTAATAAACCTCACCATAAATATAGTGGCCATTTTTTCCACAACACTGTGGATATGGGAGGGGTGAATGTCTAAGGTGAGACTATGAGATACGGTTTCAGGTTTTTATACATCATTTTAATTCAGATTTGACTTAATGACTAGGAAGAAACTATTTTTCTCTTTACCAAAAAAATCCTTATAAAAATTAAATCTATATTCACTAGGCCACAGCAGAGTTAAAGAGCTCAATAAATTAATAAATTTGGGATTCTTGGAAAGAGAAATTTAAGTATAAAAGTTCATTTAAGCAGGCATCCATATTTATGAAATTTTTAAGAACAGAAGTTTCTCAAAAGTGCATTGTCTTTTATAGTTCTCCTTTACAGGTTATTTTTAAAAGATGGTACACAAGAGTAACAACTAGAAAATTTCTAATTAGCTAAGATTCCAAGAGCATATACACAGCCATATTCTCCCCAAAATAATTTGTAGTTCTATGGCTTTTTTTCTAACAGGACTGTAGTGTTAGATAGCAGCTGCTGGTTTTGCATAGAGTTCCACTTTTGCATGTTTGAGTACAAAGGCATACTTTTTTCTGACAGAGCATGCAAAGTAATGGTTCAGGCCACAGCCAGAGCTTCTCCATGTTTGGTACAATATTGCCCACAAACGTTGTTTGTTTTCCCACTGACGTTAATGTGCTTTGGAACAGGCCAAAATGAATATGCTACTTGGGGGCATTTATTTTTAGCATCCAATTGACAATACAGCAAGTTAAATGCATGAGAAACACAGTTCTAGTAGGTAAGCCCCACTTACAAACTATATCCTGGAGACACAGACTTGGTAATAAGGAGAAAAAATTAAACAAACAAACCAAAAGAAACCTCCACACTGTCATTCCAAAAGCCAGATCTTTCTCCACAATAGTCTGCCCAATGCACTGGACCAGACAGATGAGACAGCCCATCCAAAGGCATTCCCTGTGCTCCACACATCAGTGCTGTTCATCATTCATGCCTTCTAAAATGCAATCCCTTGAGGGTTGTGACTGTCAATTATCACAACTATACACATTTGTACAGATCTCATTATACACTGAGTATGTGCGTGCAAATAAATATAAAACTTTATAGTCACTGTGAATATAAAAGGACAATTTATTTTAAAAGTGCATATTCCTGCAGATCTTGGCTAAGGATATAAGCCAGTTATAACTGACAATACTAGCAAGAAAAGAAATAAGAGTTTTACAGATTTATGCTGAGATGATCTTAAGGAAAATTTTAGATAAATATCAAAGATGAGACAGTTCAATGACTTTACTATCAGATAACCACAAAAAACACAAATGTGACTGAGTCAAATCATGTATAGCTCTGAACTTGCGTACGTGGAAGCTTTCTATCCTATATTTTCTGTCTCCGTCCTAAATACACTTTTTAGGGATGAAAGCTGGCATAGTGGAGAGACAAGGATTTTTGTTAGCAACAGCCTACTTTATATTTCAAAAAATATTTTCTCCACCTTAGGATGCTCAAACTATAACAATAACCAACATTTAGTTTAGTAATTAAGCCTATAAATGCCTGCCAAAGTAATTTTGTTATCAGCAGACATAAAGAAGCACTATATTCTTTGCGCTCAGCCTTAGGATGCACCATTACCAATACTACCACTCATTTGAAAGGAGATCGCATCTCAAAACTTTCAGAGAGTGCTTTTTAACTTAAAAACAGAGCTATGCAGTCTGCACAGGAGACTACTGTGCTCAGAGACACAGTGCCCCTTAACTTCAAACACCTATAATATAAAAATCTTCACCTGTAGTTAGCTAGCAAAGAGGCACTCCTAGCACATAATTTATGTGGCCTTTTGGGTATCTGCTTTAGGATCACACTAATTTTATCTGAGAAGCACCTGTGTTTCCTTCAGAAATTACTTGAAGAGTCTGGGCAACTCGCACATTGACTTCTAGAGCAAAATCATGAACTGAGATGGAAACTGCCATCTCCGCAAACGCCTTTCTGGGAAAGGACAATTTACTGGAAGAAAAACTGCAGTGTCCATGTCCCTGCCAACTGATACAGAACCAACACAGGCTTCAGGGTTACCACTGGCAACAGCCCATGGATCATTACTAAAATTAAAGAAATGGGTCAGTGATGACCCATCATCTACCAGCCTATGTCTGATATTTTTCCCCTGACCAACACTGTGGTTTGTTTTTTGTGGTTTTTGTTTGTTTGTTTGTTTTGTTGTGGTTTTTTTTGTATGTTTTTTTTTAGAAATCATCTCATTCTATACAATATTTTTAAGCTGAAGAACTAGTTGATCTGAGGGAAGTTCATCAGATCTTTCTACTGCCATAACATTTTCCATTCAAAAAAAAAAAGTTTAAATATTTATTAGTTACTTCTCATTTTCCTACAATCTATTTAAAAAAATAAATATTTGGAGCTTCTGGGTGCTTTGTTCTCTCCTGCTTCATGGACCCCTTTCACATGTCCTAAAGACCACCTCCCATCCCTGTACCACGGGCTGAGTAATACTACTCCAGACATTGACACACAGGCTGCTGGAATTGGTACAGTCAGGAAATTCATATCATTTCTCTGAGGTAAACAGTAAATGAAAGCCCTCAGGAAAGTCTGAATACCAGAGCGTTGGGTGGAATTTTTTTATGTTTTGGGTTTTTTTAAAAAAGAGAGAGAGTTCTTTTGAAAGTATTCTGTTACTACATCACGTTATTATAACCTAGGGCAGTGATGAGATCATTTCCACTACTAAGACAAGTTCTGGGATTTGTTTTTCAGTCTAGTGAGAAAGGCAGTTGCTTCACTGAGGCATGGCAAGCACACAAAAGAGAGTTCATCACCTCTCAGGAAGATGATAGCCAATTCTGCTGCCACCATCCGTGAAGTCAAAGATAAATCCTTCCAGAGATTATACAGAGCTTCTGTATAAAAAGAGGTAAACTAAACAAAAACAGATCAGTTGTAAACCCAATTTAAAAATGTGTCTCATGACTGGCCCCCCCCAGGCTTCAGCTGGGAGCTGGAACACCAGCTGGACCAGACCTGCAGAGACATACTTGATTTTATTAGTTAAACCTCCTTCAGGCTACAAGGCACAGATATTTTTGACATGTACTTTTCTTTAGAGCAACCACTGAAACAGGGACTAAAAAATTAGTCAAAAATTCGACTTTTCTTTAGAGCAACCACTGAAACAGGGGCTTCCCCATCAATGTCAAGTAAAAAATTAGTCAAAAATTCAGTTTTGCTCCCTCAAAGTCACTCCCCTTCTTAGGATACTGTCCTGAAGGATAAGGAGACTTTGATCCACACCAGTATTTTGTACCAGGTAAAGAATAAATTTGAACTCAATCTCCCATCTCTCAACTCTACACATTAACCATGGGCCATAGCGTACACTGAGCTTCTACATGTTGTGCTAGAAAGCTTCCATGCAAAACTAAGTATTTTCTCATATTTTGTAGTCAGTTTTCATACACTTAGGCTTCTAAGTTAAAGCAGGAGACACCTCCTTCTCTGGCTGCTATGCAAGTCTAGCCCTGATATCTTCCAGCCCAAGCCAACCAATTAACATAATTCAATTTGAATTCACAGTTCCGAAGTATAGAACAGCTTCAGTTCTACTGCCAATACTGTCTTCTTCTAACCTATACGCAAGTCACAGAAGTTGTCACATACACCAATATTGCACATCAACTAAAATAGACTCAAACAGAGACATTTTCTATTACAGCTGAAGTGATGTGCACCTGGAAAGTCACTGCTACATTGCACTGGATTTAGCAGTGCAATGGTATTGCCAGGAAAACACACCAAGGAAGAGAGTAGAGGTTACACAAAATGTCAGTGAAGCCCATTCAATGGCTTTGCAGGAATGCCTCTGAAAGAAATAGTCAGGGCTCACTCCATACTCCTTATTTTTCCCCTATGTATGACTAAAAGTTGAAGAACACACGCTGAAGAACACATGGACAAAACCAGATTGGCTGAAACATTTCCTATTCTGGCTATTTTAGGCCAGCTGACAAAAGTAATCTATTCAACATATCATGAAAACTCATAAAGGGCGCCTTATGAGAGCTACGTTCAATGAAATACATTCAAGTTAAAAGGAAATCAAGTCTGCAATCTTAGTGAAGCAACAGCACTGGTCTGGTTTGGGGTTTTTTTTTTGCTTTTTGTCTTATTCTTTTAAGAAAAAGAAGTTATAAACAGCACTTGCTGCCAAGAGTCAAACTGGTATCTTTCCAATGCAAATTAACCAGCCATGCAGGAAGATATTAAATTATGTGATCCAAGCTTAAATAAGTATTTCCATTTCTCTTTTGTTACGTATCCCTGTCACAGCAAAACAGGAGAGCGCAGAAAGGTGGTCATAAAGGAACAAGGTGGAGATTTTGAAAGACAACAATGGCAGAGGAGCACTTAACTCCACATTCAAAACCACTCCCCTAAGAGAAAGAAAATAAAATAAGCACATCAGTTTTAGGTTCACACTTTCTCTCTGAAAGTCTTAGTACACTGAACAACTCTTGGTAACCACCAAGAAGCTGATCCTATGAGTCAACTGTTTTATACAGTAAGCATCTGAGCCTACTGAGGTGCAGAAGACCAATATCTTCCTGCCACCTATATCCACTGCATTAAAAGCCCTACCCACACAATTGCACCTCACTTGGGATTAGACCTTTATGTGGTTTCCGAGTCCACATGCCTTCATCTGCAAGGTGCCTCCAAATTGAAAGTTTCACCGTTCACAGTTGAGGTAGTCGAAGGAATTTTCCCCAAAGGTAGGACATAAGTGCGGACAGACAAGCTCTGACATGTTCTGCAGGGGTCACACAGCCAACAGATGCTGGACCCTCAGCAGCTCCACTTCTCAGCCCAGCATGGTAATTCAAAGCCACTTTCAGTGGCTGCTCCAGGGAAGGCAACTGACTGTGTATCATTTCAAGCCACTGAGCTACTCAAGGGGGAAGGATGACCACCACCAGCACAGGAACTGGTCATGGGTATGCTACGGCCACAGCAGCTTCTCCAAGGATGCAGTGGAACTGACCAGAGGTCAACCAGGATGAGAAATTGACCTCTATCCATCAAAGTGTGAAAGTTTGTTCCCCAAAAAGAACATGTAACTCCATGAAAACAAGGGATCACGGTCTGTGATCCTACTTCCAATACATGCTAACAGATTCCTGCTGTAAGTCACACATGGGAACTCTTACAGACATTATTTTTTTTCACTTCAGACCAAAAAGAAAAGCTGCCATCGCAGACATTTTGTGAAAGTTTTCCTTAACAGTTAGATTGTTTTACTTCCCTATAAATTTCAAAACGGACTGCTTCACCACACATAGTATGCAGGGATAAGTAAATGAGATGGCAGAGCCTGCAGCAGCGGGTGCCAGAAATCGGTTCCAGCGACACGGGACAGAGGCAAGCACAAGCCTATCGCTCCAAGACTGAGGGACTGATCATGAGTAATGCAGTTTATGTAACTTTTGGAGTCTCCCTCTCTCCGTTTGCTGCACCCTCACCACAGGCATGGCCCCGTACCCCCGGCATTACGCGCTGTCCTGCTCTGGCACACGCGGCGAGCGCTTTTTCACCCCCTCGCTGCCTGTCTTTACCTCATGAAAGCTTCTAAACTCAAGCCTACGTGCTCGGTGAGGGCGGACGCCGCACGGCGAGTGTGTTTCTGACAGAAAGGTGAGGGGACAACACGGCCCCCTCAGCGGCCGCGGCGCCGACACGGCCGGCCGGGCAGCAGGTGCCTGACGTGGTGCCCGCGGGAAGGCGCCGCTCCGCTCCCCCGGCCGCCCTTCTCGACGCCCCTCAGAGAAGAGCTCTCAAACAAACGCCTGTCCTGCCGCGGGGGAAGGAGGGCGGCCGGCACCTCTCCTCACCACCGCGCTCCGGCCCGCCCCTGCGCCCGCTTCTACCGCCCCGGCCCGGGCCCTCCGCGCCCTGCCTGCCCGCGGGGCCAGGCGCGGCAGCCGCGCACCCCCTCCGCTCTATCAAGCCCTCCCGTCCCACCCCGCGGAGGAGCCGCTGATTGAGCGCGTAAGAAGGAGGCACCGCGCTTACGGTTGCCTGGGGTCCCGCGGGCTCAGCCATCCCTCTCGGCTAGGGCAGGGTCCCGTCCCCCATTGCAGGCAAACGGCACTTTTCACCCGCCCGGCGGGGGAGGCGCCAGCCGTCAGCTGACCGCCGCCTTCTTAAGGAGGCGTCAGGCGCCGGCGGCTGGCGAGGAGGGGAATCACCGGGGCTGGGGGCGGTTTTCGCCCTTGGGCCGCTCCGGGGGGCGCACACGGCGGTGGCCGGGGTGGCCAGGCTTGGCTTGGCGGAGGGCAGGCAGTTTGGGAGACTGGGGGACAGCCTTAAGGTTGACCTGTCCGCCCAAGGGCTGGGGCGCGCGCTCCCGTGAGGGGAGGAGCGAGGGCGGCCGGGCGGTGCTCGAGCTGTCTCAGGGGGTCAGCGGCCCTCCGGGGGGCCTTCTCCCCAGCGGCGTTAAGTTGAAGCCCTAGGAAGCATCGAGGCAGACTGTGACCAAAAAATAATAATAATAAAAAAAAATAGAGAGAGAGAGAACCATAGAATGGTTTGGGTTGGATGGGACCTTAAAGATCATCAAGTTCCAACCCCCTGCCATGGGCAGGGACACCTCCCACCAGACCAGGTGGCTCAAAGCCCCATCCAGCCTGGCCTTGAACACCTCCAGGGACAGGGCATCCACAGCTTCTCTGGGCAACTTGTTCCAGTGTCTCACCACCCTCAGAGGAAAGAATTTCTTCCTAATATCTAATCTAAATCTAGCCTCTTTCAGTTTAAAACCATTACCCCTTGTCCTGTCACTGCACTCCCTGACAAAGAGTCCCTCTCCGGCTCTCCAGTAGCTCCCTTCAGATATTGGAAGGCAGCTATAAGGTCTCCCTGGAGCCTTCTCCAGGCTGAACAACCCCAGCTCTCTCAGCCTGTCTCCATAGGAGAGGTGCTCCATCTCTCTGATCATCTTTGTGGCCCTCTGCTGGACCCGTTCCAACAGGTTCATGTCCTTCCTGTGTTGAGGACTCCAGAGCTGGACACAGAACTTCAGGTGGGGACTCACAAGCACAGAGCAGAGGGGCAGAATCACCGCCCTCACCCCGCTGGCCACACTTCTCTGTCATAGAATCATAGAATCGTCTAGGTTGGAAGAGACCCTTGGTATCATTGAGTCCAACCATCTACCCTACTCTACAAAGTTCTCCCCTACACCATATCCCCCAACACCACATCTAAACGGCTCTTAAACACATCCAGGGATGGTGACTCCACCACCTCCCTGGGCAGCTTATTCCAATGCCCGACCACTCTTTCTGTGAAAAATTCTTTCTTCATGTTCAGTCTAAACCTACCCTGTTGGAGCTTGAAGCCATTCCCTCCCGTTCTGTCCTTAATTACTGTGAGAAGAGACCAGCACCAACCTCTCTACAGTGTCCTTTCAAGTAGTTGTAGAGAGTGATGAAGTCTCCCCTCAGCCTCCTCTTCCTCAAACTAAACAGTCCCAGCTCCTTCAACCGCTCCTCATGTGATTTGTTTTCCAGGCCCTTCATCAGCTTCATTGCCCTCCTCTGCACTTGCTCTTGCACATCAGCTTCATTGCCCTCCTCTGCACTTGCTTTTGCACTCTTGATGCAGCCCAGGATGCGGTTTGCTTTCTGGGCTGCCAGTGTGCATTGTCAGCTCATGTTGAGCTTCTCATTGATGAGCAGTCCCAAGTCCTTCTCCTCAGGGCTGCTCTCCAGCCATTCTCCACCCAACCTGTATTTGGGCCTAGGATTGCCACGTCCCAGCTGCAGGACCCTGCACTTGGCTTGATTAAACTTCATGCGATTTGCACAAGCCCACCTCTCAAGCCTGTCCAGGTCCCTCTGGATGGCATCCCTTCCCTCCAGTGTGTCGACCACACCATTGAGTTTGATGTCACCGGTAAACTTGCTGAGGGTGCACTCTCTATATAAAAATAATCTATATATAATCTATATATAAAAATTCAATTATCTAACAGGTGGCTAAATCGAAGCTTGCATTAAAATAACTTCCATTGCTACAGTGATAAGGTGGATATTTATGTGGCAATAAATGTGTGTTTTTTCAATACTGTGTTTACTTGCTGTTGAGCCACACAGGGTGCTATGGGAATCTGTGGGAGAAGCCAGTCATGGTGGCCAAGACCTCCTTCAGCCCCTGGTCCCCAGGGTGCCAGGGCAGCGGTACTGTCTATGGCGGTGCCCTGGGAGGCTGACATGCCCGAGTCCTGCTTGTCAACTGTGTGAGCCTCCTGGCCTGAGGTGGCCACCTCAGCCTGTGACCGCTTCTCAGCGCAGGTGGAAGAACATCAGCCTTCTCGGCCATGACCCAGCAGCACCCTTTGGGCCTCACACCAGGGGGTAGGGCTCATGTGGACTCAAAAAAGCATCCAAAATCCCCAGGGCTATGGTCAGGAATGGCAATTCTGTCCATTTAATACCTACGGCAGATTCTATGTAGCTTATAAATGGTTAAGCAGTAGAGAATCTTCTTTTAGAGAAGAAATGTAGCTAGTTGAGTAACCATCCCAAATGTTTTCAAGGACTTAGTAAGATAAGAAAGGATGTCTCCATTTCTCTGGAGGCATCCAAAATCCGCCTGGACAAGTTCCTGTGCAACCTGCTCTAGGTGGACCTGCTTTGGCAGGGGGAATTGGACTAGATAATCTTCAGAGGTCCCTTCCAAACCCATGTGATTCTGTGATTCTCTGTATGTGGCCCCTAAGAACATGGTGACCTAAGACAGGGATGTGATAAATATGGACATTGTCTGACAAACAGGTGGTAGCAGGGAGATCATTAGTTTTAATGAGCAATTCAGCAGTTAGAATGTTTTGCCAACATGAAAAGTGAGCCAAAGGACAGGTGAAGAAGATGAACATTGAGGAAGAAACGACCCTCACTAAAATGAGGACCACCAGAAGGCACAACTACGCATGCCCAGAAGTGTATTATAATATGTAAATGAATTCTTGGAAATGTAATGAATATGATAATCTTTTCTTGGAATTACATTGAATATGTATACCTGTTGTGTATAAATGTAATTTGACAACAGTATTCGGTGCGCACAACAGGAGGAGCTATCCCCTGTGCACCCGGCTCTGCAATAAGGAATGCCTGCTTCCTAAACTTTAAATTGAGTCTTAAAAAGTTTTATCTGCCGGTTTGCGGTAACACATTAAGGACATTTACTACTATCTCCTTTTAAAACTGGTAGGTGATGCTTCCCCCCTCCCTTCCATGGGCCTGTATTAAAAAAAAAAAAAAAAAAAAGGGCAGAAAAGCAGGAGATTGACAGAATGAAATTGTGTCCACTTTGATGGAGAGATACGTAAATTGGCAGGGCAGTAGATGGGTAAACAGGCAGTTTGGATCCAGAAGCTCTGTGGCACCAGGGACATACAGGGGGTATGAGTTTGGGGTCAGAGTCCCACACTCAGGGCTACACCGCCGGGGCACAGCGGAGCGTACGGGCATGGCTCTGCTCTGAGTCACACAGACGGGCTTCCTGGCTGCCTTCGAGGTCTCTGCCTCTTGGTCCACGTAGGAATCCTCCAGCTCAGTGAGAAGAAAGTCTCTGCAACGCGGAACCTGACTTTCCAGTTAGTATTTTTACCACCCTAAGGCTTAACAAATACAAAGCAGCTGAGCTGACATAACACATGAAAGTAATTCCTTGCCCCTGTTGAGTCTTTTCACTCTCAGGCTACTGCTTCCCCTCCCACTTCTGCATCAGTAAAGATTTTAGTCTGACCTGCACCCCCCGTCACGCCTTATCCAAATTACGCCGCTGGCTTCTCATCTGGCACACAAGAAGTTAAAAGTGGCACATCTTGGCTGTGTGCAATGGTCTTCCCTGGAGAATGGGGAAGTGGGAAGGAGAGGATTAAGGGAAGCAGCTGGCTGGTTTTGGTTTTTTTTAATGCCAATTTTATTTTTATTAATTCCACTAATTTCATTTTATTAATCCTATCCCTTTTGCCCTTTGTGAAGATTTAAGATGACCTTAAAGTTCCCTTCCACATTTTTTCTGTTTTGCTTCAAAGGATTTAAAATTGATATATTTTGAAATATGCTTAAGTATAGTTATAAACTGAAGTACTGTATTATTTGCTGCATCATTAACACCCAAAAAAATATTTTCCACCTGGGTTTGTGGACTTCACAGTGAGTCAGCGGGAAGACCTGACAGGCTTGAACCTCAGCTGCTGCTCGCCCATAACTAGAGCTCTCAACATAACAGATCTCAAAGAAGCCAATTCTTCTCTAGACACACCAAAGCATGAGACAGAGTTTCACTTTGATGTTGACGTCAAGCTCTTTCCAAATACCCAGTTTTATGTTGGAATTTGCTGTTGCTTTGTACATTCTTAACATCTAAATAGGAACTCGTTTCTTTGCAAAATGTGGCCATAAAAAAAGCAGAGATAAAAGAAAAAAAACGGCTTGAATGACTCAACTACGACCTCCTCAAAGCACAGAAAACCAAAGGGTACACTTCCACAAGTGAAAATAAGTGCCATTCCCATTCTGTTAACAAGGTTCCTTAATGTGTAGTAAACTGGTAGCCACAATTAGAGGACAGCAAGCCACTCCTTGGTGCAAAGCAACGCAAGCCAGAAGCCTCATTTTCTCCATCATGTTACTGGTCTCCTGCTATGATGCATTGCAAGAGCCGAGCAACTCTGGCCATTACTTTTAACCTACTTTTCTGTCTCGTCATGTAAGAAAAAAAGGCATGGTAGGAAAGTGCTGTCCTGTAAATGCTGTGACACAGAAGGGCGAGTTTATGTTTAGAAAGCAGACTAGGACTGCCAGCTCAGAAAGCACTTATGTGATGTGGACAACCTCTTCGCCCACTTCCTCATCGTGCCTATTTGAGGGAACATCAACCAGAAAAATGCAGCAAAGCCACCACGGTGCCATTATGCAGGTCCTTTTGACTTCCACGTCAACTACTGTCTGAGGATCACAATCAACTCATCTCTTGGTAGGAAAGGACATTCTAAAATGTGTGAGAATAGCTCAGTAATGGTGTTGAGACATGTAGAAAAGATAACAGGCATGAATATGATTGCTCTTAGCAAGTTAGTTTACTTTCTTCCCTTTGACTGTTGTTGATTCATTGGCAAGGCTGAGGGTATGACCGACTTTCCTGTGCTCTAAATCCCCCAAATTTTCTTATTTTGAAGTGCCCAAGACATGTACCACATGCTGCTGAGTGTTGGAGACGCGGAGTTTCCAGAAGCTGCATATGTCTCAGAGGTGGCCGTAAGCACCCACCACGTCAGCGCCAGCATGAGATGTGTTCCTAGGGGTCTTGTTGCTCAACTCCCTCCCACGTGTCTCCACCCTGGCACAGTCCCTTATCCATCCCTCAACTGTGCCAAGGAAGGGTTATCTGCAAACTGAGGCTTAATCACCAACTCTCTTCCTCAGTATTTTAAATTTATGCAAAACATGATTCCCAGGGAATGGCTTTGGTTATATTTCTTGCGGTTTTACAGATAGAAAATGTAAAAATAAACAAAAAGCCCAACAAGTAGGGGAACTCCAGTATTTCCATCAAAACTCCCTGGCTTAGCTCTAAATAGCAAAACTGATTTCTCCCTCTGCAAGGAAATAACGCAGACTCTTGATAAGAAGCTGACTAACTAGCAGGGAAACAAAATTCCTTTTCTTTTGGCTTAACAGGAAATGAAAAGCTTTCTTTTTTACTATGGCTGTTCCTGTTATTTCATATAATATTATGAAAGTTATTTTTGGTCTTAATCCTGTTTCTCCAAGAAAACAACGAGTAGGGTCTTATGATACTTTTTTTCCTGGGAACAAAACAAGTTTAGCAAATGCCATCTCCCACCTGTCACCTGCAGCTCCTCACCCACCTCACCTGGGTAAGATTTTGTGGGGTGCCTCATCAACTACCCTCTGAACGATATGGGTTAAGAAACCTCCTTCCATTCTCTTTCATGTGAAGGTTTGGTTTTTTGTTTCAGATTATTTCAAACCACTAACAACAACCTGCTGCTGCTGTTCATTCTGCAGCACCCCACAGCGTAAGATGTCACTTCTGACCTCCACTGATGGACACATACCGTATATATCTTTTGATGTGCCAAAGCACCCAGACCACAAGCTGTCTGGGTAGCTTTTCTCCCCGACAGTGGCTGGTTCACAGTGGAGACAAGCCATGAACTGTGGTGAGGCAATTAGAGGGTGTGGAAAATGGCATTGTGAAGTACAAAGCAGACAAAGGTCCTTTCTGAAGCAGATTTGAAAGGGAAGCTATGATAAATGTTTCACTGTGCTGCTCCAGAGTGGCGAAGCTCAGACACAACTTCAGGCCAACCACGGAAAAGGGAGACTGGGTATATCAGGACAGACAAGCAACTGAGTAAACAAAAATGGATAATTTGTCAGATGCTCAACACAAACCCAAGTATTTCCTTCCAGTCACCTTTAAGCACAGACACTTGAGGATATACCAGAACAAATATCACTCTGATCAGGCTTACAAACCCCAAGCTATTCCATAGCGGCCTACCTTCTGCTCCACATTCTTGAGGCCTCCATGAGACATTTGCTCGACAAGATAAAATATTTCTCTTTATGTGGTGAAAATAACTTACTCCATTGCATATAACACCATGGGAGGGGGTGGGGGGGTGGAAATTGTAAATCTTGCTTTTAAAATTGTTCTGGTGAAACACAGCCATTTGCTTATCAAATGGATAACCTGAAATAGTCTACTTGGGTCCCTGCATAAAGCTGGATTCTCAGCTAAGCAGCAGCAACCCAAGCGTCTCCTATCATTGACATCTGGCAGAACAAATGCACTCTCAACTTCCAGTTCACTCCTCTAAGACCATTTATCAGACACATTGGAACAGCAGAAAACCAAAATTTCCTCTAAGCCCTTTTGCCTCTGCACCTACTCCCCCACAACCCCATGTTAACATTTCCCCTATCACTTAAAAAAACTCAAATCATTCTGGAGGACTTTCCACTGTGAATGAGGAAAAATTTGCACTAGAAGGGAATTCTGCTCAGGTGTCTGATTCCTTGGCAGATCCCCTTCTTTCTGTCCCTCCTTCCACCTACATGGTGGTTTTCTGGGGTTGTGGTCAAGTTACCCATGGCAGTTATGGAAACAAACATGAAGGACGAAAATAACAGCAGGTTTCAGACATAATCCTGCGATCCTGAAATATCTTCTGAGAGCTTGAAGTACACCATGTCGGGTGAAACCTTCATATTAAGGCAGAAGTTAGTCTCTGTAATTGTCTGCTATTTTATCTATTACATCTGACCTCATAAAACAATAGGATCATAGGATAACTCAGGCTGGAAGGGACCTCAAGAGGTTTCTGGTCCAACCTCCTGCTCAAAGCAGTGGCAGCTCTGGCGTCAGACAATGTTGCTTAGGGCTTGATCCAGTGGAAACTTGAAAACCTCTGAGATGTCACAACCTCTCTGGGAAGCCTGTGCCAGGTGAAAGCTCCCCATAGCCCCTTTATGAACTACCAGTTTCAGTTTAAGTAGTCTCACAGCAGTTGATTTTTCAAAGGAGTTTTACAATATCTAAAACTCATACGTGGTATTACCAGCTTCTTTGCTGCAGGCTTGACAGGAAAATCATGTGACTTATCAACAAATTAGAATAATTATACACTAAGGCTGATCTTATTTATACTAGGACCACTTAAAAGCATTAATTTTAAAGATGACTACAGGACCAAATATTTTATTAAATTATACCCCAAAGTACCATTTACGTTATAGAAGTAAATAAAGTTGCCTCAGTATAAAAAAAAATTACTCACAAAGAGAAGCAATAGACAAAAAAAAATATCATTTTAACAAAGTGAATAGCATGGACTTCATTATTCTGAAGATCTGCTGTCCTCACTGTAATTTTCCACCTTCCTTCCTGCCCAGTATATTGTCTTCAACTGTGACCAGTCTACTGGGACTTAAGGAAAAAATGTAGAAACCAGAAAGGCTGTAACATGCTCCTTTCCTCACCAGTGATCTGCAGACTATGGATTTCCTCCCCTTAGGGAGCCACTAGGACCATGATTTTTAAATAGCTCTCTGTGGACACCACTTTTATCATTTCTGTCTAATCTTTTTGATAGAATACGTCCAGTCTCTGTACCTTTCTATGTCTAGAAATTCCACAATTTGAGTCTATATAAAACTTAGTTTCCTTTATTTGTTTGTCTACAGGTTGGTCATTTCTTGTCTGAAGCTGAGTTTTGGTGTTGTAACAGCAGGCAATGTCCTGTATAACTTTTCAAATCACCGATCACTTACAGACTTTTGCCTTTTACCTCTTTTCCAAGCAGAAGAATCCATGTTTATTTAGGGGTTTTTGTGAGGAGCATAAGTCACTGGTCTTTCATTGACATTTTCTGTCTTATATATTCTTCATGAGACAGCTCAGTAGAATGACGTGTCACTGAAAACATGGACTAATTGTGAATTCATACAGTAGCAATGGTTTTGCTTGTTCTATGTTTCCTTCCTAACTAATTTTAACCTCCTGCTTGCTGACTGCTGAGCTAGCCACAGTGATGACCATCTCTCATTTCTAAACAGTAATACAGAATTTGGGTCTACATCTGCGTATATGTACTGCAGTTGGCCACACAGAGTAATTCTGCTAGCTGCAAAGCTGGTTCCTTCACTATTAAACCTTTTTTTTTTTTTTTTTTTCTGAATGAATATATTAAATAACAAAGGCTCCAGCAAGAGATTCCACTGGTTATCACTCTCAGTTACAAAAACTGAACACTCCTTCCCATCCTTTTCCCCCTCTTTTGACCAGTCATTAATCCATGAGAGGGCTGTTGATATTTTACCTTCTTTTCCAATAATACCAGTTAATCAGATTGGATCGCCTTCATCTAAACAGTGGCTGACATCTTCAAAGTGGATTTGTGAGGCATAATTTCCCCTTGAAAAAATTATGCTGTTATCACATATTTATAGATATAATTTCATATTGTCTGGGAAGGAGTAAGAACTCACTGTCCTAGAAGTCTCAGCTCTGCCCTACAACCATCATTAAAAAATCAGTAGTACACCAGATACTGGCTGCGCAGTGAAACTGAATGAAGCGATAGGTTGCACAACATCAAAATTAGCAGTTCAAATTTTTGCTACATGAGCTACACTTACATTTGTGTCATCAATCTGTCCCAAAATTCTTTTACTAAGATTTTCCTTCTAACCCCATCCCATTCCCTGTGGGAATCTCATTGACTTCTGCTCAATGGAGGCACTAAATTTATTTAGAATTCCTACAATTTGCTGTCATCCTTGAGAAACAAATAGAAAAACACAGTGTAAATAGAAAACTATATGAAATACATTTCAGCTTGAAATTCAAACTAAAAATCCATAGCTAATGAAGACTTTGTAATCTGGAAAAAATGCATCAACAGCGAAATCAAAAGAAATTAAGTTGACCCCACTACTAAGCAGTAGAGTTATTCAAAATACACAAAGCAAAATATCCAGGAGCTTGGAAGGCCACATCAGTGAAAAGTACAGAAGTACACATTGGGACTGTACTCTGTTCATCGCAACAATAGCAAGAATATGAATACAGGGTGTTCAGGGACTTAATCATGTCCCACCTTTTATAGCCATGTTCCTTCTGACAAACCTTTCTTCACAGAAGTGGTCCAAATACAGAAAATACTACTACTTTTGGAAATAAGTATTTGCAGGATTCACTACTTAATCTAATTTTATGTTAGTGTTTTGTGAGCAAAGAGACTTAGGGAAAACTGCATGATTAAAAAAAAAATATTGGAATTTTTAGAAATAAGTTTCTATCATTGACATTACGGAGCAGCTCTAACACTTGCTGTACTTGAGTGTACAGTCCTGGAGAGGACTAAGGTTTTGATCACACAAATTATGTTTTCTGCAAAAAACTCACCCAAGTATCACAAGAAAACAGAAAGGAACCCATAGTTTATATTTGAGAGACACTTTTCAAGAGATAAAATATTTCTGTTAAAAAGCTGAAGGTAGTGTTTGGACAACCTTGTTTGCCCTTTTGAGAATTATTGCATAATAAACATTCTCTTGAGAAGCTATTATTAACATCAAGAGTGACTGGTTTTCTGCATACTTCATTCAGGTAACAAAAGACAACACTGCAGTTAAAGGGTAACTTGCACATTTCCACTCTTAAATGAGTGCATTTATGTCATAATGTTCCTTTTTGTGTGTATGTGCATGATGGCAAAGCTTCTCATTGCATTATTTACGACAAAACCTACATACCACTGTAAGCAAATTTCCTGTCTCTCATTTTGGATTTTATTTTTCTTTTGAAGTATTTTTTTTTTTTAATTCTTTCTTCTTTTGCGGTAGTCTGTTTCAATTTAACATTGAAAATGCTCCAGAAATGTTTTTCTTATTCAGATTAGTACAATTCTGTTTGTAGTGGAACTAATTGCTCAGGCAGTTAAGAAAGTGAAAATGTGTGACAATAAGAAGGATAAGCATTTTTTCAGCTGCATCACTTTCAATGAACATTTCAACTCCAGTCTCCTCTGCTGTCTTTGTTACTTAAGCTCAGATTTCCAATTTATCCTGTATGCTAAAGGGATTTTTTTTCTTTTTTTCCACAATGCCCATTACTTTTCTGCTTCTCTCTTGACTAAAATCAATCTGGGCTTTGCTATGACCACAAGAACGGACTCAACAACCATATCAGAAATTATAATGGAAACCTAGGAGTAGTGAAAATCCCAGCTGCTATTCCAAAGAGTGCTGCCTGCTGCTAAAGAGCAGAGAATTCTCCAGGGAGTGCTCACCACCCAGGAATCCAGGTGTGACAGACCCACATGAAGTAGTTCTTGAGAAATGTGTTTGCTGGATATTGCATCTTCTGCTGATAAAGTCTGCTTTAATGTGTCCGGGTTATTTTGTCTTCATTCTCCTGAATGTTACTTTGTTTGTCTCATGTCCATAAACTAAGTTAGCCACAAAAAAACCTACATCAAAGACAAATGTGAGAAACTACACTAGGCAGAGGGGTAGCCTTATTTTTTAATATGTTCTAATGTTCAGTAACATTCCTAGATACCATTAAAGAGTCTTTGACTATCAGGAAACCTTATTCCCTAATGCCCTAAACCTACTATATCATTATGACAAAAGCAAAGCACATGAAAATATTCCCTAGCCACAAAGAAACACTCTGTAAAACAACTTAAACCCAAATAGGAAACTGTCCTACCAGTAAGAGTAACGGACCTGCAGTCCTTTTCTGTTTCCAGGAAATTAAGACATTTTAGTGTACTGAGGCTGAATTTGAATTTTCTGTATACTTCTAGAGAGTTAAACATCAACGTACAAGTTGAACATCAACGGCTGAATTTGAATTTTCTGTATACTTCTAGAAGAGTTAAACATCAACATACAAGTGCTACCTGGTACTAAGCATCTAACAATCAAAACTAGTCTCTTGTATAGAACAATTTTAATGGGCAATTTTTAAAGCTTAGGAAGGTTTGAGTCCAAATTTGCAGAATAAACAGAGAAGTGAACAATTTTTACATTTGCAGAATGAGAAAATTGTATCTTTTTCTGGCTTTGTTTTTGTTTTGCACTATAGGGAATAGATCACCTGGAAGTTAAACATGTCTCAAATGTTTGCCTTAATACACAAATAAGAAAATCAGGAGCCAGCTGTTTCTCAGAGACTATAGAGACTTACACATCTCTTACAGAGAAACTACAAAATCCTTTCTTTATTTTAAAAATGGGCAAAGGCACTCCAGAATAAGAGTAAACCTGAAGACTTCTCACTATTGGGAAGTAGAATTTTTGAGTTGCTGTTACTTATCAAATTGATCCCGGCGGGGTACTTCCATTATTTATTTGTGAAGTAGAGCATCCTAATGACTAAAGACATCTGCTCCCAGAAATGGCTAGAAAACGTTAAGACCAAACCAACACCCCCCCACTCAGTGGCAACCTGTCACTCTCCTCAAAATAACAAACTGATGGTCAACTTTGCAAGTAGAAGTTAAGACATTGAAGTAAAACCTGGAAATACCCAAAGCAACCAACACAGAGAGCAACACAGAAGAGGTGATAAACATGTAATGCATTCGGAAATATTTTTTTACAATTCTACAGACAAACCTGGGCAGAAAACCCCCTGCATTTCATGTCATGGAACATGAGGCTTGGGAATATCTTGATTTGCCTTTTTGCACAACTTCAAGTTACAAATATACTCTGGGTTATTTTCCTATACCTCCCCTCATTTTCTTAAACTTTCAGTTATTTTTTTTTAATTCTAGAAATAATCTCTAAAGCAGGAACCTACGCAGTGGAGGGTATTTCAACCTGTAGGCAGACTAACACACCGTGTGCTTTGTTCCATCAATTCAATACTACAGCAGATTGAAAGTTAGGTCAGGTTCATTTATGAGTGTTTTTTTTTCCTTCAAAGCATTGCCATTTCTATTATTAACTATCTTCTTGTTATTTGAGTTGTTAGACTTCCACTAAGCCTAGGCCCCAAGCCTGTATGAGGCAAGAAAAGGCTTTCAGCCCTACAAACCCTGTTCTGCTGCTCTAAAGATGCACACCCTGCACTAGGAAAAAGTGCTGGGGGGATCTATTGCAGCTAAATTAATAAAGAATTAAAACCTCTGTGATGGAGGATTCCTAAACAAACACAGGTTTTCACTCATTACATCTCACTGTAATGAACTATACCCTCCTAGAATCAGGTAGCTTTTTGTCACATAAGAAAATCATGGTGATCCCCACCAGAAGAGTCCAAATATTAAGTAAAGGTCCAAATATTAAGTGAACTCACAGATTAGAGAAATAGATGAAAGATACATCTATGTGTAGCCATTAAATGCAATGTTATGAGCATTACCTCAGCCTCAGTAAGTTCTTAAAGCCTTGCTTGCTGAAATTTGGACAGGATATTTGACTTTTTCTTATTTTCTTTTCTCTGGTGTACACAGAATCACAGAATCACATGGGGTTGGAAGGGACCTCTGGAGATCATCTAGTCCAACCCCCCTGCCAAAGCAGGTCCACCCAGAGCAGGTTGCACAGGAACATGTCCAGGCAGGTTTTGAATGTCTCCAGAGATGGAGACTCCACCAACCCCCTGGGCAGCCTCTTCCAGGGCTCTGCCACCCTCAAAGTAAAGAAGTTCCTCCTCCACTACTGACCAACATCAATGAGGCAGCAGTGAACGAAGGCGCAACCATCTCATCAGGTATGAGGGGCAGCTTTCTCCCAACCATGCAGTGCCTCTCACTCTTCTAGGAGGTCCTCCTTGCACAATCCTTCCTTTAAACTGCAAGTCTCACTTATCCACTGCCTCAGGGGAGTACCAAAAATCAGACTGCAGAAAAACAAAAAAAAAAAAAAAAAAGCTTTCTTGCCTGGAAAAGAACAGGATGCAAACCCCATTTCAGTAAATATGACCTAAACATACCAAATGATAGTGTTGCAATTTTTGAAACTTCCTTTAGCTTCATGCTTAATCTACTTGCCCCTTACAAGTATCATTATCTACTGGGAAATAATGCAGTAATTTGCCAAATAAAACATACCTTATACATGAATCTCTAGGGGATGTTATTAGTATTTGCTAGAGCATAATCCATTTTATTAATGAATAAATGGGGGCAACATCTTAGTTCTCAATGATTATGCTTCTTTATATTCCTGGATATGCCCAAATTAAATTCTCTTATGGGAGATAACTCCACATTTACCATCAGTACAACAGGGCTTACTCCTGCAAAGCTGCCAAGTAAAACAGCTGAAGGAAAAATAATTACAGATTGAAGTATAAACTGCATTTTTCTTAATATGTGACAGTGGAATGTTTCAATAAGACAAACCATTACTGGCAGAAGGATATATTCTTGTGTCAGGATACTTGGAGGAGCAGTCAAGTAAATGAGAAAAACAGTAGACAGACTATATGGGTACTTTCATAAAGACCTCGGTGAAGAATTACTATGGTAACAAGGAACTCAAGCAATGCAAGTTATTAGCAATAGTAAAGACGCAGAAAAGAAAAGAGAACCAAACAGTTCTTATGCTTGAGGTGTTTTCAGAGTTTATCTTTTCTTTGTTCCACCTCTTATTTGGTGGAGTTGTGCATAGTTACACTTGTGAAAAATGCACTCAATATAGACCAGGTACCATGAATGCAGTTGCATTCTTAACCTCTGGCTTTACAGACCTTACTTCTTTTGTTCTGCGTACTGCTTTTTTTTTTTAAACTACTGAAGTAATATAAATCACTGCCAGCCTTCAGCAAGCGTTATCAATACCCAAATCTCAGCAAGCGTAACTCTTCTTGATAAACAGCAAGGTGGACTTGACAGCAAGTTCAGCACAGTTTACATTAGTAGTCCCTCTAATTTGATGCCAAGAACACCGAGCTTATTCCAGCATTATGCTTATCAGAATAAAACTCTTGTTTCCTTGCTGGCTACCTCTTCTCTCCCTTCTCACGTGATAGGACAGCATCTAATTCAATGAATGTAAAAATCTTCCCTGCTGCCTCTCCCCTAATGAAACATCTTTCTGTATGTCCCCAGATGAATGTTCCTGTGTAGAAAATTGTGCAAAAGCTATATAAAAATTTGCAATAAATAATTCAGCTATCTGTGGTTCAGAATGTGACTTGTCGCTGCGTTTTTATTCTATTGTGCACATATTTGCCAGGGGAACTTTAGTAGCACATAAAAGGGCACAGAGGCTTTAAGGACTTCTGTTTCAGTCTAGTTTTAAATCAGCATAAGTATGAGGTGATGGAAGCTTCTCTAATCAAGACATCACTTATACCCTGTTGAAGTCCCATTGACGTCAAAGAAATTTAAGCATATGCTTTATTTTAATTGTATGCTTAAAGGCTGGTCTGAAATGGGTCATAGATGGCCCCCTTCTACATTCATTCAAAGTCCTATGGGATCTTGCATTTCCCTCAGGGGGATTAATTCTTGTGTTCACACATTCATTTTTTCAAGACAAAATCCCTTCTCCATTCTGTATGTGTAAGCCATCATAAACCTAAGCAGGAGAAATTTCTAACGCTTGAGCAATAATTCTCAGACATAACATTAAAGCACTGCTTTTCTTATAATAAACTGTTGAAAACAAATCATTACTGTGGTTAATGATTAATTTACTACGTCTTTGGTTTTAAGCTTTGCCTGAGGCCACAAACTGCTCTTTCAGGCCATTATTTATTTCAAACAACTAATTTCCTAGGTTTGTTTCCTTCAAATTTATTATAACACTACCAATGGGTAAAGGCCACCAAACAAATCCTTCTGCCATAAGCCTTTTTCACTCATATTCCATCGTTCCAGTTACGTTCTCAAGCCTTCTGTTTTCTGTTGGCCCATTAGGAATATAACACATTACTAAAGAAGAGACACAGAATATTATCGTTTCTGAAATGACTACCCAGTTAGTTGGTGTCACTGGAGGCAAGAGGCATTTCCTTCTCTGATTACTCTGGATGGGCATTCATCCTGTCTGGTCCCAGACCATCTTTGAATTCAAGCTCTCTTAGAATCAGAGCTCCTGGCTACCAATCACTTGAAAAAAAGGCAATTAATGTGTGTGCTGCTAATTAAAAATCCACTCTTGTTCACATGGAATGTATATTCTAAGCAGGACTGAATGAGTTCTCAGTCGCTGAGATAAAATGCTCAAATAAGCTGTACCTGGAAAGGCTCTAGTAGAAACCCCTGCTGCTCAGCAGAACCGTTGTCCTCCAGTAGTCAGTTCCAGCGCAGTAGCAGGAGGGTCGGCCAAGCATGGTTGGGAAGAGGAGAGAACAGGACATTTCTTTTCCTCCCCCTCTCCTGCCTCTTATTCATGCCTGCTTTGCTTCTCACTCCCAGGCCACCTCCTCCCCATTCTTTCTGTGCTGTTCAGCACCTTCATACGTTTTCCATCACTTCCCAGAGCGAGAACGTGACGGCCTGCGAGCCATCATGCTTGAAGGATCCCCTCCCTTCTACCCAGATGAATGTTTCCTCCATTACTTTGCCTGCTATTTTTAAAGACACCTGAAACTCTTCTTTCATCCTCCTGTATATACCCTTCCAATGTCCATAGATAGTTAGCTCTCCAGAGAGCTGTCATTTAGCCAAGTTATGTGGTATATTTACCTACTTTAATATCCTCTCATAGCCCAAACCTTCCAGCCAATTACCTTTTTTATTCCTGGATCTGCTCTGAACTTCTTCCAGCTGTCTTCTGCTCAGCAGAGAATGCCATGAACTAGGTCTAAGCGCACTAAACTACATCCCACTCTGGTATGTGATGGGGCCAGCCTCAAAATAACACTGGGCTGTTTTGGGGATTTGTGACAAACTTGCTGTGAATTGCTATACCAGAATTTCAATAGCATAAAATTCTTTCCCTATTTCTCTCTTTTACTCCCTATAATTTTCAGATTATTTTCTTTTGGTTGCAAATTCTTGCAGTTTCCATCCTGAATTTCAATTGGTGTATTTTTGTCCTGATTTCTTCATCTATTTGTTATTGCATGTTCACTTATCTGCCTTCCTGTCCTGACAACTTCCTGCCATTTAGTGTCATTACAGGCTTTTCCCTATACAGATCTCTGTAACACTTCATCCATTTAAAGCTTAAACCAGCAGAGGAACAAAACCAAAACATGGTATTACTCTACCTTTCAAGTTTATGCCCTTTTTTTGAATCAAAAGAATACGATACCGTCTTCCAAAGCCACCAGTACTAATCAGTTTCTTGGCTTGAAAATAATCATAATCTTCATCAAAGCAGTTTAAGCATGAGAATTTTTCTTCCGAATGTCCGAAGTTTAATTAGTATTCACATAGAGTTAATAAACTAATTCACTGATAACAACTGACTGGGTATTCACTTCTGCAAGTAAATCACTGTTGCTGATTATATTTGATTTACTGTTCATGAACCTATTATCAATCTACCGAAAATTTCAAGCAGTTTTGCATTTGGGATGGCAGGATCTAATTTTTATTTCTTTTGACAATGTTTTACTTGCACTTTGCTTTATAATATGTTGTTATTTCTTTATCCACTAGTTTCATAAAACCGCCCTAAGAAGGAACATTAGAATTTTGGAGGGGCAGGTTACTATTCCTGGGTCTAAACTGACATTTTTTACCCAAGCTCCCAAACAGCAGCTGAAGTTTTGAAAGCTTGATTAATTTTTAAAGTCCTAAATATATATCTCAGATCCAAACCGTTTTGCCCTACACATTTTTCTTTTGAAATTTTTATTCTTCAGTGTAAAACCATCAAGATGCTTCTAAGAATCAAGCAAGAATTTGAAGCCCACAATTGTTAGTTAAAACTCAGCACAGTTTATAAGTCCAGGTTAATAGTCCTTGCTTTTCTTCTCAGAAAACCTGGTTGCCAAAGTGAACCCATTCTTCCTGACATGCTTACTGACGCTTAGGAGAATCTTGTGTAGAAATTACTAACTCTTACTCCCCACATATCACCCTTACTTCACACTAGGAATACTCATTATGGGTAGATTTTTAAGTTTTTTACATATACAGTACATTTTATTCATCTGTCAGAAAAGTGTAATGACTCAGAGAGAAAATACCAAGTAGTCCAGGAGACACAGAGGGTCATTAGCTCGGAAAGATTAGGTAGAAAAACTTAAACTGCTCCTTCCCTAATAAATAAATGGAAAAGATATTTCCAATTTAAATTTAGCACCATGGTAAAACCTCTACAGAATTAAAAGAATCTCAAGGAGGACATCCCTGTGTTCGCACTGTGTCTTAATAGGGAATTGTTTGTTCTAGCAAAGTACCCTGTTTCTCTTTGATGCCAACTGTGACAATGCCAGAACAGCTCTGTATGTCTTTATTGGCATTATGCAATGTTTCAGATCACGTTGCCCAGTGCACCTTCATATGGTCTTGAACTTTCTTCCCAAATTAGAGAAACATCTGTGACATCTTCTCATCCACAGAGTGAACTGATTCAATGGAAATGCAGGAGGAAAGGATCAGAAGAATGGCCAGGAAATAGATCTGCTGTCACTAGTTTTACCCTTTTTGAGTGCAACAAGACCCTGGTGCAAATGGGATCTAGAGAACATGGTGACACTCTGAAACCTTCAGCACCACACAAAACCTCTGCATCCATGTCAATCACTTAATTAGCTAGATATAATCTACATCTAAATCTACATTGACATGACCACATGTTCCAAAACTGGTTAAAGATTTTATCTACATTTTATCTAAAACTTTATCTACAGCCAGACCTTTCAGAAGTTACATACTATAGATTTCTTATCCAGATTGGAATTAGTTCTAGAGTTTCAGACACACCAAATGATTTTTTCACACTGTCAGAAGATCCTGAAGTACATGTTTATGTGGCTGGATGCGCCACATATGTACACACACACGCTCTCTCTCTGTATCTACTTAAGTACATCTGTCCAGTATGGTCTGAGTCAGTAACACACACAAAAAGCAAAGCAAACACGATCTAGATCATTGTGTATAATATCAATTACTCACAACCAAGAAAGAGAAAAGAAACCAAAAAAGAAACACTTACCAGCTGAGGTTTTTCTCTACACAACTGGACCTGCTCAGGTTTCACAAATCGTTGTTGATGAAGTTGGAAGATTAAGAATGATGCTTTCTGTAGGGACACATCACTCTCTGGCAGCCAGCCACTCTTCTGTGTAATAGAGATGTTCCTGTGTCAGCTGCCTCATCATTCTCGGAGTCTCTGTTGATTCTGCATTTAATTTCACCAAAGACTGCAATTTTTGAGCATTTCCCCAAGACACAGTCCCATCCAGCTCTTAACCATGTGGAAAGATGGCTTGACTAGGTTATCAGCTTTAATTTTTTTCTCTTCTCTCAGATGATTTATCTGCTGACTTGTCTTGACGCCTTTGTAGCTTCCTAGCTGTAATCCTGCCCAGCCATTCCTTTGTCTTTGTTTGCCTGAAAGACTGGGGAAATCTGATCTTTTGGATAGTGACAGAAATGTACCTAAGACATCAATGCCACTGCATTGTGGTTTTTGCTAAGAGATACAAGATACAGCTAAAAAAATTGCTGGAAGTGAGACATACATATGCAGATAGTTAGGTACCAATATCAGGACCATAAAACTTCAAATGAAAATATGCTGCCTATGAGCCAGAACTGAAAAAACCAGAGGTCATACTCAGTCAACAACTTGCTAAGCAGCAGAGAGCACATCAGTAAGCAGAGTCCTCCTGGAAGGAGGGATGTCATGTGGATTTGTGTCTGAAAAAACATCAAGCTGGGGCTGAGCACAGATGTATCTAAACAAATGTTAGTATAATACTTTCATATCATAGAAATCATAGAATCATCTAGGTTGGAAGGGACCGCCGAGACCAACCATCAACCTAACACTGCCAAAACCACCACTGAGCCACGTTCCTAAGCACCACGTCTACACATCTTTTAAATACCTCCAGGGATGATGATTCCATCAGTTTCTTGGACAGTCTGCGCCAATGTACACAACCCTTTCAGTGAAGAAATATTTCCTAATACACAATCTAAACGCCCCCTGACAACTTGAGGCCATTTCTCTTGTCCTATTGCCTGTTACTTTGGAGAAGAGATCGGCCTCCCTCTCACGACACCCTGCTTTCAGGTAGTTGTACAGAGCAGTAAAGTCTCCCCTCAGCCTCATTTTCTCCAGGAAAAAAAACAACCCCAGCTCCCTCAGCCACTCCTCGTAGGACTTGTGCTCCAGACCCCTCACCAATTCTGTTGCCCTTCTCTGGACTTGTTCCAGCACCTCAATCTCTTTCTTGTAGTGAGGAGCCCAAAACTGGACACAGTACTCAAGGTGGGGCCTCACCAGTGCTGAGTGCAGAGGGACGATCACTTCCCTAGTCCTGCTGGCCACACTATTCCTGTATAGGCACTTAGATTAGTTTTTAAAAGATTCTCAAATTTTTCCTGGGGCTTCAAATATTCAGAGTATAGGAGCTCCACAGTGTCTTCCCCAAAGGGAGCTGCTTTAGTATCCACCATTAAGTACAGTTAAGACAGTTTCTCCTTAGGCACTTTACTTTGAATTTCATCCACCAGATTTTGTCAAGACTGTAAGTAATCAGGAACCCATTTGGAACTTTACATTCAGCTTTAGATTCAGCTGACCTGAGTAACCAAGACAACTGCAAACTTTGGCTCTTCACCCTTTTAGGTCCATTCTCTTGTTCAGGAGTATTGAAGCATGTGGAGCTCTCCATAAATTTGGCTGGCAGTTGTTGGATGCATGCTGATCACCCTTTTGCACCACAGTAGGGTGAGGGTGGGAGTTCCTTTGCAAGTGAGGCAAAACCAAAAGTCTTTACAGCTAAACCAGCTACTTGATAGAATGCCAAAATCCATTTATTTTCAAGTATGCCACAAAACTGGCACTAGTAACCTAAGATGCAAGAAGAGAACGTGAATGACATGTAACAGAACCAGAAAACAG
The DNA here is from genome assembly GCF_001431845.1 of Calidris pugnax. Classification (NCBI taxonomy): domain Eukaryota; kingdom Metazoa; phylum Chordata; class Aves; order Charadriiformes; family Scolopacidae; genus Calidris; species Calidris pugnax. The sequence continues at coordinate 2,241,532 of NW_015090776.1, read as the reverse complement.
AGTCTATCAGAGTGGAGGTGTTAATCTGTGGTCCGCCCACCAATGTCCTTCCCCACCAGGATCTCACCTTGACTGCACAGACTTGGCCACAGCAGGAATTCACACCACGGGCTCCACTCACAGCTCTCTCTTCTTAGCAAGAACCACCCAGCATCCAGGCAAGCCCACAGACCACCAAGCCTCCATCTTCCTTGTAAGTTACAAGACGTAATAATGGATGAACTTCCTCATTGGGGCTGCTTTTTGGTCGGTTATGCGTGCTTTACTCTCAGGTGGTTTTTCATTTTAAAGCCTGAGTAGAATGAACTGTGCGTGCAGGAAGGTGGCACAGCACACCCACATGTGGCAAATGGCTATTCCACATAAACGCTGCTGTCGTCAAGAACCACTTCAGCATCTCTTGGATTTTGCCATAAGCTGAAATAGACTGCAAGAGGCCCTGGAGCGTGAGCCACAGAGTGAGTGCAATCATTTCCACTGGTGATCCAAGGCAGCAGGTAAACCCCAGCTCCTGAAGAGAGGTACTCTGACCCGACCTTGTGTGCCACCTAGTGCTGCTATTAGAAAACAAATATAGGCAGAAAGCCCAGTCACTAAATCCCACCTACACCTGCCAAAGGTAGAGATACAACAGCCATGTATCAGGTCCAGTATTCATCTACATTTTAAATTTAAGCTATTTGAGCATTTCCTAAAAAATTTTCCCTGAGTACAATTATGTTTGCAGATCCCTTCTCCGCATGCATTGAGGGACGTGACAATTAATTGAAAACGTATAAAGAGGAACAATCCAAGGAGCGTAAACCACACCTAGTGCCCAGAGTTTACAATCATAAACCTTCAGTCCGTCTTGTTAGGGAGACTATTTGCAATTTATAACACCAGAGACTCCCACTGACACTGCAATCCAGGTATGTTAAATTCTGTGGGAACTCAAGGGTGCCTCTTCCCAGAAAGCAAGGCAAAGTCCTGTTCTTCTGCTGTTACATTTAGGAATCTGGCACAGGAGCCTGAACAATTCTCACCAGGTTACATATGAAGATAATGGCAAAACCCTAATTTTAATCTCAACGTCACTCTTTTTCTTCCCGTTCTGGAAGAACTGGTTCATTTCTTCAGGGATATCTTTGTTTATCAACATGATAAACATTGATAAACATGTTTATTAACATGATAACACAGCGTCTCACGTAAAAAGGCAAGCATGGAAATTTGTGACAAACTAGAAACACACAAAATAATTACTCACTTCCTAATTTTATGCTTTTCTTTAAATAAAACCCTATTTTTCTTCCCATGTTCTGTTAGAATGAGACACTTGGTCACAAATTACAGAAGCTTTGAGACTGTGATTAGGTTAAGATTCGAGCACATTCATATGATTCATACGTTCACATGTTATTAATATAGAAGAGAGAAATGCTTTTGCTCTTAAGAATACACATCTCCTTAAGTAATTATCTCTAATCCTAAACACATAACATAAAATATCTATGACTGGTGTATGGAAATACATAGATGGATCGTCACCCTCCTCTAAACTGAATGGGGTACAAGTTGGAACAGCAGCAGAAGCATCACTCAAAAATCTGTAACAATACATACACCTACATTATCTTTGTTCTGGGTTTTGTGTTAGTAACTTAAAAACCCAACAACCTCTCATTCCATTTTCTCCAGGCTTAGCTATTTATAAAGTTTTTCCAGTAGGATCCCACTGGTATTTTTGTTATCCTTAAAGAGATACATAGCTTTTTAGAGCTAAGTATGTCCATTTAAGTCAGCATTAACTAATCAGATTCAGCAAGAGAGTGTTAAATTCATGTACTGGACCTTACATACTGTACACGCTGTCACAAGAGCAAATTCATGACCAACCACTTTTCCTCATCATAATTCTATGTATTAATGCTTGGGGACAAGTTTGTGCCACTTGCGATGTAGATATTCACAGGATGTGTTTAAATCAAAGTCCTTCATAAGACCAAGCTTATTTTACCTCCACCTTTCCCATTTTTAAGTTGTAATGAGACAGCACAAAGAGAACCATTAGTTCACAAAAGCTTTTTGAAAGGCATTTAAAGGCTTGGAGAAGTAAAATTAATAATAAATTTGTCACTGAAAAATTGGTACATAAAACATTTTTTTTCTGACAAAGTTAAAGCTTAATAAAGCCCAAGTCATCCAAATAGGTATGAAAAACTTCTGGTGCCTTTGAAAAACAAAGTGTGGAGGAAATAAAATTACAGTAACAATGGATCAAAGCTCAGGGTAAGAGCTTATAGAAGGGGAAGGTGACTTTGTTTTAAATCAAAGCTGATTTCATTTACTCATTCATGCTCTCATACCCACAGGATAGCAAGCACTAGGATGTGTGTGTGTGAGTAGTCTGATCACAAACCAAGAATGTGTTTCAAGGTTGTGTGGTCAGGTTTCCTTCAATGACACTGTCCTGGTCTGAGGTAAAACAGAACCGAGTTTCTGTCGTTCATCTCAGTGGCCAGTCCAGCCCAAACCACAACAGACACAAAGGAAAAGAGGCGATGGCTATCAAGTCTTAATTGTAGCTCCTCTGTTCATCTGATGCTGACAAGGGCGTGATGGTTTTTGGCTGTGTCTTCTGTACCTTCGGGAACTGATGGTAATTACTCCCTATCCTGTCAAATACCTGAGCCTTTATGATTTGCTCAGACATTTTCCTCTCAATGTCATTGCCCTGAAAAGCTATACACAGACGTGTTGGGGTCTTTATGACTTGTTAGACTAGGTGTTAACATTTTTAAACTCAAGCATGTATTTATAGAAAAATAGGCAAAATGCGCCTAGCTATACCCAAAAAAGTGCGTTTACAAATCATATCTGTATAGTGGATCCCCAACTATCCACACATGATCCTTTATCAAATGTCACCATAGACTAAAAAAGCCAGTATGCCAAAGCAAAACCTTCATATTTTTACTTACATCTAAATTAAGTATAAAAAAATGTAAAAGTGTATCTCATTTTAAATTACAGTGCACGAGTTCATGCAGGGATATTTGAGTGGACTGTGATGACCTGCATGTAGTTAGACCCTACTCAAATTAGCCCCCTTTAACTATATTCCCTGGCAAGCAAATCAGTAATGTCTTTGGGAGCTATCAGCTGTGTGCGTAAACTTTTTGTCCTCTCTCAAAAATGATCATTTGTTTGATATTATTGCTCTTTGTTGCTTTTTTTTTTTTTTTTACAATTACTTATAATTTCCTATGTTTCAATATACTTTATTATCCCTTAGGCCTATTTATCCAGCAGAGTTCATAAAACATGAAAGACTGGAAACCTGGCAAAGAGAACATTGAGGTCAGAACCAGAGAGAGGAGACGGAGGAGGGCACACATGTACATTGCTATTCATGACTTGTACACTCTCACGAACTTCAGAAAAAAGGGACCTGAATCATGCACATGTACACACCCAGCTGAGAGCAACTCGCCGTGCATTTGCAGTTGGCAAATATTTTGAAAACCAGCATTTTTCCTATTTGAAGAGGAAATGGGAAGACGCGGAAGGAGACGTTACAAACAGATGATCATTTTCAGTCTTGCTGAGTTTTCACCCTTATTCTCTGGGCTGTCAAACAGACAAAAGAACAGCAAGACAAAAAATTATCAACTAGCCATGCCCATTATTTATTAAGTCCAGTCCCTCAACTGAAGACACTATCCCAGCTACACAGGAATAACCTGGTCTTGCAGAGCCTTCAGCTCACCGTAATCCCCAGGCTTTTCAAGAGGTGGGGTTTTTGACGACCTCTGTAAGCTCAACAGCTCTTGTAACTAGAGAAAGCAAACAATCCTCCCTCACACAACTCCCATACCATACCACGTCAGATGGACAAAAGGAGGTGGTGTGAATTCAAAGAACAAGAAAGGTGGCTATCACTACCGCAAAATTTGTATGGATTATTTCAGGATGAATTCCCTGTACAATTTGCACGTCAATTCAAATTTGTATTCTAATTTGCCTAATGGTACTTTATTCAGTAACTAGGCAAAACATTTATTTCTGTTAGTGCTGTTTACCTTCATGTTAATTATTACCTTTTGTTTTTGTAGTTAGCAAAATAAAGTTTGTTTCCTTTTTTTATTTTTCTCCCAAGAGGTTTTTATATGTATCTTCCCCCTTAGTTGCAATATCCAGCAAAACAGGCATTTTCAGTTTTGCTCTCACTGGAAAAAAGATGAGGGTACAAGCTAGAAGGTTGGGAGAAAAGGAGATTTTGGTCCTCTAATCCTTTTTGTACAGAAATCAACAAAATGATGACTCATTCTCAAATTAGCAGGAACAGGGAGTTACTTTTGAAGAGGAAATAAAATCCGCAAAATAAATTCAGCAAAATTCAGTAAATAAATCAGCTCTTGGCCAATGAAATCCATCAAATAAATCAGGTACAAATTAGCATCAAATATGCTGGCAGCTACTGTTCCATAACTTTTGCGAGCAGAGAAAAAGAGGAATAATTCAAACACTCCCTCCCGTGCAAGACAAAATGCTTTATGTGGGCCCTTAAGCAAATCCGTGAAAGTCAGTTTGGAAGCTCTTCAGCCACAGTTCATCTTGTATCTGAAAAACCATGCAGCACTACCATATCATGATAGTTCTCCTGCTCTAGATCTGGTCTTGAACATAAAATAACAGCAAGTTCTCATCCAATACTGTCTGTCCAGCTTCTGTTGTTCGTGTTTTCCAAACTGCTTGTTGTCTTCCAGCATCGATCCAAACAACTGAAAAAGCATAAGCCATCCTCATAAAAAACTCCTCTAGGGAGCCACGCTTTTGATCTACAACAGATGCGTGGAATGAGGCAGAGGGGCAAGTCTCTAAACCAGACTGGACTAAAACACTTTTAGCTCTTTGTCAAAACAAAGCACTCTGTGTACACTCAGGAAAAAGCATTGTGCTATATTTTTAACAAAAATTATGCAAATGTGAAATACATTGTTTGCCACAAGCTTCAAACATACCCTTTCAGTCCTGGATATGGATATGGATATGGCAGGGATCGCTACATTTAAAGACATGTTCTGTAGCTTTCTGGGCAGTGGTCCTGTTTGTGAATGCCTGACCTCAGACACAACCAGCATTAGAGCCCAGGCCTGAGCACTCCATCTCAAAATCAGGACTGATACTGCTATTGACCCCAGACACTGGTAATTTAAAAAGATGGTTAAAAATGGCTATATGAAATGTGAAGTTCAAAACGAGAGAAAAAGATTCACCTTAAGACAAGGACATAGCTCTGCCAGGTGGAAAAGCCTTTTTAATCCACAGGTTAATTATTTATTAATATTTTAGATAAGCATCTGAGCAAAAAGGAACAATTTAGCAAGAGGAAAAATTAGAATAACCCTCCTAATTATGTTGGAATCAGAGCACCCTGGGAAGGGGGGGTCTTGAGATTTTCACCTGGATGATCTCCAAACAGGCTTAGGGTATAAAATGAAACACATTATCCCAATCAACGCTATTTTTGATGACTGCAAGCCTAAAGTCATAGGTTTTACACAGGAACTGATTCCCCAGTTACATGATTAGATAAGTGTTACCTAGCTGAGAGGCTGGTAGCAGCGTAAGAAACCTTTGAAGACAGTTCTGCACACAGGCTTGTTTCACTCCTGGTTGCCCCAAAGAATTTAAATGTCCAAATTTTGATGTTGTGCATAAGTTTTTTCTTTCACATTAATCTTACACAGCCCTTGTGCTGAGGAGGACTTCCAGGTAATTGGCCAACACGAAGGTATTCCATCCCCAAGACAAGACTGGTAGAGTATCTGAAACATTGCAATGTAACTCTCCAGGGAGCTGCAGGGACTTGTTTGGGACCGGGTAACAAATAAATCAACGGCTGCCATAAGACTGTATGAGCAGTGAAGTGCAGCAAATAGGAAAAGGATGTTATGCAGATCGCCTAGTAATTCCTGCTCTGCAAAGTGCTTTGCGTTTGTTAGGGCTTTTTCTTCCCCGTTGAGTATTGCCCATAGTGTGACAATAATATATGACGTCTCACGGTACTGCCTTTATGTCATTTACATTCATTAGTGTTAAAGAGCAGGGGATAAGGAGTCAGGGCTAATCGTTCTTACCAGTGAAGTGAAACGACAAAATGTTCTACACATAAATATTTCTCTTTTTTTCCTACCCCCTGGAAAGTCTATAAACATTTCAAAATCCCCCAGAGCTAAGTTAGAACACCTAAGAACCACTTTGCATGAAGCACTCCATATTTAATTGATACAGGCAGGGGCACCAGCTATTTCAAATGAGTTCACCGAGAGGAAGTTCACAAGGTCTTTCCTGCCACACCTGTGCTTCTATTAGCAGCTCGCCCGAGATACCCACGGGCCTGACCCAGAATCATCTCAGTTCAGTGAGTCCAAGAGAGGGGGTGGAGGAGTTTTTGGGGAGTCATGGTTATAGCAAGCCACGGGGGAGCCATTTGCATAGGAGCTGTGGTCCCTGCCTGCAAGTCAAGAGGAAGGCCACTCTGAGGCGTCTTTCTCCCAGCAAGAGCTGAAACTCTTGCAGAGCTGTAGGCAAAGAAGAAAAGCTCACCAGAAGCCAAGCAGGGAATGGTAATCCCCATCAGCTCTTGCCACCATCTGCTGACCTAGAAACCACTGAAGGCCTGTTCACAAGATAGTGACAGCCTTTGCAACGGTCTGGAACTAGTCACTTCAAAGGAACTGGTGGTGGCTCAAAGAAGCAACAGCTACTTGGGGACACCAGCATAAAATTAGCTCTTCATTACAGACAGAACTCTATAATGGTGAAACAGGTTGCCCAGAAGTTCTGGATGCCCCTTCCCTGGAAATGTTCAAGACCAGGCTGGATGGGGCTTTGGTCTAGTGGGAGGTGTCCCTTGCCCATGGCAGGGGGAGTTGGAACTAGAGGATAAGGAAGAACCCAAACCATTCTATGATTCTATGATTCTAAATATACCCTGCTATTTCCATCCAAATCTGGCCTGAAGCCAAAGCTGAGGACTGACTGGCCTGAGGCCGCTGGCAACTCTCTCCAAAACAATCCTAGGAAAGCTGCCATGTGAAATGAAAACCCAAAATAACATGCATTGCCAAAACATGTTGCAAAGCCCTCATTTACTTAATGAACTACCTATAAGGAGCACACGGCAAGGCACAGAGCAGCACCAGCACAAAATTTCCACAGCTGGTGGAAACAACTGAACAAGAGAAGCTAAGATGTTTTCAGTTGGTTTTGTATGATTTATCTCCTCTTCACTGAGGGTTAGGATGAGAAAGAAATCCCAAAATATTTTTGAGACCACCTCTGGATAAGCAGAAAAATAGTGGAAGAGAGTCATGTCAACATTAAACTAAATTGACAATTGTTCCACAAAGAAACACCATCAAAATTCATGATATAGAATGAATTGTGTGGAGTATCATAATGAAAACTGGTCACAAGGTCATATGCATTACTCTTACAAACAGTAATGAGATGTTCAGCTAGACGTGAGTTAGTCCTTTAAGCTGTACGCTGACAATTTAGTATTTGGAACAAATAAACACATACCCTTTTCTGAAAATACATCCTTTCAGGAGGTATTCCCTCTCTGCTTTCTGTAAAGGGGCATTCCTACAAGCCGAAGGTGCTGTGCCACGGTGGAGTTCCCTGGGTTCTGGTTCACTAACATACACAAATAGAAACACTAAGGGGGTGACACTCCTTTCGGAGCACCTCGGGTGAAACCTCTAACACCGCTCAAGCACCAAAAGGAAATTTTCAGTCTTTTCCCTGGCAGATACTAAACTAGATGGGCCGTGGGTCTAATCTCTTACAGCCACCGTGGTGTTTGCAGCTCCTTAATTATTGTCTATTTTTATATTTTTTATCATTATACATTTTCTCTAATTGAAAATTCTAGGGAAAAGAAATTAAAACCAGCAAGACTTTATTTCCTGATGAGTATCGCAATTGCATGACTTCCCTCAGAGGCTTGCTTTTAAGCCCAGCAAGCCAGCCACTTTTTATGCCATTACATAATTGGCTGTCTCAAAAAGCATTTGAACAATTTCTAAATTATTTGCCTTTGCTTAGAGTCATATGTCTTGGCAAGACATAACATGATGTGATGTCTCCTTCACAATCATCTAATTTCACTTTGAAAATAGCAGGAGTTTCTCCAGATTTTCTCTCCTGAGCCGTACATTTTCTTGGCAGAATTGTCCTAGATTAAAACTCTTGTTCCAACCTAAGTAGTTTAACTTGCAATATTTCTTAAAGTGCCTTCAATTCCCACTGGTAACTATGAATAATTACAGCAAGTTACCCACTTGCCTGAGTTCTAAAGGCCTTTTAAGGAAAAGGATCATGGAGAACAGTTTTTATCTGGTCTCTGAGTCCTCTTCCCTCACAACTAACCAGCTCATTTAATATCATTTCTGCCCTTTTATTTCTTCCTTTTTTTTTTTTTTTAATTGTAAGAGTATGTTGGCCGTGAGGCAAAGTGACAAGCCATTACAAGAATACTGGAAAATACTGCTCATTTAATTCTGGAAATGGAGATAACTAGAAAGGAGACTTGGGAGTTTGGGTAGCCTGCACTGGGCACAACCTGCTCCAGGAACCTCCCCACCCCAATGCAAGCTATTACTATAATTTGTGCGGGCACGGTCCACTGTCCATCCCAAAGAGATTTGTGTCATGGAACATTTTTGTTTGTCTGACATCAGATGACTCCTCCCGCCTCCCGGTTGTGAAGACCTAGAGTCAGTTCTAATGAACTCAACCTTGTAATACCAACATTTTAATCCACAGCTAGTCCTCAGTGAAAAATATGCCTTGATGGTGTCTTCTTCTATGGGCATTAAGTGAAGGCTCATAACGAGAAGTTGCAGAGTGGAGCTGCCCCCTTCTCAAAGCACCGAATGTCATTACTTAACAAGCTGTGTTTGACCAGACTACGACACCCAATGGAGTTACTTTAAAACTAATTTGCTGATCACAGTAAATACAGCAGCCTCCCAGCAACCAACACAACAACTTTTGGAATCCTAGCAAAGCAGCGTTTGAAAACCAGAAGACAAGTTGAGGATGGTTCATGCTTCCACAGACTTGCACCGAAATAAATCTCCCCTGAATGTGGGTGTGGGTGAACACGCACTCTGGGTGTATCCACCTCGTGATAGCCTGCTGTTGATCACCAAAGTCCCATCACGCACTGAAAATGCAAAAGCTCTAACAAAAAGTTTTATTGCACTGTACACACAAGCTTTAAGAAGTTATTCACCTATGAGCTTCATGTATAGAAAATTTATTGGAATATATTAGACCTTAGTGAAAATTCATCCATAGCTAAAAGGGTGGGAAATCCTGATGAGATGTTACACTCGTGTACTAAGACTGTAAAAATATCCCAATACCTCTATTATAAACATTGGTTTAAGGACAGAAGTTTACAATGAACTGCCTTGAGTTAATAAATCCATTTCTGCACCGTAACTGGCCATCACGTACCTTTATAGACTGTAAGTGCCCGCAGAACTGTACTGCTCTGCATAGGCTCCCACACCAAAGCCTTCCAGGAAAAAAATCAGCATCCCATCAGAGAAATGGCTACATTAGAAGAAGCACATGTGCTGCACTTAGGCAGTGAGAATATTTTTTTTTTTGGGTGCTTGATGATAATACTCTGTGAATACAGACAATTTATAGTTATGTTTATAGTTATATATGTGGACTATATATAGTGCTTATAGTTATATATGCGGATAAATGTTTTAAGTAGAGTTAGATTCAGTCTTCTATTCAGTAAGCCCTATCATGATTTGTTTTATGCCGTTTATGCATTTAAAAAAATGCTGCTTTTTTCCTTTTTTTCTTCTTCAGCAAGTGATTATACCTGAGATATAATATACATCTCCACAACAAAAGACTGGCTTGAGCTACATGACAAAGAAGCATTTGTATCACATCCTGGGTTCAGCTGTTGTATTTAAGCATTTGATTAATACATCTATGAATATTCTATCTAAAGGATCTGTGGACTTCTTTTACTGACTAAAGGCTGCTCACCTTATGAAACTACCAATTCTCCGAAAACCTTACAAAACCCTGCGGAGCAGAGGTTACTAAATGGAACAGCAGTTTTTACCCTTGTAAATTGATCTGGTAAATGCTCTTGGAGGAAAAAAAAAACAACACCTCTTCTCTTCAGAAATAGTGTTTGCTTTCTGTAAAGTGAAGGAGAAAAGGGACTAACAAATAAAACTGACAAAACTTTATTACCCAAAGATATGTTGTATGGAAAAAAGCATTATGCTGAAACCATTTTCTACGCAGTCTAACCTACTAGTTTCCTTTATCCAGTTTAATGTCAGTGCGCTGGAAAGGAGTGGAAAATTACAAAGTATGTTATCCGCTGCATAATAACAGACCAGCTGCACAACAAAAGAGCGTGAGACTGGATGAAAGAATTTACTAAAAAGTTAAGCAGGAAGTAGTTAAAAGAAAATTCCAGCATCTGCAATGAGGAACATAATACACTTGCAAATCTTCTCTCTATGGATGGATTTTCCGTGGAGGTTTTCCACAGAACAGTAGCCTTTTGATTGTTTTGATATATGATGCTTGCTATAAATGGCATAACAGAAGTAATTACTCTAATATGAGTTACAGCCATTGCGTGAGATGACAAAAAGCAGATAAAATGTCAGTTGATGCTTCTTTATGTAAGCGAGTTACAAAATCTGATGACATATTTTTCAGAGTTAACGGTGATCAAATGTCCACATAGGAAATACAAAGCATATTGAGGCTGCACGGAGGAAAAAACAGGGGCTTTGCTTAAAAAAACAACCCAGAGAACTGAATCACAACTGCAAAGAAGTTCACAGTTGAAGTCCAGTAGCTGACTGCTGATAAAGAAAAGTTGTTTTTCTTCATTCAAGCAAAAATAAAAAATATTTTCATCCTAATAGGTACAGTTCAAATAGGGAGACAATCCTATACATGGGTGCATCTACACAAGGCCTATGAAAAATTATTTGAAATTATAAAGAAAACAAACAATAGATCTGACCCAGAGCATGGCTGCCAAAAACTAGTAGGTTATGTTTATGGTCTTTTCTTTTAGATTCATCAGAAAAAGAAATTAAGAGTCTTGCTGCCTAAAAAAATCGGACAGACAGTTTTCAGAGTCAGCATCTGCCTCAAACTCAAACTATTATATGGGATAAAAATGTTGTTTCATATTCCATTCGTCCACACTCCTTGGAAAAAGTTTGTCCTAGAGTGCTTCGAGCTGAGTTTAAGTCATTTAGGGCTTGTTTTTCAAGAACTAGTCAGGCAGTACTGAATTCGTGACTACCAAATTTACAAATGAGGAAAAGAATAATATTGTCTAATACATTTCATCTGATAAATAAAACACATGGTTCTGGAAGCCATTCTGCTGAGGCTTTGTTCATTAACTTTCATTTAAAATAATGTGCACTCAATGTCTAGTCATCTCCCAAAGCAAAGAGCTCAACCTCACTTTGGGTAAAGCCGAGATTCACATTTTAGCTGTTATTAATGAGCAAGTATTGTGTTTTTTTTCTTTCTAGTTTTGTGACAAATTGATTTTTAACCCATATCAAGAAGTGTGCAGATGCCCTAAAGCCACATATTTGCAAAGCAGACAGGCCTACCTGGGACAAACCTGGCCATGATGCAGAACAACAAAGATGAAATTTTCGAGTGTACAGGTGTCTCATTTCACACCTTGTCTCGCTAGTTAAATTTGACATAAAGTTACTCTTTTCACCATAGTTTCACTACAGCTTTTGACTCTGAATCTGTCAAGAATTTTGGAGGTTTAAAACAAGAACTCAGAGACATTAATAACAACAGAAGCATGGAAATGGTTACTTTAACGGGGTTTAGTCCAAGAAGATGTTAATAATAGGAATTACAATCTTCCATCTTGGAAAGCATCCCCCAAAACTCTTGTTGGCTTCCAAATAAAACACAAGCAGAGGATTTATGTGTCTTCTTCAGTTGCTGGAGCACTAAATCCTTCTTTGAAAAGGGGAAGAAAAAAAATGGTGCCCAAACTTGCTCAGGTCTTACCTAAATCTGCTGTAGCTTTTTGTGCCATCTATCTATTTTTGTACACTTTTTTTTTGTTAATTCCAAAGGAGAAAAAAAAACAAACTTGCTCAGGTCTTACCTAAATCTGCTGTAGCTTTTTGTGCCATCTACCTATTTTTGTACACTTTTTTTTGTTCATTCCAAAGGAGAAAAAAAAGAACCAACAACGAATTGATTTGAATCATAAGGTATGCTCCCACTTTCCTAAGCAATGGCAAGTGCCCATAGTTACCCCATTTAACTAACCTCCCACCTCAACGTCATGGTCCTTGTCTCCCTGAAACAGGTCTGTGCAAGCAGCCAGAGCCCGTACACAAGCATGTCTTGTCCCTGGTATTTTTGTTCAGCGCAAGGCAGTCTGGTTCCCACATCTCACTTACTCTACCTTCATACATATTTTTGACTAGAACAAAATTCTGTTGTGTTCCAGACAATAACAGCAAAATTGCAGCAGTCTAGAAACTCCACAAATGAGGCACCTTTTTACTGCGATTTTCCGGGAAAAGTAAATAAAACTCCCTTGTTTTAAATCCAGGTAATAGAGTAGTTTTGTTTTCCAGCAGAACCTTGGGGTGCCAATGAAACAGGGACCCAAGTGACCAGAGCGCTCCATGAGGATACAGAATAAAGAGACAGAGAACTGACAGCCCAGTTGCCTCATCACACAAACCAGGGGATGATTACCTGAAACTAAAAAAGCAGTAACTGACACCTCTGCTAACACATTTCTGATTAGCAGAAGGCAGCAAAAAGACATCAACTTCCTCCTAAGGTCCTTAGATTTTCAAGAACATTTTCAGAACATCCAGAATTCTTATCATATCTTTGTACCCATCAGCCTCGGAGTGTGTTTTTCCTTCGGATGCAATATTAAAACTTTCTGTGATAGCAAACTTCAGATTGAGCACATTTTGCAACAAAAGAGCAGAAAAGTACAGACTGAAGAAATAAAACTGGCTCACTTCCCAGGAAACTACGGCGCTATTAAGCATGACGATGAGATTCCCACAACCACAAAGGAAGGGAAAGCATTGGAAATAGACTGAAAAGGTTCAAAGATAAATTCACTGCTATTTTGAGTGCAAGCAACCCCCGTGATTTCAGTAATATGTACTCCTTTGAACTAGCTGATACGAGGATTGTTTACCAGAAAGGAACACTGGTAAAGTAACATACATAACACATACAAACTACTGGCTGGACTTTTTTTTTGTTTTAATAGAAACCTGTAAATGCAAACAATGCACAGGGGAAAAAATGTGTTTTCTTTCATTCTGTTTTATAGAGTATCTATAAATATTTCACTCACGTTTCTGTGCATGTATCGCAAACACCAGGTTTCCTTTGGAGCAGCTGTGGTAGATACGTGCACTGCATGTTACACCTCCCAGCTTGTGGTGAACGTGAACCTGACAAGGCTCTGATGTGGATCTTTGCAACTGCAAATAGAAACGTGCATTTTAGAATCATAGAATGGTTCAGGTTTTAAGGCACCTTAAAGATCATCTATTTCCAGCCCTCCCTGCCATGGGCAGGGACACCTCCCACCAGACCAGATGGTTCAAAGCCCCATCCAGCCTGGCCTTGAACACCTCCAGGGATGGGGCAGTCACAACTTCTCTGGGCAACCTGGGCCAGGGTCTCACCACCCTCACAGTACAGAATTTCTTTCTAATATCTAACCTAAATCTCCCTTCTTTCAACTTAGAACGACTACCCCTCATCCTATCACTCCCCTCCCTGATAAAAAGTCCCTCCCCATCTCTCCTGTAGGCCTCCTTTAGGTACTGGAAGGTTGTTATGCGGTCTCCCCAGAGCCTTCTCTTCTCCAGGCTGAACAACCCCAACTCTCTCAGCCTATAATTTAATACTGTCCATCATCTACTCACTGTCTTAGAAAAATACTGGGTGCTCACTGAAATGGAGTCGAGCAGCTGACTTTATCGCCACCTTCTTCACTAGGGACCACGAGGAGTCTTAGCGGTGTCATGCTCTCTCTCTGGAACACTCACACCAGTGCAGCTCCCTCAAAGCCTTTCTGTTAGTCATCCTTAGCTTGGAAGTGGCCACGTACCTCGCTATGCAAGTGAAACTCAGCAGAAGTCAAAATCATCCTGGCATCCAGACAGCTACGTCCGCTCTACCTTGTCTCAACTCCAAGGCGTCGAGTGCAACTAACTCATTGGTGAGCAGAACTAGCAAGGAGATGCAGCTTTTCTCCTGGAAAAGAAATCACCCCAGGGATACTTTAACCAAAGTCCTTTCTCACGCTACAAACACAATTTTAACAGGTCTGCCACTTAACGCTACATTATTTTATTATTTTTACCAAATATTAGGCAAAATAAGGATAAACTCACATGCCCTCTAAAAACCGTAAGTTTTTAGACCATATAGAAAGACAGGAGAGCTAGAAAATAAAAGACAAGCAAAAATGCATTCAAAACTCTTAATATTTGATTTTTAAACCAATTTGGGAAGGTAATTTATTATAATAAAGAGGCAAAATTACAAGCACCTTGCCTTTACTTCTGCGTCCCAGAATGGCAGAGCTGAATTTAATTGAAGAGTTTACTAATTTTTCCCATTGAACCATAGATACAGATAAAATGAGGTGTGAATTCGATATTTTATTATTGTAGCTTTTCATACGCAGTTAAACCTGCATATGAAACAGGTGAACAGAAACAGGAACGAACAGCTTTCAGGGAATCAACTCCTCCAGAGAAGTTTAGGCCAATGTAAAAATGTTGAGGTTGAGGAAGCTACTCTGTTCCACAGGCTACTTCATCTGGACCAAAAGATACTTATAAAAATAAGGATCACAGAACTATAAATAATACTGAGGTTTTTTGCAAAGACTTTTTATACACTAAAAAACAACCCAACTTGTTAGCTGGTACATAGAATCTCCACCTGGTGGTGAGTCCTGCCACAGCAAACTTACTTTGAAGAAAAATTCTCGTTCCAATATATAACCAGTTCTTTATTACAGTTAATCCCAAAAGAAGAAGTGGGGAAGGGCATCATTCAGAAAAACAGCACTATCCCATCTCCCTGATTTTCCATCATCTTGGAAAGCTGAGGAATCCTTTCAGTTTTACCACAGTTATCAGGCACACAAGTGACCTTCCCTGACCGAAAACAGACTTGCACCAGACGTAGGGTAGGGTGGAAGGTGAACTATGCTGTTTTTTTCAGCCACAAAAAGTGCCACTTCCCAAGGAGAAGTGTCCTCTGGTCAAGGCTGAAGTTCTGCCCTGTTGGTCAGTTTGTACATTAGTTATTTATAATAATGGAAAACTTTAAGCAGTATCAGCTACTCATATCCCCAGGGTCCTCCAAATCATAGCATAGTTAGCTTTGTAATATCATTTTAGGGGTAATTCTCTAGCTGCACACAGTTAGTTCAGTTTTCCTCTTAACCTTGCTGGTTCTATACCCTAGAAACAAATTCTAGATTACATTTTCCTATGCACCTCATTAAAATGTAACATCTCACTTGCCTCATGTTTTCAGCAAAGTCTTATTACCTAACAGCATCAATAAAAGCAGTGTAAAATGGAGATATATAATCTATGAAGCCAAACCATTGATCTACAGCATGGTGCATACTGTGCATCCCTCCCTATACCCTGTTCCACCGGGCATTACGGGCGTTTCATAATTAGTCAATCTGGCTCACAACACCTCGTAATGCAGGAACGAAGCATCTCCCTTTCACACTTGGGAAGATCGAGCCACAGTTACTGGATTTGCAGGGGAGGATCAGGCTCCCCACAGCCACCCTCTGCTTCAAGCAGTTTTTTTATATTCGTACGTGTGTAAACATGTAAATAAATAATATATGCCTTTTCCTATGCCAGAAGAATCATGCGACTACAGACTTTCGTGCAGCATTCCTTAAAACATCTAGGATGACCCACTGCTGATGTACACAAATTATTCACCAACCACAGCGCAATGCTTCTGGGCCAAAAATAAGATTTTGTTTAAACTTGACCAAATCCACCCCCAGCGTATTCAGTAGTCACTGATTTGCAATTTAAGGACAATCAGCATTGAACTGAAACAGCAATGGATTTATTTTATTTCATTTTTCCCTCTGGTGTTTAATGGTGACATCAAGGGGGAAAGTGCAAGCGGCGGGCAGACCGCAGCAAGACCCCAGCACCGCGCTGTGGAGAATGACACAGACCTCTTACATCCTACTTATGTCATAATACTTTTTTCCATGTGCAACAAAGATTAAAAATAGCAGTAGATTTAAAAAAGAAAAAACAAAAATCTATGACAAAAATGTAAAGCATCTTCACAGGGCAGCCAGGAAACGAGCCACTCTACAGAGCAGTGGGGTGCATTTTAAAGCAAAAGCACTGGGAAAAAGTCACTGATCCTTTCAAAATAAGATGACAAATAACAGGATTTGGTCTCCTCGGAAGCACAAGGATATAGAAATGAAATTAAATGTGCTCAGTATCCATTTCTCCCTTCTGCACACACCCATTTGCAACACGCGTGCTTTGCAGCGAGCCCCCTTTAGCACATACAGAGGAAAAAAACCCCAAAATCTCCTCCAACCACTTCTTCAATGAACGTATTAAATTTACGGTGCTAACTAACAATCTAAAGCTCAGTCTCCCGAGAGCGCCCGACGCCGTGTCCCACACAACGGGGGGACCCCAGGCCTCAGTGGGACACCCACGGTATCACTGCGCTTTATGACCATTTAATTTCTGCTGCCGGGCAGAAAAAGACTTCTGACGGGATTTCATTGCACTTTTTCAGTCAGAAAAGCGCGTTTTCGGCCGCGGCTGCAGCGGAGCCCCAGGGCGGCCAGATGCAGTAACCGAGCTGCGTTTTGAAAACAAAATTTGGAAAAGGGGCGGTCTAGGAGCGGCGGGGGGGGGGTTTAAAAAATTCGGGGGGTAATTTTAGCATTTCTTTGGCCCCCTATCGCTCGGGACAAGGCGAGCCGCCAGCCGCCCTGAGGCCCCGGGCAGGCTCCCCGCCTCCCTGCCCTGAGGAGACGCCGGCGGCGCCAAAGGGGGGGAACGGGATGAGCCCGGGCGCTGAGGAGCCAAAGCGCCTCCTCCACTTCCCCGAGGCCGCCAGGGGCTCAAAGGGGACGGGGGTCCCCGCAGCACCCCCACACCAAAGGCGAGAAGAGCCGCGAGGGACGCCCCACGCCGCCGCCGCCACCGCCACCTCAGCGGCCCCCGCCGACAGCGTGACGGCAGCCGGGGGCGAGTACAGGGCCCCGGTCCCTGGCAGGTGGGAACTGACGGCGGCGACGGCGGCGGCGGCGGCGGGAGGGGCGGAGAGGGGCGGCGCGAAAGCGGCGCGAAATACCGCATTTCGCGAGTTTCCGGCGGGCGGAGTGCTGGGTGAGTCACCGACGAGCACCGGGGATAAATAGGCGGGCTCCTACCTGGGAGCGGCACTGAGCTCTCGGCGCCGAGCACCAGCAGAGCCTGAGCTACAGCCCCGACAACAGCCCCGCCGGGACATGATCCTGCCCTGCGCCCTGCTGGCCGCTCTCCTGGCTGCCGGCCACGCAGGTGAGTCCCCTCCTGGGGGCAGGAGCGAGGCCCAGCCCGCGGGGGAACGCCGTTCGGACCGTCCGTGGGGTCTTCTGTTAATTCATTATTATTATTAATTTTCGTGTTCTGTATCCTCTGCGCGGTTTCTCGAGTACTTGATGTATGGTAGAAGGGGTGTCAGGCCTCCGTTACCTCGTGCCTGAGGTAATCCCCCCCCTCTTCTGAGGAGGTGAGGGAGGCACAGGCAAGTTCTTACGCTGTTGTTAATGACTACTGCCTCACTTGGCCCAAAGACTAGTGCCAACGGATACTCTGTCCTCCTGACAATGCCCTGAAGTTTAATGTTTGTCTGCTTGAGTTTGGGAAGTCCGCTTAGCGGCAGCTGCGTTCTCATCTGGCGATGTGGGATGCTAATCAGAGCGTTTTGGTTCCTTCCAGCCAACCCTTGCTGCTCAAACCCCTGCCAGAACAGAGGAGTGTGCGTGACGACAGGATTCAATCAGTATGAATGCGACTGCACGAGGACGGGATATTACGGGGAAAACTGCATGACACGTAAGTATCTCAAATCTCTTCTCTCGTGGAAATGAAATTGGAGAACTCGCTTCTGTTCTCTGTAGCTAACTTACAGCAATCTGTCCATTGGTGCTCGCAGCGGAATTCTTCACGTGGCTGAAGCTAACGTTGAAACCTTCGCCAAACACTGTCCACTACATCCTCACCCACTTCAAAGGAGCCTGGAATATTGTCAACAACATTCCCTTCTTACGAGATGCTATTATGAGATATGTGTTAACATGTAAGTATAAGTTCTCTTATCTAGTCCTCTTAATTGGCAAAAGTTACTCGTAGGACTCCAGAATATTTCACCTGATTGGCCCATGTGTAAAGTTAGCAAGCTGAAATGTGCTAATGTTAAAACGCTCTAACCAAAACTTAAGATTTCTGCATGATGCAGGCTTATATAAAACATGCTTTCAAATGGAAATGCATTTTGCTCTAATATTCAAGAGAATCTAAGATTTTGGTACTGTAAACTTTGCATCAAACTGCTCATGTTAATAGTTGGATCCAGCTGGTAGTCCAGGACCTAGTCCTGTTATTCAGTAACTGTAATCCCATTTAACATCAGTAGATGATAAGTGTGGAATTTGTGAATGCAGCTGCTGCCAAAATATAGGGAAAAGATCTGGTCTTCTGACTTCTTTTGAGACTAAAATGTACACTTTAAAAAAAATAAATACTCTTTTCTCTTACAGCAAGATCACACTTGATCGACAGCCCACCAACCTACAATAGTGATTATAGTTATAAAAGCTGGGAAGCTTATTCCAATCTTTCTTACTACACAAGAAGTCTTCCACCAGTAGGACTTGACTGTCCAACACCAATGGGTGTTAAAGGTAAGGATTAAACCAAATGTGTAATGCATAATTCTAGGAATTTCTACTTATCCTCTTCAAAAATACCACAAAACCTGCTTGTCTATAACCTCAGTATGGCTGACTTTAAGAATAGCCATGTACACTCTGTAAAGACCTAAAAGATAACAATTCTGGTTCTCGTTATTGAGTTACATGCTAAAACCAGAGAATCTAGAAGTTTCTAATAAAATCAAGAAAGCAAGCATAGAAAAGCAGATAATTCCCCGTACTTGTAAGCTGCTATACTTTGATGGTACATTTAAAGTCTTAAGCATTTTTGTTGTTAGCAACAAAATTAAGCATTGCTTAAACGTAGTTGTCTTGAATATCTCACTGTTTCTTTCTCTTGCAGGTAAGAAGGAGCTTCCAGATTCAAAACTGATCGTGGAAAAGTTTTTGCTAAGGAAAAAATTTATTCCTGACCCACAAGGCACAAATGTGATGTTCACATTCTTTGCCCAACACTTCACTCATCAGTTCTTTAAGACGGACCACAAAAAAGGACCTGGCTTCACCAAAGCTCTTGGCCACGGGGTACGATCACAGCTCTAACTTGAACACAGCGCTTAGTTCTTAGGAGCTACATAGCAGCCAGAATTGTATCTTACAGGTTGTCAGGGTACACAAACACCAGTGCACATGCTGTGCAATGCTGTTTGCCACAAGCTGATGGGCTTACCCTTTCTGTAATTTCTCCTTAGGCAGCATTCCAGCACTCAATAGCACCTCTTCCTGGACCAGAACCGCTTGTGTAAAGCATGTGGTTCTGTTGAAAATACCTGCTTTCACCTAAAGCATGTTACATCTAGCGAGTATCCAGAACTCAGTCAGTTGCAAAGAGCTGTATCCAGCACTGTTAAGTATTTTATGTGCTGCCAATGGAAGGGACTTAGGTTTAAAAAGAAGTTTAAAGGCAGACTTGGATTTAGGATCTTTATCTACAAAACAAGCAGCCTTTGGACAAAGAATTCTTCAGTATAAGTGCAATGTGTATGTCTAAAACAAAGCTATAAAATGTATTTGTGTCTACAAAGAGCCATCTGCATAATAGAAAGCTGCCGACACTTTAAACAGGGTCGTTTTAAATTGCCAGTCAATTTAACAACTTGTTCTTTTGTAGAGGTGGCTGCAGATGCCAGGAAATAATTTGGCTTCATCTTTAAATACCAGTGTATTATAGGGTAACAATAATATAATTAAAAGATAAATGTCTAAGGTATGAACTCATATGGGTATCCATAGCAGTGGGACATATCCTAAAATAGCAAGAAGATGCGGGGTGGCTTCATGTTCCAAATGCTTTTATTTTATAGGTTGACTTGAACCATATTTATGGAGAGACTCTGGAGAGACAACTTAAGCTGAGACTTCTAAAAGATGGAAAGCTAAAATACCAGGTACGTCTCATCTTAAACTTCCTACCTTCTTATTGGATGACATACTTGCTAAAACTAGTGCTCTGTGCATGGTATAGTTGTTCTAAAGCGTAAGCCTAAAGTCAGTACTATCAGAGTCAACACAGCTTAACTCATAAGCATCATAGCTTACGGCTTCTTTTTCTTCTTTCTTTCTCCTCCCCTTCTGGCAGATGATTGATGGAGAAATGTATCCACCAACGGTGAAGGACACTCAGGCAGAAATGATCTACCCTCCTCACGTACCTGAACACTTGCAGTTTTCTGTCGGGCAGGAGGTGTTTGGTTTGGTCCCAGGCTTGATGATGTATGCCACAATATGGCTGAGGGAACACAACCGGGTCTGTGACATCCTGAAACAGGAGCATCCAGAGTGGGATGATGAGCAGCTGTTCCAGACCACTAGACTCATATTGATAGGTGAGACTTGTACTGAGAAGGGGAGAACCTTCTCTTGAGTGTGGCACTTCTACCCATTATCTACTGCAGTTGCAGTCGGTGTAGTAAGAGGGAAAGCTATTACTTAAACTGGTGTGTGAGGGCATACATCTGAGCCTTCGTGACTTCCCACTGAGATTGCATTGAGATACTGCTTCCTCCCAGCTATGTTAAAGACAGAACTAAAGAAAACTGAGCTAAGTAATACTTGATTCCCTTATCTCAGGTAAACAGAACTGAAAGCAGTGAAAAAGGGGGAAGTTAAGGTTCACTTCTCCAAGAGACCATGTGAGCCTAGATGACCTCAGACTCTTAGATCTTGTGGGTTGTTTCCCCCCCCCC
>NW_015090776.1:2192377-2219941 GCF_001431845.1 Calidris pugnax | reverse complement strand
TTCCCCCCCCCCCCCAGGGTTGGGTCAATTCAGGTATGCTTTAAGACAAAGGTTGTGATTAAGTCTAAAGTTCAGGAAGCATGTAAAATGTACTTCTAAAGATTGCTCCGGTCTAACTGTTCTCTGGTATTCCATCTTACGTAAACGGTGATGTACACTAAGCTTAAAAAGACCATGTCCAAACTGACTGAAATGATAAACCAGGACAACTGTATTAAGCAGCTCAGAAGCTAAGTGTTGCCTTCAGATACCAACTTTCTCATTATTCCCTACCTCTACCTTAGAGTATTGTATAACTAAACACTACATAGATACTGATGGGTGCTGTTCTGTGAAACATACAAGGAAGTGTATCTTGAGGGGGGAAGCAGACTACAGAAAAGGCTTCTCTACCACAGTCAAAAACTCTTGGATCTAAAGTACTGCTCCACCCCTTAGTCATATAAGATAGATGAATTATTTTCTAGAAGAGATTACAGAATGTTGAAGTGCTTGTTACCCTGATCACTGTAGTTTGGGGTTTTTTTAGAACAGTTCAGAAATGGTATTTTCTCCCAGAGCATGGTAACAATCTAAAGTTTCTCATGGAACCAGTACCAATATTTTCTCCTGTTTCATTGACCAACAGGAGAGACAATCAAGATTGTTATTGAGGACTATGTACAACACTTGAGTGGCTACCACTTCAAACTCAAGTTTGATCCTGAGCTGCTGTTCAACCAGCGATTTCAGTACCAGAACCGAATTGCAGCTGAATTCAACACTCTCTACCACTGGCATCCGCTTCTGCCTGACACGTTCCAGATACACGACCAAGAGTACACTTTCCAGCAGTTCCTCTACAATAACTCTATAATGGTGGAACATGGCCTTTCCCATATGGTGAAATCTTTCTCCAAGCAAAGTGCTGGCAGGGTAGGTGTTTTCTGAAGTTGCTAGTGAGTCAACAGAGACAAAGTGGGAGTGGGATAAGGGGGTAGAATAAAGCTATATATACACTATAAAGGCACAACTGCCTCATGACCCTTCTCAAGAGATCTTACTACTTTTCATCTTTGTTAAATAGGTGGCTGGTGGGAAAAATGTTCCTGCTGCAGTACAGAAAGTAGCAAAGGCTTCAATTGACCAAAGCAGACAAATGAGATATCAGTCCTTGAACGAGTACAGGAAACGCTTCATGTTGAAACCATTCAAATCATTTGAAGAACTTACAGGTAACAGTTTTCATCCTTTCTAACAAACAAGGATGCTTTTCTTAAAATGGTGAAGAGTCCTGCAGTGCCATTAAGGGACTTGAATGGGATAGTCTTGAATGAAAATAGGATTTTCCCACTTACCGTTTTTACTCTTCAATAATTACAGGAGAAAAAGAAATGGCAGCTGAGCTGGAAGAGCTTTATGGAGACATTGATGCCATGGAGCTGTACCCAGGCCTTCTGGTAGAAAAGCCACGACCAGGTGCCATCTTTGGTGAAACGATGGTGGAGATTGGAGCACCGTTCTCGCTGAAAGGACTGATGGGAAATGCTATCTGCTCCCCTGAGTACTGGAAGCCTAGCACCTTCGGTGGAAAAGTGGGCTTTGAAATAATCAATACTGCCTCCTTACAGAAGCTCATCTGCAACAATGTGAAAGGCTGTCCTTTCACTGCTTTCCACATCTTAAATCCTGAACCCACAGAGGCAACTATTAATGTTAGTACCTCAAAAACAGCAATGGAAGATATCAACCCCACACTACTACTGAAAGAGCGATCTGCTGAGTTGTAAAAACCCACCTATTTATTTATTTAACTACCTAATTTATTCTATTTATGGTTTAAAGTGTTTCAAAACAAAAAACTTGAGCATCTTTGTTGTGGGGGTTACCCTGGATTCCTTACTTGGGTAAGGTTTCCACTTACAAAAGGGATTTTCTGTGTTTGAGCTCTACAGTGGTGAATCCCTTGTTTAAAGTCTTCTGTAACAGAACTATGTATTCCAAAGTGGACAAAGATTCCAACTTTTTTTAATGTTGTTTTAATACTTGACAAAGGGGGTTGGTGTTTTGGGGTTTTTTTGTTTTCACTTGATAGCTCACATAACACTACAAAAATGAGTTATTGCCTCAGCAATTTATTAAATTTGAAAATGGGCAAATGAACTAAAAGTAAAAGAAAAATTTGACTTGATGAAAACTGCCAGAAAAGATAATGAATTCAGTATAAGCACTCCAAGATTAACAAAAAAAAATACTTGAAACTCCCTTATTTATATAAAAGTCAGAAAATGCATTGCATTTATTGTTGATACTACCTCTCCCTCATTGCAAGCAAGGCACTTTGTATAGTAACTTATGTGTTCGGTTTTTTTATGTGTAAATCTATTTTCATGTGGCATTATACTTTAATTTAATTATTTAAAGAAAATAGAACTTCTCTTGGATCCCACTTGTTTTTTGAAGCGTATGTACTGAGCTTAGAAATAACCGACTCTCAGGCTGCAATACAAGGCTGCTTGTACTTTCATACAGATGTTTCATTGTTGAAGTTTGGGGAGGTCTTAACCTTAGTCCAAAGTGTTGGTGTTTATTTTTATAGCTGTAGTCCTCTGGTCTACTTGTTAGTATGACTTTTAATCTCTGTCACTTTAAGGACAAACAGACAGTATGGCTTTAGTGAAGAATGTGACTATAGTATAGCTTTGTGTACCCAAAACACAGAGATTATTGGGAAATAGTGAAAACTGGGAAACTGTGTAAACATACACAGTAGAGAAATGAATGCAGAATAGATCTAGCAAAACTTCAAGGCACCGAGGCTTGGAAGGTTGCTTATAGCTGTGTACGCAAGCCATACTTGTTACTTACAGTTGTATTTAATGGGGGAAGGAGGGATAATGTTTTGTTTTTAACTTATAAACAGAGGCATTTTAAGTAAGTGACTGGCTAGCCAGCACAAAATCTCCTAGACATATGCATCCTGGTCCAGCACCAAAATATGTATTCTCATCGGGGCACATAAGAAGTTACACAGGATTTTGTAGCAGCACTTTGCATATAAGGGTATCTTTTTTTTAATTTCTAGAGAGGAAATGTAGAAGATGATCTTCCCATAAAAACAGCTGGGGAACTATAGGTAAAAAGAAAAAGTCACTTCAGACGGGAATAGAGCAGCAACCTGGTATTCTGTGCCCCTGCCCAAAATTCCTTGACTACTTGTGGAAAAGGACTTGAGTTTTATATTTCTTCTGAATCTCTCAAACGTTCGTAGAGGCTCGTGCATTGTAACGGCTATGGCGGTAGTGTAGTTTGACTGTGACTTCTTTTTCTGTTGATTTGTTTAGAGACACGGATTACCTTATGTTGTGTAAGTTTGTAGTCGTTAGCATGAATAGCTGAATTGAGATCTCCTGCAGCAATCAATACCAGTGACTGATTTTAGGTGGTCTCTGGTATGAGTGCTTTGGGAGAAAGAAAGACATTTGTTTTCCTTCTTTCTATTTAAAGCATGAAGAAGGGAAAAAAAACTTTAATAACCTTGTATTAAAGGTGGTCATTGATATGTAGGCTACTTCAAGTAGTGAAAACTACGTGGCCACTTGTCAAACATGTCGTTGTCGTTCAGATCTATCTTTGGAACATGCTTCTTCAGAGCACCCTTCTGTCATTAACAAGGAAAAGTTAGCTTAGCTTTAGAGTCAAAGGGAGACAAGCCTGGACACATCAAGTTATTTTGGGGTAGGTAAAGAGGAATTCCTCAGACCATGTCACTTGAGTTAAGCTTTCTGAAAAGTATCATGTTCACTCTGCATTTTGTACTTTGCAGCTGCATTTCAACAGCCACTTACCTGTGACCCAACCTGCTGGGTTTGGCTGGGTTCATGTTGCTCATGATAAACATGTATGTTTGAGATTTATTTATTTAAAATCCCGTGAATTGTTTTTCACTTTATTTTTGTAGGTCAAGAATGTTTTTAAAATGCAATTGTTTATACAAATAAATTGAAAACATTATCTGTATGGGCTCATTTCCTTGTGATTTCCTTCAGCAATATTTAGCACGAAACAACTCTTTCACCTCATTTGCCACTTAAGGTTGAATGGAGAATTCCAGGGAATTACTAACAGCAATAAGATCTCTTGTACATCAAACCCAAGATGCCTGTAGCTTAAATCATCCACATGTAGTTACTTTTTTTCCCTTTGGTCACTAGTGAAAAGGGATTTCACTATGACACCCCTGGAGAAGGCAGCTGCTCTTGACCGTAGTAAAGATGCCAGCAGTGCTATCTTCTGAGCACCCAGAGGTGCTTTAGAGGGCAAAGTCCACTACTGGAGTTGCACGACACCAAGTCCATGTAACCAACCTCCTTTCACCACCAATAAACAGTGAGACTTCTCCCCAAGCAAGAACAGCCCAGGGGTGTTTGTCTTCAAGCCTGGTGTACTCCGGACAGGGAAACTGCTTTGGGATAAAAGCCACCACTCGATGAGGTCTTTGCACTTGGGCATGTTTTCCAACAGTGGTAGTTTGTCCCTGTTGACAGACACCAAACTCTGAAGCTGTGACAGCCACTTCCTCATTGACCACCTTCTATCTGCACAAGGGTCCTGTTTTTTATCACAATCATTGATGAGCTTTGCAAAGAGTGAGGCAAGATGCACTAGGACAAGAGCCGTGGTGTGCTGAGTGAAAACAGAGGCAGGAGTTGCGCAAGTTGGTGCAATGCGTTCCTCTCCTACAAAGAGCATCCAATCTTCTCCTTACATTTTCACTTCTGATAAAAAATGAGGGGAAGCTATGAAGTAGACAACCTAGGGGACTGTGGACCTTGTACCGCCTTCACCCAGCCACTGCCCAAATGTCACCTCCAGCACCCTTCTGTGTTCAGCCTCCCTCTATCAACCCACTGTTGACAGTCTTTGATACTCTCCATCTCAGTATTGGTGCCCTGTCCTCTCATGGCTTTATCCTAGTGACCAACCCTATAGCCACAGTCCTTCACCCAGAGCCACCTTCCTTCTGACCACCCAAAAGCCTCTTTGGTCCAAGGCTCATCCCAGTGACCCACAGCTCTATATCCACAATGACGCTCCAGCCCTGGGAATATCATGGTCCTCCTGGCTCTGTAGCTCCATCCATCTCCACCACTGTGCAGTTTTCTAATATTCTTATTGTACTCAGGCACATAAAAACCTTCAGCAACCCTCCTCAACTTAAAACTCAGTCCTCATCACTTCAGTGGCCATCTTCAACCCCAAAAATTCAATATCCTGAGGACCCTACCAGGAACATCACTCCTGTCCTTCTCTTGGCCACACACTGTTGGCGAACAGAGGCATGTGCAGCTCATGTATGAGCAATGTGGAGTTTTTTTTCTTTAATAAGCAGTCAACTAATTTTCTCTACAAGTTAATTCATTTCTGACATGTTTCTCTTTTGAGGAGAAGTTGAGAAAGGGAGTGAATGAAGACGAGGCTGGTCACTTCAATGGGAGGAGGATGGGCTGGGCTGCTGCCACCAGGATGGCGAGGCACAACACAGGGAGGCACAGCATGGAGAAGGCAAGAGCGAGGTCATCCATGGAGAAGGTGTTTCAGTTGACTGCTGCCCTAATTAGGGAAGGGCCAGTGCAGATGGATTCAGTGCACAATGGATGAGATAGCTGGATGGTGGAGGAGCTCCTCCTTCCCTTTGAGCAGGGGCATGTCCTGATGATACAAAAGGCAAGAATGCTTCTCAGAGGAAACCTGCCCTGTGAAATACTTGCTCTCCAGCCTGAGTTGAGGTAACTGTTTCACCCAAGGCAATGTGGTAAAGGAGGGGGGCTCAGGGTTTAAGTCATACCCTTGGAGGGAAGCCCGTCAAGGAGCACAAAGCTACGTGTTCTGGGAGCAGGTCACCATACACCGTCACCTTTACCGAGGGCTTTTGCTGTACGTCATTTGCTCACTTGCCCACTGTGCAAGACGTCTTTACAGGTACTGAGTCAGAGCCCTGCAGGCATCTGACCAGGCTTATTACCTCTGATACACTCGCTGGAGGGGCGCTGACCTTTACGCTGGAGCACCAATGCTCCCACGGCAGCCACTTCACCAGATTTCACCAGACATTTGTATCACAAGCAGCTACTGCTTTGCAAGAAAATACCCCTTCAGCTTTTGTCATCAATCCAAAAAAGTCAACAGGGAGTTTGACCAAGCTGCAGGAAGAGCACGAAGGAGAGAAGGAACTTGGGTAGACTGGAACAGCCACATCACTCGTTCCTTGCTTATTCACAGCTACTGAAGTACCACCAGCTCTGGAAAAGCTTATTGCAAAGACTTGCTGTTTCTTTTGGAAGACCAGAAAGGAAAAAAAAAATGCAAGTTGTAAAAAAAAAAAAAATAAAAAAAATCTATAGAACAGAAAGAAGCATAAAAAATGCAAGTTGTAAAAAAAAAAAAAAAATAAAAAATCTATAGAACAGAAAGAAGCATGCTGTAGCTATATACTCTAAATATGGAAAAGGAGGTGAACGGAGAGATCCTAACCTTTACGCTAAAAGGCATGAAAAGAGCCACACAAGGCAGAAATGCAGCAGCATCACGAAGAAGCATCATATGGAAAAATCTCTCACTGGAAAGAGCTATGTGCTCCTCATCCTTTAATCTGGAGTTTCAGTTTAGAAATAGAATTATACTGAGAAGCAACATGATTGACTTCCAATTGTAGTTTTTTTCCTCTGATACTTATTTTTTAAAATTAGTCCTGTGACTCCTGTGCTTGCTTACTCTTGTAGGTCCAGACATTTTCATTAATATTAGCAAGAGACTGATCACAACCAGAAAAAAAACCCTAACCCTGCTGTTCAGGAGCAAGACAAACAATAAAGTAGACGTCAAGAACACTAGAAGGGAAAAGGTAGCACAAGAAGTTAACAAATTTTCCTTTCTGGGATTTTCTTGGCTGAAAATCCTGAGACTGCACTGAAAATCTCAGCATTCACTCACAGTCGTGAGAGACCAGTCAGAGGTCTCTCTGGGCAAGTTGGGAGCTGAGTGCCATCATCACAGAGAGGATATTAATGCTTATGAGATCTCACTAGTTTACCATCAGGAACGGGCAAGGTACAAAGCGCTCAAAGTTTGACTCGTGCTGGTTGCTTGTCCTCAGTTCTGGGCAAACTGAGCCATTTTATCCAGCCATCAGATAGAAAGCAATGCATGGAAACCCCAAGTCTGGGGGAAGGCAGCAAATAATGTTCAAAGCATCTTCTTTCAAACCAACCTGCTGCATACCAGCTGAAGATCTAGCCCATTGCAGGGCACATCCACAGAAAGTTGATTGCATCTTCTAACCAACTATAATCCTAATCCTCATATTCTTTCTTCTGTTAACCAGTAGCTGTTATCAGAAAGGCACTGGGAAAATACAAAGTGTCCCACAGCTAGGAGCATCTTGCTTGCAAGTGTCTCAGATCCATACTTAATACAGTAGCAAAGTAGTGGTACATGCTTCTGTCTCAGGATAAAATAAAAAATAATTTCAAAAAGTGACGGAGGATCCTGCGGGAAAGGCATTCTTGCTCTGCACTTTATTTTTTTCATGGTAACCAGGTGTAGCTCATTACTTCAGGCTTACACAGTAGTGGATATAGGTGTGTGCAAGCATCCTTGTTCAAACTTGCCCTGCTGACAGGCAATTTTAACACCCATTCATTTTCCGCAAAAGGACTGCATTTGTGGTAGACTTTTCTATACAAGAACATAAGACTTTTTAAACACACACATTCCCCAAGATGGGCAAAAAAAAAAAAGTGAAAGCATTGCCCCTCACCCTGAGCACCGCGGAACAGCAGGGTGGCAGTTGGAGAAGGCATGTTCCCCAAATGGCATCTTGCTTTCCCCTATACCACGAAGATCTACCCAAAGAAAATATTTTCATAACCACTCATCAAGAAACCATTGTGCAAGTCATACTGGCTTTAGCATAAAGCCATAATGTGTGGCTGCTAGGATATAAAAGGATACACAAGGAAATAAGGATATTTCTGAATTATGCTGGCAGGTCTTCAGAGATGGGAGGTGAGACCAAGACCCTGAAAAGTTACACATCTTTGGTGTAAAAACCCAGCTCTGTGAGACTGCAAAAGCATCAATCTTTCAGTATGATTTTAAGCCTCAAAAGGCTTCAGTGAAACGTGACAGCAACAAAACACACCTAAAAACCATGACGCTGACTCTAGATATGTTCTCCAGCACCTTCAAAACCTTACCCTGAGAACTGACACAACTTGATATCATTTCAGTTGTGGCTTTCCAGCCTGTTGCCTAGACAATATTAATTAATCCTGCCTAACAAATAGTGGCAGAATTGCTAAGTAGCAGTCATAGGTAGTAATTAAAATAAAATTGCCTTGAGCTTGAACTGCTGTGAAATACTAGTTCTTACATAAGGCTGGGATGTAACACGAGATGATCCAATTGTGTCTTAGAAAAGTTGTTAAAAAGGTATTATGTTCAATGAGGCAGGGAAGTAGAGACCACCCCAAGTAAGTCAGGGCTGAGATTTTTATAGTCCAGAGAATTTCAGTGAAAGCAGAAAAAAAAAAAGCATTTCTAAATTAGAAATGGACTGAATTTTCTCAGTATCCAATTAACTGGTAGAATTTCAGACAGATTGAGGACTTATTTTATGGCTCTGAAACCATAAAAACAACTTATTTTCACTGTTTGCTAGGTGAAATATTTCAGTGTATGTTGTCATAACTGACCCAGTCTTAATGGTAAACAAAACATTTCCCAACCTGATGATGAAATGGAAGGTCCTTTTACAGATCAAGCAAAGCATATAAGACCATCCAAAAAGCAAGCTGGCATTACTGTATAGTAAATAATCTTGGATTTTCTCAATAACCTTCACTTTATGTCAGATACTTTTTTCATTTAATTAGAAACCTCTCCTACTCAGGAGACAAGAGATGAATAAAACACTGTCCTGAAGTTTCCATGCATGCTTGCTCAGTCTGAAGAAAGAAAAAGGATGCTCACCTCATTTGGAGGAAAATTTAAGGACCCTATCAACAACCACCATGAAGACCAAGTTAGTGTCTCCTATAACTACAAAACAAACACCAGAACATTTAGTGAGAGATGAGATGTTGAAAAGCAACTTTGCTTTGGCAGAGGCCAGGGTTTTGGTTTCTTCTCTCTTTGGCACTTTTGAAAGCATCTCTGGAGATCTTCTGTTTGATATTGAAGTGCAGAGCTCCCTCAGAGTGTTGGGATGTGCTCTGTATCACTTAGTAACTAGGTGTCAAATGTGTAAACTTTTCAGTTAAAATACCACTCTAAATAAGAAATAGAAAAAATAAGAGCTGGCAATGGTCTACCAATAAGCTAAGATCAACAGTGTTTCACAGACAAATTTCTAATAGCAAAAGCAAAAATACAACTATTTCTCATACGAAGGTTTTGTGAATAGAGAACTAAAATCCCCAAGGTTCCTTGTTTTTTAGGAAGTTGATTTCCTCTTTAAGGTCACTTCCTCAGTCACCCTTTGTTTTGAATATTTCTCATAACTCCCTTTAAACCTTTATGCAAACAAGTGAACGTTTACTACTGTCTTCTTAAATATTTGCTTATTTGATAGTCAGGTCTACAATGCCTTCAGCTGTCACATCGAATTTGACATTGGTGAAGTTACCCACAATTTGAATAACGTTGTTCTGCTGCAAACATCCTTTGTGAAGTTTATATCCTTTCCTAGGAACAAGGGGCAGCTATTATAGTGGTGCTTTCCAGTCTCCATCTTCAGTGGGATACAATGGAAGGACAGGTACAAAGCCATTTTCATATGGAATTTGTTAGGGAACTGAAAAATCTTCAGGCATCGTTCAACATAAACCACCCCTTGGGACGCTTAGTACTACAAAGCAATTTGAAAAACTCTTCTGTAACTGCATATTAGACTTAGAACTGAGTTCTGAAAAACTAAAGAGCTCATCTGCATCTCCTGATCTCCTGACTTTGCAAAAATGGCAGAGAAGGTCACTAGAAAAGGTTCCCATGAGATTTCTGTCACTTCTGCTTTCCACCATAGTGAGATATTACAAGACCAGCCTCTAGTACAGAATTATTTTTTTCTGTTTTATTTTTCTCTTCTTCACTTACATACCAGGAACCAGAAGATAGACCCAGGAACTATTTGCTTCAGCACTTTCATAACAGTTGGTCTGAGAAAAAGTTAGATTGAGAGAAGGATGTACTACTCCCCGCCACATTAAATTTTCATTTTCATTCTCAATAACTATAGAATTTACTGGGGAAACTGGAAGCCAGAAAAAGATGTAAATTTTTTTGAATGACTAATAAGATTTTTATTTCTTTGCCACTAGCTCCAATTTCACGGATAAGTCCTTCCTTTAGAAAATAAGTTACATTACTTATGATTCAGCACATAAAGGGGTAGGCAACATTGGAGATTATGAATAAGATTCTTTATTATTAAGTGGCCATAAATGCACCCACTTGAATAAAGCTTTGACAGAGCACTCCATCATCAGATTTTAGGCTAGTCTAGATTTGTGTGGCTTGCACAAAGACAACCCCACCTTCCATTTCACAGCAAAGCTCGATTCTCCTCACATCGGGTCAAGTTCTCCTTACTCCACTATTGACGTTTAATCAGAACAAATTTAATGACTGCACGCTTTCAGTTCCTTAACAAAATCCCCTCTCCCTTTCCCTACTGCACTCCCTGTTTCTCATAACCCTTAGGGCACAGACTGTAAGAGGGTAAGAAGTGCATTTACTTGTAAAGATGACTTGCATAAAAGTAATTTTTTATGAACATTTTGCTTTTTAGCTTATTTTATTCAGCTGGTTTTTACCAATCTAAATATAGAGAAAAGCTTGTATTTTCTGCTTTTAGCTGCAGTCCATAACTGTTCCAGTTTTTGTTCTCCTCTACTAGGAGATGACAATCTATAGGGATTTGACAGCCAGGCAAGAACTGAAGCCAAGGTTGAGCACAGTTTTTTATTCAGCACTGTCACAAGCGTCCTGCTCGAGGTAAGCGATGTGAAAATATGGATTTGGAACCCACTTTTTTTTTCAGGCAAAGCTGGTATGGTCTAGATTGGTCTAAAAATGGCTGAGTCACATTTATTATCAGAAGGTGAAGGCGATCAGCTGGAGTCTTCTGCAGGGATTCAGACTTTGGGCTTGCTACCTCAATCTGCAAATCTCACAATACAGAGCAGAATGACTTAGTATCTGTTGGGCAGAGGGACCAGGATGGGTTTCCTACAATAAATTTTTTTTTTAAATGAAGATTTTCTTCTCTTTCCTGCAAAGTGGGAAGACATCCTTCCTGAGTTATGGAAATCTGTAAAGCAACTCAACTTTCACTTGAAGTGCTAATTGCAGCACCTTCTTTGCCTGTTGCATATTCTGCTATCTAGAAGATAAGCATTTTGCATGTGCCTGACAAACAAAAATCTCATGCTAACGTTCACTTACCAGTATAACTGCTTAAATTTCATATACCAGCAAATGTTGTCAGGTTATTTTTGTGGTACGTAGGTACCACAGCTAACTGTGATTTGGGCAAATGCTTTATGTGTGATTTGCAATATGATAAGCAATGAATGCAACTAGCAACGGTAGACTCACAGGATAACTCTGGCTGGAAGGGACCTCGGGAGCTCTCTGGTCCATCCTCCGGTGCAAAACAGGGCATCACTGGGGTCAGACACCAGATGTTCAGTCCGTGATGGGTTTGACTGTGTTTCTGTTTTTCTCAGGTTTATGGGTACCTTCATTTCTACTATAAAACTACTACCCTGCCCTGAAGGTAGTTCTGTCTTCAGACCTATTTTTAAGGAGGAGTACGATGACCATTCCTAATGGAAAAGGAGAAGACAGATCAACCACAGATGAGAAACTTCCAGTGTTAAACCAGAACTACAAGAATGATCTCTGTAAAAGCTGCCCATTCATCCAGAGCTCCTCAGCAGATGTCAGAAATAATGTGTGTGCATGTACACATGCATGTGTACACATGCTGGCATCCTAAAGACACATTATCCCCCAGGCAGAAGCATGAGTTCGCATTCAGAGAATGCAGCAACACACCAAGGACAAGCAGCAGAAGAAATCCCTCTAATTTTTATGCTATATTTAAGGTTATTTACTGCCCCGGCAAAACTAGTTCAACTGTTTTGTGTTTGTTGCTTTATGAGGTAAAAAGTGGCATGCATCTCCGAATCCCATTGTAAAAATTATAATAAACATCTTCCAAGTTTTAATTTTCATAATTTAAAATACTCCAGAACAGATCTCTTTTAACCTTCTTGTTTAGTATTTACACAAGAAGATACTAAAAGAAAAAGAACAATTTTAATTTAGAATAGAGTATAACATAGGAACGTTGCAATGAATAAAAATAACGCTAAAAAGAGGTATAAACCTATGAAGATAAAGAAATGCATATTAGGCAAATAACGGCTTCAGCCCTTCACAATGATACCAGAAGTCAAAACAGGTGAAGTGAAGCCAATTCTGAATTAAATATATTAATGGTAACAGAGGTCCAAAATAGGAAAAATCTATGAAAGGGCAGTACAACCTTGGTTGAGTTTAATATTTAGGTAAGCAATGTGGTATTTCACTCTCAATTTTTAATTTTTTATAAAAACATATTTCCAATCTACTTACAAAAAGTCCCTCCATCGCTACCCAAATTTTAACCCTGCCATCAACATAATATTTAAACAGAAAAGCACTGTTTGCAGACACAATAATAAAGCAGCTCTTTTCAGATGTTGTGGGCCACAGCCAGGGCTTTTTTTCCCCTCACATTTAACCTTTTTCAAGCTGGGTCCTGGGCTATTCCTGATCTCAAACAACAGCATCTTTAACGGGAAGTTTGTTTTGCTTAATAATATGATGTGTATTGAGCGGACTCACGATGAGTAAGGAATGGACACGTCGAGCCATGTTCATTCAGAACTGGAAGGCACTTCCCTCTCCCCCACCCCTCCTTGCCCCCTCCCGAATATATGAGATTGTTTTTACCTCTTTTGTATGCTGGGAAGCAAGGAAATGTCTCCACTTAAGCCCAGTGGAAATTTTTGGAAAAATCTGTCCTTTGTTGGAAAGTAATTTTTTTATGGAAACAAGCCAAGTTCAACTAAACCATCCTTGGGAAATATTTCTCAGGTCTAGCAAGGAATTTCTTGGTCAAAACACAGCTGAGACCTTCCCCCTCCCCTCCATCTGATAGCGAGGAGGTTTCCCCTCTCATGGAGGCTCTCAGACAAGTGCTCGGGATAAGTTTTTTCAACGCCTTAATCCTCCAGCTCAGTATCTTAACTACCAATAAATTCACTGTTGCAGGATCGCTCTTTTCCCACACCATCTTGCCTTGGTTTTTCATTTAAAAAAAAAATGAATTTAAGTTTCCATTTCTGTTCCATCATAAAATGTGAGAATTTTTGTAGGATGACAAATCTTCTCCTACTTACTGTTAGCGCATGCAAATGATTTCTCACTTCATAATCGGCCTCATACTGCACAGAAAGGAATTTGTCTGCAAAAGCAGCTTTCCTGGAAAAGTAAAATATAGAGTTCACCATGAACACCGATTTTGGATCGGAAAGTTAACGAACGAATTACAATTACAGAAAAGATGCAAGGATTGACCTGTTGCTGAAATGCTCCAAAGTGACACTAGGTGTTGTTGAACCTCTCACAATCTATCCATTTTCAAAATTATAATGCGGTTAGTTGCTAACTGGGTCCAGAAGATAGCAGGCCAGTAGCCAGACTTTGCCTTTATTCTTCTGGTGACCAGACTTGCCTTTCTCATGCCAGTATTTATACCTGGAGCCTTTCCTTCCTAGTGGGAGCTACCCCATCTTGTCAGTCTTCAAGATCCACCTGCTGTACCCTGGCTTTCCCCTCCCTTTTCTGCCCTTAATGATTTACTGGAGGGTGGGAGGGAGCA
Source organism: Calidris pugnax (assembly GCF_001431845.1). Classification (NCBI taxonomy): domain Eukaryota; kingdom Metazoa; phylum Chordata; class Aves; order Charadriiformes; family Scolopacidae; genus Calidris; species Calidris pugnax. The sequence continues at coordinate 2,205,969 of NW_015090776.1, read as the reverse complement.
GGGGGTTTCAGCAGGTGTTGGCTGGATTGCTAAATCCAGCTCACCCACCTCCTGTGGGGAAACCCACCTTCTGAACAGAAGTGCCAAAGAGTGGAGTCTTGAGCAAAGCAGAGCTCACGCAGGTTTTGCAAGAGGCCAAGGAAATTTTTTGGCAACAAAAAGAGGCTATGAATGTCATACAAGGAGAGTCTGTAATAGAGTTATTTGGGCCAATTGGCTGAGATAGCATCGTCTGGACAGGACAGCACACTCCCAGGCCCATTGTGGTCTAAAAAGAAGCACCCAGGCCAAAATATGATTGCGTCACTTGAACAATGTTTCTTAAATTATAACAGAAAAAAAAAAGGTGTTTAAAATGGTGAGTATAAGTTGTTTGGGGGATGTAAGACTAAGGAAGTACTAGAGATATTTTATACCATCCTCAAGTGAACTGGGACAAGGAGAAAGTTTTTAAAATTCACCCTCTATGCAAAATTGTCAAGCACAAAAAGTCATGCTGGCAGCACAGTAAAAGTGCCTCTGGGAAGCCAAACAAATATATTTAAATTGGCAAGGGAAAAAAAAAAACACCTGTTTGTTTGTTCTAGACTATTATGCTAACCTTTCTTAAGTAGGCTTGTGAAGATATAGTAACCAATCAGTCAACTATTCATACCAAGCCCATTTTAGCCAGATGTGGCGTATCTGACACTTCAGGGTGCACAGGAGCAGGCTGTGAGGAGCACAAGCTTTGGCATGCCATCACGTCTTCCTCCTCCCCCTCGTTCCCAGAAGCTGGTGGGAAGCAAAGCACTGAAGTGCCGGGGGCGTCAGGTTGATCATGGACCGGAACCGTGTGGTCAACAGCCAAAGTTCAGCCACAGAGCAGGCCCCCCGCAGGAAACCAGACAGCCTTTTGTTCCACAGAAAATGGAGACTCAGGCTGCCTGTGTGACTGGAAATGATCTCAGAGTTACAAGGAACTCGGGAATATAAGCCCAAAAAAATTTTTAATATGACCTGATGGTCTTGGGGGCTACCACCACAGAGCGACAGTGGTGCTGCGGTGTCGATGGTGGGAACAGCACGGTGTTACAACATGAGAGGGTCACCCCAGCACATCCGAAGTGTAAGAAAGCCCCTGACACCTGCTATACACCTCTCAAAGGACATCTATACAGGACACCAAGTTAAGCATGTCATCCAAGGATCAGGCAATGGGCACATGGGCACCAAGGAAGATGGGGAGAACTGGAATTTGCTGCTGCCGATCTCAGGTGTCATTGCAGCAAGACAGTGCACTGACAGCCTAACCGGGCTGTGTAGATTTAAATTAAATGCATTGGGGTTTGACTGGTAATCCAGAAGCCTAGAGAAAAGAAGCAGCTCCTGGATGCAGGTGGAAGTGCTCCCTCCTGCTGTTCCCCCACGTCTCCTCAGACACCTCTCCTGTAGCAGAGCTCTCTGCTGGCACAAAGACCTCAAGAAGTTTCCTGTAAAGGCTGTGCAGAGCAGACACACGACTTAATGGACAGGTTTCACTGCTCAGCTCAGTGCCTTTTGAAGAGTGCCACAAGCACACTTGGTGGTGCATCACTGCATGTCACCTCAGTACACCAGAGGAAATCCAGAAATACCTCTTTTCAGGTGGGAATGTTTTGGAAGAAAGATATGGGAAATGGTATTGCATTGTTAGCTTTTTCGTCATGTTCTGACGACAGACATATGTTGATAGACATTGCTGTATGGAAAAGCAATTTAGAGTTCTTAAGGCCTTGGCTGGTGTTTACTTTGGCCAACGGCAATTGGGTAGACCTTGCAAGGACCTGGCCTAATGTGTTTATTTCCATCTGTGGCTCTCATTCATTAAACTTGTTTATGCATAGATTTCTTCTGTATTTAAATACACATAGCTCTGTGCCTTCTTGTGTTAATGGGTAACTCCTGGGAGTTAACACCAGTCTGAAGCGGTAAGTGCTTCCGCAATTGCAGGGGAAACATCTCAGCAGCCGTTCGTTAATGGCCATATACATTCCCAATTGTCCACTCGATGTCGTCAGTTCTCCCACCTCTTCTGTACATGCAGTGCTCCATTAAGTATTACTGTTTATATTGTCATGGTGCCTAGAGGCCTCCATGGGGACTAGCTTTCGTGGTCCAGAAACAAAAGAAACAACACAGACCCCCATGCAAAGGACTTCCTTTTCAGAAAGTCACAACATAGAGAAGCAAAACATCAGCAACAAGGTGGGTTAGTTTCCTTGTGCAGGAAAAAAGAAATATCACAAGGAGGAAGAGTCAAAGATAGAGCAACGGGAGGTGATGGGGAAATGGGTGGAAGAGGAGAAAGGGAGTGATGAAGAGATAGCATAGGAGAAAATAGGAGATGGTGAGAGCAAAGAAAAGATGGCAAGGGAAAGGTCTGGGAAGGGGAGAAAAAGAGAAGGTGTAGCATGAGGCTGGGCAAACAGGCACAGAGCACGAGCAGCCATCAGTGTCCAGCACTCAGTGTCCAGCTGTGTAAGAAGCCTGACATCATGCTCATCCAGGTGCAGGAAGGGGCGGCAGATATGACATCAACCTCTGGCTGCATCCGAGGACAGCCCCCAGGGGCAGTTGTGCTCACACAGCACGTCTGTGGGGCCACCGTGGGGCCACGCTTCCTGCCCTCCCTCCGCCACCTCTGCTTTCCAGCTCTTTCCCCTGCTTTTTATTTTCTTTTTCTTTCCCTTTCACTGAAGAGCCCTTTGTTTTGATTGCTCTACCAAAGAGGTTTCGCCCCAGAAGATGACAGCTCAGCTCTGACCGGGAAAGTTGGATCATGAAGGCCATGAGTAAACGATTTAGAAATGCCTCTCCCAACAATGGGGGAAAACCACCCCAGATTATGTGTTTGAAATGGTGTTGGAATCCCAGAGGTGCCTGCAATGCCCCACAGAGCCGTTTCATACTTGAGTGCTTAGTGTGTGGGTCACTCCTCTCCAAGCTCACTACAGAGATTGCCAAAGGATTCAAAGGCAAAGGCCAAATTATCTTTTTAACAGATGTGTTTCTGTCACAACCTGACCAAATATCTTTCAGATAAAAACCATGTGAGGGGCCTCAAGCATTGTAGTCATTTTCCTACAAGCACAACAGATTTTCCAGCTGCAGAGAACATCTGGAAAAGCCCTTCCTCCTTCTGGGGACTGCGAGCTCCCTATCTCCACCAGCAATAGCTCTTCTTTTTGCAGCTCACTGGCAAACCAGCTGAGCGAGACATGCTAGAAGAGTTCTGTAAGAAAAACCCAAGTTTTTGGAGTCACTGTGCTCCAAGATAGGGCAAAAGGGGACACCAAGGATTAGCAAGAGGTTTGTGGAAATGTTGGTAGGAGATGTTTGTTACATTCTGGGTTCTAGAATAAGCTGTGTTACATGGTGGGCTACATAAGTCCACAGAAAGATTAATTATGGGCTACTGGTAGGAAATCACATCAGGATGGGAGAAAATAGCTTGTGCTGTTCTTACCAGTCACCACAGTAGGACATAGGTATAGCACTGGAAAGGTCCTTGATGTGAAACTGTGCCCAGTTCTGGGCTCCCCAGTTCCAGAAGGACAGGGAACTGCTGGAGAGGGTACAGCAGAGGGCTACAAAGATGATGAGGGGCCTGGAGCATCTCTATTAGAGGCTGAGGGACTTGGGCCTTTTTAGTCTGGAGAAGAGAAGACTGAGGGGAGATCTGATCAATGCCTATAAATACTTAAAGGGTGTCAAGAGGACAGGGCCAGTGTTTTTTCAGTGGTGCCCAGAGACAGGACAAGAGGAAATGGGCACAAACTTGAACGTAAGAAGTTCCCCCTAAACATGAGGAGGAACTTCTTCACTTTGAGGGTGGCAGAGCCCTGGAAGAGGCTGCCCAGGGAGGTGGTGGGCTCTCCATCTCTGGAGACATTCAAAACCTGCCTGGACACGTTCCTGTGCAACCTGCTCTGGGTGGATCTGCTTTGGCAGGGGGTTGGACTAGATGATCTCCAGAGGTCCCTTCCAACCCCATGTGATTCTGTCCATCCTTGTGTTATACTGATTGGTTGCAAGCACTTCTGATCATTAGAGACCATATTCCATGAAAGAAAGATTTTGTGTTACGAGCCTGTTTGGGGCTGCTATGCTCTGCTGGCCACTGTGTTCCCACATGATGTCAGGGCTCCTTTTGAGAAACCCCAGAAATTTTTCCTCCCTGAGGAAGGAGGCAAACACATGGTCCCGCTCCCATCTGATCCTCCTCCTCCTGCTGCTTTAGGAATCCAACTGAGCTCTGACTCAGAAGATTAAAAAAAGAACCTTTTCTCCTGAGCGTGACAGTGGACAGAGCTGTGCACCTACAAAGGATGAGTCAGAGCATCTTGGATGTCTAAAACCCCTTGATTTTTGGACAGATCTTCCTAAATTGTCTGGAATTGTAAAGCTTTCTGTGGTTGCCTAAATTATCTATGACTTGCACTAAAGCATAGTAGAGAGACATACAGACTGAGGCACTTGGTAGTGACAGAATAAGATGAAAATTTCATTATTCCTCCTTATGTAATGTGGAATAACAACTTTTCTTGCTTTTAGAGGGATTTGAATGTATAGAATAACCAAAAAAGGATACAAACTGTAACGGCAGAAATTGTTGCTGTCTTCTCAGGCATTAATGCTCTCATTCAAGCAGGAGGAAACTACTCAGAGTAAGGCATTTTATAATAAGAAGAGTGTAATCACATCATCACAAGCCAGAAGGACTGTGAGGGCTCTGATAAAGTGAAATCCCTCTGGTTTTGCAGCCAAAATGCTGCAAAGTGGAGGCTAGGAAGGATTTGTGAAGGTATGCAGACTTAGACAGCCAGCAGCTGCATTGTGATGCTTGAAAAGCTTTTTGCAAACACATCTGTCTTTGTCTACCTCCTGAGCAGTGGCGTCACACCACATTCATTCCAGCAGTTGGGAACAGCAGCAATGATTTCTTTTTTAATTCCTGGACTATGACATCGTCTGGCGATTGCTGGTAAAAACATATGATTTCCAGAAAAATGCAGCTCTACAGACTAATTGCTTTCCCATTGCTTCTCTGCCCATTGAGATGCAGTGATAGCGCAGCAGCACCCGTACCTGGCTAAGGCTGCGAGCACTGCCATAGCACAAACCAATATCTTTCCTTCAAGTCCACAAAAAAGAAAGCCTTTAGCGACCTGTACTAATTGTAGCTGTCTGGCTTCATGTCATTTTCTATCATACTTTCGCCCATTGTCATCCCCATTTGAAATACTGTCTTTTCCTAAATGAGAAGTACTGTATTGCGGAATATATCATAAAGAGTATGTACATATTGTAAACTCAACTAAAATTCAAACAAGCACCAAAAGCCTTCTAACGATGGCATCTGAAATGTTTTTAAGACTGCAGCATAGTGGATTACATATGTAAAGTAGTTGCATTATATATGTAACTGTAATCCACTGTTCCTGACCCATTTCATTTCTATGCATTGTATGCATTAATAGTCTGAATTGAAAGAAACTTTAACTTTTAACTTTCATAACTGAGTCATCAGTCTTCTGTGAATCATTAATCCTGAAACTCTTTCTTTTACCAGAAACAGACATCAGGTCTGTCCAACAGAAGGCTTAGGTGTGCCTAAGCGAGTGTAGCAGGACAGGCAAGTCTGAATCTAAAGTCTGAAACCCATTCAAATGTTCCTTCTCTCACTCCTGATAGGAAACCCTATTTCACTGGTATTTATGCGGCATCTGTGCAGTCATCCCACATGCTAAAATGGAATAATATAATAATTCATAAACTTAGATCCCTAAACAAAATAGCAAGGTCTAGTTAACTTTTCAAAGTCATGATAGAGTAAAAAAAATTTGTTTCCTAGATCATGAGTTTAAATGCAGGAGAAGCCATTAGAGACCTAAAATAATTTACTTCCAGGCACTATTATATGGTCTGTCTCTGTGCAGTTCTCCATGTTAGTTGTCTACATGAGCAGTGTCTACATGAACAAGTGCTATTAGAGCAGAACAATCCTTCAGCGCAAAGTTTTGGCAACTGAATTTATTTTCATAAGCACAGATATAGCCTGGAGAGATCCAATCTCAATGTTGGCTGCTAGACAATCTGCAGGAGTAGACAAAAGATCTGTGTGGAAGACACGTGCCACGGAAAAATTAATACAAGAGGCTGAGACCCTTGGATTTTTTACCAGTTCCCCCCATGATAAAAAGGATTGGGGGAAAAAAAAAAAAGAAAGGAAAGGCAGAAAGACAAGGATGACAAAAAATATGATAATAATATAATTATATGCCATAAAATATGCCATACATATAATATAATGTAATATAACGTAATGCAATATAATATAGTTTGGAAAAGAGCAGGCTGGTGGAAGATACACGTTCACAGGAAAACTCAAGCTGAAGGGGACCTTAGGAGGTCTCTTGTCCAACCTCTGGCTCAAAACAGGTCATCTCTGGGGTCAGATGAGGTTCTCCAGAGCTTGATCCATGACGCAAATACGACCGGATGGCATTTGGAAGGTGACTAGCACTGGAGTAGTCACTGTTTCTCACTACCCAGCTTGAGAGCTACTCAAATTATCTGATGCAATTTTAAAACAAAAGCACACAACTTATAAAACTACGCAACATTTTGCCGCAGTATACTGGTAAAGCCTAAAGTATAAATAGATTGAATCATTAGTCAGATTAATGGAAGAAGGGTAATTCAGTGATTAGTAACCATAAATAGAAGGAAGTCAGTATGGTCACCCTCATACTATGGCGCTCTGCTAGTGTATCCCTCAATGAGTGTGGTGGGTTGACCCTGGCTGGACACCAGGTGCCCACCAAAGTTGGTCTTTCACTGCACCTCTTCAACTGGACAGGGAAGAGGCGATATAACAAAAGGCTTGTGGGTTGAGACAAGGACAGGGAGGTCACTCAGCAATTACTGTCACAGGCAAACAGGCTCGACTTTGGGAAATTAGTCTCATTTATTATCAATCAAATCAGAGCAGGATAACGAGAAAGAAAACCAAATCTTAAAAAACACCTTCCCCCTACCCTGTCACCCTTGTGACAGCAAAGAATGAACCCTGAGATGTGAACAAAAGAAAAATCCTGCTAAAAAGTGTTACTGGCATTGATAAAGAACCAACAAATTTGGGTGTCCGAAACATCCACTATTCTGATCTCCTAAAAGCTGCTTTCAAGGCAGAGAAGCAAGGGCTAACACCATCACCACACCTGCAGGGGTTTCATTTTGCAAGGATGCTTGTGTACTTGCTTGCAAACAACCCCTCCCTGGATGAGAATAACCCTCCAGCCACATACCCTAGGGAAAGTCCATTTTATGCCTCCAGGTTTTTAGAGGAACTCCCATTAGCTCACACAAAACTTTACAAATACATATTTTTAATGGCTTAATGTGTTCACAAAAGTATTGTTTATGGTGATGGGCTGTGAAACTTTGCAATAATCTGCCAAGGGAAATTTCAGAAATATTCTCATCTGAGTCATCTCCATCAAGGTCATAAAATGGAGAAAGCCTTTGAAATGAATTACTGGCTCTGGGTTGGAAAAAGCCACCACCACCCTGCCACACACACACACCAAGAGACAAACAAGATCTTTCCCATCACTTACTATTGTTTTTCTGTTGTCACACAGCTGCACTATTGACTCAGTCTTGTTCTATGGCCCAGAGAGAAGACCGCCACATTCAGCACATTAAAACTCAACATTTCCAATTTGCAGATATTTTCAACATTTTCAGCTAGCGTTCAACTTGGTTGTTGCAATTCAAAGAAAAACAGGCTTTCAAGATTTCATGTAGAGTAGAAACTCTCTAAAAAGTGCTTTCAGAAATACAACATCAGGAATAATATAAGAAATAATAGTGGCTGGGATCAGTAGCTGTTGAAAGATGTATTTCATCATCTTGTTGCTATGGTCATGCAGTAATATTGCAACTCTACACTCTCTCATAAGAAGACTTGCTACAAAAAAATTCACATCCATGTGTTCACCCACAGCTCACAAGGAAGTGAGTTTCAGGAAGCTGTTCTGACATTGATGAAGAAACTATATTCTTACATACAATCTAACATATGCAGTATCTGTATCTCACAGTTCTCCGCATTAGAATATATTTCCAGTTTTCAAAGATACAGAGCCATCTTCTAATAGCCCCCTGCCCTAACAGATATCAATGGGTAGACAAAATTCTCTAATTTCCAGTATTTACATGGTTAACTGTGCACATGGAAGTTAATTCAGTTCTCTGTATCTGAGAAGTTAAAAGAAATAAGGGCCTAGGAGTATATGAAAACATAGGAATTATCTGTCCAAGAACCACATGCTCAAAAACTTAAAGAACTGAAATAAACTGTTTAAAGGAACTCACTACCCCAAGAGGTGGAAGGTAACAGAGCACAGAAAATCCTTTAATCCTTTAATCTGTTCAATGCTTGAGCACATCCTTCTTTGAATATACCTTGTTTCAATACAATGGAAATAAAAATATCACACACCAAGTAGCAGTACAGGACTGATTACCTTGAAAAGGAACTTTGCAAAGCCGTGAATGATTATCTTCTGCTCTCCTCAGATTTTTGGCACTGATCTAGTGAATCACAGATTATGTATGTAAACACGGATGAATTCGTTTACCAGAGTATATGCAAATAATGTCTCCTTTTCTTTAATTTGCCATTAAACACAGCATGTAAAGGTCACCATAGCCATCGAAAAAACGTCCAGAGATCTGCCCAGGCCTGCGGAATATGAACAGCATCATGTAATCATATGAGAGTTAAACTCTGCCTTCTAGAATAAACACTTTTAAAAACTTTTTTTTTTTATGTGTAAGCAAAGTTTCCTATGTTTCTTCACTTCTATAAACATCAATGGCAGCTATAAATACTCTCTTCTGGCAACCCACGATTCAGTAGTACTACTTACAAGTGAACACTCATCCAAATATCATCCTGAATATTTGGCAGGGTTAATAGCCAGGTAAGGAGCTGAAGTCACAGTGCTTTCCCAGTACAACGAGAAAACAGAAATTCAAGAGTCACACTGTGCTCTTAGATCTAAACACAGAAGGAAATATCTGCCTTTACACTTTTTCTCTCTTCAAAACTGAAAGCAAATTCTCACAAAAATAGGAAGCATGATTTGGGGATGCAGTAACCCATGGCAGCCTCATCTAGACTGAGTTCCAAACCAAGGCAGCGTACAGAGCTGGAAGCAGGGACAGGGTACAAGGGAAGAACTTGGCAACATGGCCCAGGTGTGCAGGGATGGCATCAGGAAGGTCACAGTTTGCCTCAAGCTGAGACTTGCAAGGGTTGTAAAGGGCAGTGAGAAGAGTTTCTACGCTTGCATAGGCAGTAAAAGGCTGAACAAGGAAAATGTGGGTCCTCAGCTGAGTGGGGTAGATGATTTAGGGACAGTTGATGCAGACGAGGATGAGGTACTCAATGCCTCCTTTGTCTTGCTGTTCACCAGGAAAGTCTCCCAGGCTCCTGAGCTTAGAGACAAGGTTCATGGTGGAGAGGATCTACAAATGGTGGAAGAGAATCAAGTCAGGGTCTCTTGAGAAATCTTAGCCCATATAAATTACAAGCAAAACTCACTCTTATTTGGAATTGATTATTTTTTTAAAAAAAATGAAAGTGTGAATCCATTCAGATCTAAGAGAAGCATGCCTAGGCTTTTAACTAGGGAGTTCGTAAAAGAAAGTGTTTTGTTGGGCTGTAATCAGATTTATGAGGAAAATCTGGATTTCAAAATAGTGCAGAAAGGTTGGTCACCCTGCCCATAATCACTGACACAAAGAAACGAAATGGAATAAAAGCAGGAAAAGGAAAAATGCAGAGCATTTTGCAGTGCACAGCAGCCATTGAACAAATAGGCCCATCCAAAGCTCTGACAGGACAAAGCTGAAGGAACAGTGTGAACAGTTTAGCACACTGGAAAGAACATTTCCCTTCCATGGATCTGCCTCTCCAACCCTTCGACCAGCAGAAGAGCCATTGTGTTCAAGAGAATTTTTGTTTGCTTACATACGCTGTAATTAGGCACAAAAGATTTAAGTAATTTTCGGTATTTCCATCATTCTAACAGAAATCTTTGCAGGATGGCAATCTGCTGGAGGGCCATGGAGGAAGTATTTAGTGGTATTGAAGTGCCATTGACAACTTAGCTAATGACATGCCAGTTTGAGAGCTATTGATTCATTATGGCACTTTTGTAAAAGTGTGCTATTTTAGCTGCCTTACAACTGGGAATAAAATTAATTCTTTTGGGTGGAGAATAAATGGCACCAGCTAAGATACCTTCCTTATTTGAGTTTATTTTAGAAAGTTTACAGCTCAAGAATAAACCTGAATGCCTCATATATCTAAAATAATTAGAAATATAGAATATAGCTAGATTTAGGGGCAGCCACAAATGGAAAAAATCCATTCAAAGGCAGCAGCAAGGGCAGCAGAACCCCTACTGACCAGGGTGCTCTCCCACCACACCTGAGCAGGTTGAGCAGAGCATACCTAGTGGCCAGGGTCATGCACAGCCTTGAGACCACCAGACAAGCCCTTTTAGATGGGGAAGGCTGGGACAAGCCCGCGGTGGTGATCAGGTCTGTCCTTGTAGGACCAAAGAGTAGCAGAGCATACCTAGTGGCCAGGGTCATGCACAGCCTTGAGACCACCAGACAAGCCCTTTTAGATGGGGAAGGCTGGGACAAGCCTGTGGTGGTGATCAGGTCTGTCCTTCTAGGACCAAAGAGCGGGGGCCTGAGCTGAAGTCAAGCTCCCTAGCAGAGATGGGGGAACCTCCCACTTCTACCAGCTTTCTCCAACAGCTGCTGTCACCATGGTCTGGTCCGGGTGGTTGGCACCATACCAGAGCTGGTCAGTACGGGCAGCCTGACCCCTTGAATGGAGGCAACATTTCACTCAAGGCCCTGAAAACGGAACCTGCCCAGGGTGGTCTTGAAAGTATCTGTCCTCAAGTGGCAGCAGGAGGCAGTAACAGACCAGGACAATGATTCCTTGACCCCCAGCTCTCTACTGCTGCAGAACAGGTCAACTGATTTGCACAGGCCAAGGATCTGTCTCTGAATAACCTAGCTGCTCATGACTCCAAAGTAGGCAGAGATTGCAAACCAGCTGTGAATTAAAACTGACTGATGTGTAAGTTGTTGCAGTCTAATTCCAGTATTCCTGTCAAATGGCTTCAGCCAAAATATTTCAGGAGCATTAACCACTCGTCCCTACATGAAGCACAGAGCACACACAGAAATTCACTGTGAAGTGTGCCATTGTGAAAGCTACTCTTTTTTATTTTAATGAACAAAAAGTCCTAAGTTTTTAATTAAATATTCCAGGTCCAAAATGTTTCAATTAAACTTAGTCACGCTGATATTAAACCTGAAAAATGCTTTTCAGGTTGACCTAAAACTTTTTCAAACTTTTAAGAAATCTGTATGTGTAACAGCTGTGCTGATAAACACGTTCCCAGTGGCAACATCCTGAGGACTCTGAAACACCCACATTAGCAAAGCTGCCTAGCAGTCCTTTCTTAAACATCATTCCAATTCAAATTGAATAGCTAATTTAAAGAAAATACAGTCTTATTCTTGGCGGTCCAATTTTAAATATATAGTTCAAGTGAATTCATTGATTTTTAAAAAGGATTTGAACGGACCATGAACTTCACCAGCTCTTTCACAATTTACTTGAGCAATATGTCAGCGTTATAAAAAGTTGCAATCAGAAGAATGAATTTTAGTTTAATTTTGTTGCCTTAAGCAGTATGTTGCAATGCGTTTCACACTGTAACACTTCCTGTTACATTAGCTACTGTAAATCACTTCAATTTTGTTTGGCTGTGTATAAGAATCATTTTTCATGCATAATAGTTCTATAAATGACATTGAAACAGGTGAATTTCAGTTTATTCCTTGAACAGTTACTGACAATAATAAAACTGATCATAAAAAAGAGTAAATAAAAATACTTTTATTATCCCCATGGTCTTAGGGAATCTTTTTTCTTTTATGTCCTGCCTAGGGCAGGGGAGAAAAAAGATTTAATTCAAGTGATCATCCTTGAAGACTTTAGGAAGGACAATAGAAATAGTGGAATGATGTTATGGCCTCTAGATAAACTAGATTTGTACAGAGGAGAACCTGATCTTGAAAAGAAGCTCAGGAAAAAGAAAAAAAGGAAAAAAAATGAAATAATATTGTCTCAAGAAGGAATAGTTCAACTTGTAGGTCCTATTGTCTGGCACAGAGAGGAAAGCCCACATCCACAAAGCAGATCCTGACACGTTTCCCATCTCTTCTCCAACCAACCATCGGTGCACTCACTAAGACCTGGCTCTGGGATTATCTTGAGGGGGATTCTTCATATTACAGTACAAAAACCATAACAAAACATTTTAGCACATAATTTTTGTTTCCTAAGAATCTACTTAATCTACTTAAGAGACCAGTAGAATAGCGACAATGGATTTGGGGCCAAAACATGTCATATCTCAAATAAACAAGGATTATCAACAAAGGAATTGATTTTAGAAACAGCCATTACAATGGTAATTTGGACAGGAGTAACTGACCCAAACGTCACCACTCATTCTGGACAGAAGGAAGGTACAACATGACACACATGCTCACATTGCCCAGGGAGGCTGTGCCATCTCCATCTTTGGAGTTTTAGAAGACCCAAATGGATCAAGCCCTGGGCAGCCTTGTTTGACCCCAGAGCTGAACTACTTTGAGCAGGAGGTTGGACAGGGACCTCCTGAGGTAACTTCCAGCCTGATTTATCCTGTGACCCTATGCCATGGAAATTGTACTTTTTGCATACATTAGTCAGCAAACATAGTATGTCACTAATCTTTGACACAATTTTTTAGACTTCTGCACTTATGCAAAGACATTTCACTGCAGGAGGCATGATCCATGAGATCTAGTAGGATCATCACACTGACGACATGAACAGTTTCCTGACGCTTACACAACCAGTGACTTAGCAAAGAATTACACACTGTAAATTCTTTCATCTTCATGAATGAAATATCTTGGATTCACTCTATTTTTCCCATGACAAAATGTAGTCACTGTTAAGATGTGTTAACCTATGCCACAATAATAAGTGCAACTACTGTTGATCATGTAGTTATTAGCATTGTGTTAATTATGCACCCATTTTCATTGCAATTTTAAAAAACAAATAGCTGTATAAAGGTCAGATCCTGTTTTGCAGCAGACGACAGCTCTGATCCAAACAGTTACACTTGATTCCATTATTATAACTAGCTTTGTACAGGAATGTGATCTGGGGAAGCCAGATCATGATCATGAAGAAAAAGAAATACTGAAATTGCAACCAAAATAATTCCTCTGGTGTCTGAGAGCAGGAAGAGCAGACCCATGTTGCCTATTGCAAAATGTCCATCTAACTTGATGGGGCAACACCACACGTGAGCAGCCCTGTGATGAATCCTGCGCAAGATCCTTCATCCACCTCAAGGTTAGCACTAAGCCCTAGATCCATGCAGAAATGCTCAATATTCAACATT
>NW_015090776.1:2098694-2192319 GCF_001431845.1 Calidris pugnax | reverse complement strand
TACTGTCCACCAGGACCCCTAGATCTTTCTCTTCAGTAGTTGCCTCTAGCGGGTCCACCCCTAACCTGTATTGTTGCCTGACGTTCTTCTTCCCCAGGTGCAGGACCCTACACTTTTCCCTGTTGAACCTCATGAGGTTCTTCTTTGCCCAGCCCTCCAGCCTGTCCAAGTCTCGCTGGATGGCAGCACAGCCCTCCGGGGTGTCAGCCACTCCTCCCAGTTTGGTATCATCAGCAAACTTGCTGAGGATACACTCTGTCCCCTCGTCCAGGTCACTGATGAATATATTAAACAGCACGGGTCCAAGTATTGACCCCTGGGGGACTCCACTGGTTACAGGCTTCCAACTTGAACCTGCTCCATTAATCATTACCCTTTGGGTCCTGTCACACAGCCAGTTCTCAATCCACCTCACTGTCCCCTCATCCAGCCCATACTGCCTCAGTTTCCCAATGAGGATGTTATGGGAGACAGTGTCAAAAGCCTTGCTGAAGTCAAGGTAGATGACATCTGCTGCCCTCCCCATTATCATTAGAGTCTGAGGGTATTTTTACAAAATTATTAAATACCTCCTCACTGTACACCTCACTATTTCATTGCAAATGGCAAACTCATTCTCCCTGTTATAAGTGAGCAGAGGAGAGACAATCATGATATGTCACCACCCACTGCAACCACATTCTGAAAAAGGGATGCTCACGCTACAACCAAAAGTATCACTGAGGCCCAGAAATTCATGCATCCTTTTTCTTTGCTATAAAAATCTCCCTTGATCAAGCTCATAGGCTTAAAACAGACAGACCAGATCAGCAGAACTTGATGCAACTTAAGTTCAGCTCCACCAAGGCTCACGAGCAGTAGTATCATCTCATGGGGTCGTTATCAAGCTCAAGTTACACAAGAGAACAAACTGATTAATTATGCTTCATCATAATGGGTTTGCATCATATCCCTCAGTCTGCCCTTCCTCTCAGATCCTTTCTAATAAAATGCTAGAAGTATTTTCTTGTTGATGAACACGCTGTTCTGAACCCTGCAGCTGCATTTATTTTCAGAGTTTTTGATAAGATACATAGAAGTGTTTCATAAAACCCAAATCTTTCAGTAGGTCCTTCACATTGTTCAGTAAATTTAGTGGCTAAGTTTGTTCCTAGAGGCAAGGCATGAGACATTACAAGTGATCCTTCCCTAATACCTGTATTCAATCAGGTTAATCATATCATTAAATGCTGAACTTGCACAGCAAGTTCTGCACATAAATACAAGTGCAATAAATCATTTCCCCTATCTCTATTCTTAACCAGAGCAGACAGTATAGAGCAATGCAAGTGATTTGGGCCTTTTCAGCAGCTTTTATACCTGTGTGTTTCTGGTGCTTGACAATCAAATATGTTGATGGTTGACCAAGGCTGTGTCACTTCAACTTTCCTAAATCGAGAAAACCACAATAGGCTGGTTTTATTATTAAAACCTTCACTGTCTCTTGATACAAGTTAGGATCATCTTTTAAATATACCCCACTGTGAATCTGAGTATAAAAGAGCCAACTAGTACCCTGAATGGAAACCACTGAATAACTAACAGGATTTAAAGACCCCCAACTCTCTCCATAGGTTATCTACTATAGTTTGCATTACATGGAGTAAACTTTTTCCATCCATTCACGAGGGAATGGGGAATAATAGCAAACAGGTGGCCACTTTCAGCATCTGGGACTGTGGGACGGTGATCAACAGGCAGGTGAAAGCTGGCTGAAATCAACTGGCTAATGCAGATTTTAACAGGATTTTAGGAGAGCCGAGTCTCTATTCGTCATCTCTGCTTGCATAAAGCAGGTCACCTTGTTACCATTTTGCAGAAATATAAACAGTTCCTGGACACACTGAGAGCATTTGAGCAGTGACTAGAAAAAGGGGAACCCCTAAATTTCGTTGGCCTACAGGCGGAGAGGTTGGGGTTTTCTGAGCCGGTCAAGGGGCTGACACAGGATGCCTGAATCATGCATGCGTTGCCAGCCCACTATTACTCTGCTATGCAAAGCACTGCTACATGCCTAACACACTCACAGGGGCATTTGCCAGGGCTGACAGGGTTTTGCAAGACTTCCTCACTCACGGCCAGGAGAGGAAACAGCTGATTTCCTTCAGCCTTTAACCTGCTGCGCGTGGGAACGCAGGGCAGGGGCAGGGAAAGCAAGCAGAGGCTGTTGGGCTTTGCTGGGCAGAAAGCACCATCATGGGTTGGTGAGCGAAGGCAGGACATTGACAGTGGCACGGGCATTGGCACTGGCTGCTTAGGCAGACTATCATATGGTCTGTGTTATACTCTAAAACAACATCCCTGTCTAAGAGACAAAGAGGCCTCTAAGCGGGCATCCTGGGGACTGATCCTGGCTGAAAAAGCCACAGACTAAGATTGTGCATTGGGAGACCCATCTGGAGAGGCTGTTTTTGACACAGAACCTCCAATCAGCCTCCTACATGACCCTCAGAGTTTAAATCCTCACATATTTCCTTCAAAAGCGAACGCCAAACCACATTACAAAGGTTATTTCCAAAAGGCTCTACTAAGTACCTTTTATTTAAGCCTTCTGTTTGAGAGATCACCAAGATAGATCCGAAGGATCTATCATGTCTGAAGGAGAAGAAGAAGATGCCTTTCAGCAAGTCAGATACCTCTAGCACTACTGAATTTGTCACCAAGCCAGTTGCTGCATGGACCAGCAGAAGTCGGCGGAAGCCGTTGTGCTGAGACCCCAGATATACTCTGCGGAAATTATCTGTATTTTGAAGAATTGTCTCCTGGAGGCTGATGCAGCTGAAGTGGTGGTTTCTGTGAGTCAATCAACATGAAACCTTTTGCTTTGGATGCCATGAAACCTTGGATGAGAAGAGAAGTCATCAAGAAGGGATGTGCTGAGCCCCTTTCTCTCCTACTGGGAATGGGAAAGTCCAAGCAGCATCCCCTTGGATGAGAAGAGAAGTCATCAAGAAGGGATGTGCTGAGCCCCTTTCTCTCCTACCGGGAATGGGAAAGTCCAAGCCTGTCTCCCTGTACAGGCACAGCAGGAACAGGCTCACTGGGGACAAGAAGTTTCACCCTTTTTTCCCCAGTTTGCAAACATTTTTTCATGCAAGGAAAATTTCTTGTGAGTGACTGTCACTGCAAAACTTTGTGTAAGACACTGATGATGTAATCCTACGCTTTACCTCAAGCTTAACCCAAAATTTCTGGAAGTTTACCGTAAATGCAGTGGTGGGGAATCGGATACACCTTAGCTGACATGTTGCCAAGAAAAAGGGGAAAACCACTATTAGTAAGTGGTGGATAATTGTTGGGAATTGCTGAGGTTCATGCAAATTTTTTCAAATAGGAAGAATGTCCCTTTATAGGAGAGGTCTTTTAAAACATTCACTGAGACTGAACTCTGAAATAGAAGTTATGCCATGCGTTTCCAGGGGAAAATGTCCAATTTTCAGTCCCCAGAGGAGGTTTTTTTCTATCTATCAACAAGTGACAATACATTCAGCACATCAGACAACCATTTGACTCAAAAATTTACAGCCAAATGTGGATTTCAACCAGCAACAGCTCCCCATCGTTGACACCTACAACTGTTGAGAAAGGAAGTTTAATTAAACTAAAGAAGGTGCTTTGGGTTTCTGCATCGGTTTGCCTCAAACTCCTTATTCAAACTATTTCAAAGTTAAAGAATATGAACTAATCAAATCAAAAGTGGTTTCGCATGGGGCACTGTACAATAAGAAATTTGCTACATACTATCAGCACTGTTGAATAAGACCACTGCATTGCCAAATACACATGACAAGTGCTGTATAGATTTCACCCTTCCTGTACTAGATCAGATTAGATCACAAACTAGATTTGTGCTTGAGATTGCTCCGACTCACCTGCAGGACCTTGCACTTGGCTTTGTTGAATTTCATGAGCTTCGCACGGGCCCACCTCTCCAGCCTTCCAATGTCCCTCTGAATAGCATCCCTTCCCTCCAGTGTGTTGACAGCTCCACACAGGTTGGTGTCATTGGTGAACTTGCTGAGGGTGCGCTCAATCCCACTGTCCACATCTCTGAAAAAGGTATTAAACAGCACTGGTACTGACCCCTGAGGAACACCACTCATCACTGGTTTCCACTTGGACATTGAGCCATTGACCACAACCCTTTGACTATGGCCATCCAGCCAGTTCCTTATCTACCAAGTGGTCCATCTATCAAACCCATACCTTTCCGATTTAGAGACCAGGATGTCATGCGGGACATTGTCAAACACTTTGCATAAGTCCAGGTAAATGACATCTGTTGCTCTCTCCTTATCCACCAATGCTGAAGCACCATCTTCCAGCCATGCTGAAATAGAAGACAATAAATATCAGGTAGCGTGACCCAATTCCCTAACAGCTGGCATAGACAAGTGACCAGAGCAATGAAAATCTGAAGACCTCTCTAATTATGTGATCTGATTCATATACTACATGTGCAGTGTGAGTTGAAGAGAAAACTTCTGTGCTTCCGAGACATTAATCATCATCTACCTGTTAAACCAAACAGGATTGTCAGGCTATACCAACTGCACTTCCTTGGTCCTAAATTGCTCACCTTGTGCTAGGCTTAAACTGTGACTCAAAAGGTAGATGATGACTTCCTAGATGCTGAAAACCTACAAACGGGGAGAGGTCAAATGATCCTACATCTGAGTGTTCTTATCTGGCTGTGGACAGGATGGCTCAACCTGGCAAAGCCTAAAAACAGCAAGGTAGTTTGGGTAGAGCATGGAAAAAGCTTGTGGGAGATGAAACACCAGTCACACCTACAAAGATAATGATTTGCCACAAGCCTTCATTTTCCAAATTGGTTCAAAGCTTCCTGCACGAAACTTTTCAGAGCCTCCAAACTCCCTGGTCTTGGAAATCCATGGACAGAAACAAGACCACCCAGTCATTTTCAGCCACCAATAATAGCTCTCTTCCAAGAACTGTACAGCCTGTCCGGTCCAGTTCTAGCTCTCTTCTGACAACTGGACACTCTTACTGGTCCAGTTCTACCTCTCTTCCAAGAACTGGAAACCCTTAACTGGTCTAATACCACCTCTCTTCTGAGAATTGGGTACCCTAACTGGTCAGACTGGAAAGCAGTATGATTCCCAGCCTCCCAGTCATCACCTTGACAGCTTTCCCAAAACCACAGGCTGTGGTCACTGGGATTCCCAATGGCTCCCTCTCCCAAGGGCAGGTAACCGGGCAAGTTTATACCAAAACCCTGGGTGCCTTGGCCATGAGTTCCTCAGAAATTACATACTTTCCTGAATAATTTTTTGTGTCAGGAACTTAATATCATGCCTCCCTTCTCCATTATGGATTTCGTAAGTTGAGATAAATCACAGGATGTCTTCCTTCTGTCTTTGACAGGAGTATTCTAGTTTTTCCTCCATTTTTTTTTCCTTGAAAGTAGACACACCGTTTTGAAGACACACCCATATTCTGTATTTATATGCCATATAAAAGGAATAGTTTCCACAACTGCCTCGTGCTGAATGAGAACCAAAATCGGAGGAAGCTGTATGATCTGCAATATGAAATATGTGTTGAATACCTTTGCAGAGTCCAAAAAGCAACTTGTAACAGCCCAGCTTATTTTTCTGACTGATAAAAAAGAAGATAAACCCGGGCAGGATGTGGTTTCTCTTCACCTCCTTTCAGAAGATATAAACTTTGTAAAACAAAACCCAGAACCCTTACACTAAGGAAAACATCCCAAAGCCCCAAGAAATCTGAGGGGAATCCCAAGGAAACAAACAAAGAAAAAACCTTTTTTCTTAATGAGACATTTCATTAGCAAGTTGTGTGCAACACTCCCACCATATCTGCCCCTGACTACGTCTGATTCAGAGGCGCTACACTTTTTCAGAGGATTAAGATATGCCTGCCCTCTGAAAAGTGACATAGAGAAGACTGCTTCAGTGTTCATCGCTAATTTTAATAACAACCACGGTGAAATAACCCTGCAGACGCTAAAATGCTCTTTGACCAGCATTATCTCAAATTTGTCATGGGAAAGGAGCAAACCAATGTGAATCATAATGTCTTTTACTATTTGTTACCTGTCTTTATTTAATTCAGAACAGAGTTAGGCTCCTCATCTGCATATTTAAAATGCCATATGAATGCATGCAAACATGACAAATAATCTAATTTAACCTAGGTCAAAAAGTAATTTGTAATGATGGATGATTTTACATTTTACATCTACTAACACAACTTCAACCCAGTAGAGCCAAACCATGCATCATGACCAAAAGGCAACATCAAAACCATAATTTGCAGCCTAGGCAGTGCTGTGTCTTGTTGGAGGAGACCTTACTCTTCTCTTCCTGGGATTTTAGAGTGCTCTGGAAACAAATGATTATAAAATTATCTACAAATGATTTCAGGTGTCTCATTCAACTTCAGAGTGCTAATAAAAATGCAGCAGGGAGGAAAATGTTATACCAATTGTACTTTCAGGTGATCTAGGAATAGAGTGACTGACAGGAAGACAGACAAAAAGTCAAATCCTTCTAAAAAGTTTCTGTTGCACTCAATGGTTTTAGGATCAGCTTATTACAGAAGGAAAGGGGCTTTTGAAAAGAACGTTATTCTTTTTAATGAAATCACCTTTTTCCACTGTATTTCTGACATTTTGTCTCTCCTAAAAGTGATTTTGCCAATTAAACTAAGGGTTAAAATGGTGGAGGAAAGAGAAGACAGGCACTGAAACAGACATAAGGAACACCCGAAATTTCTAATTATTTTATCTACTTGGAAAAACATTTTTAAAAAACCATCCCCTGACACAAGTCCACCTTAAATAAGTCCAGTGAGTCTGATAATAATTTAAAATAAATAAATGAACTTCCTCTTCGAGAAAAATCTGAGGTCAAGCTATCATTTGCACTTTTACAGTATCCTGAAAACTTTAACCTTTATACATAAGAGTTCAGGGATCAAAAAAAGGATATTCATCCAAATATGCAGCATCCAGAAGGAGGAAACTATTTTTCAGTGCTCATCAAATTAAACTAGTTGTAATAACATACACAGAAGAAGAAATTCGGGAACTGAAACTGAACTTTAGTATTCCAAACTGATATACTTCAAGTTTCTGATCAGTCACTGGGTTTGGGAGATTCCCTGCCTCCTTTCAAGCTGAAGATAGAAGTTATGGAGTTTGCTTTATCTGTGGGTTAGGGTTCCATTTAAAGCAAGTATTTAAATATAATTATGGACCAAAACCACCTTGTGACAAAACAAACTGATTTTGGCAGATCCAGAAATAGTTTTTAGTTTTATTTTCTATTTTCTACTAAGACACAGAAATACAACTCACCCAATCCTGCTTTAAAAAAGCACAAATAGCAGAGTTTCAACAAGCTGCCTCGTTGCGTCTAGATCAGGGCTGTAGAAACAAGCTAGTTTGATTGGACGGGTCCAGAAGAATTGGTGGTCTAGGAACATGGATCAGCCTGCAGGGTCTATGCTGCTTGAGAGCCTGTCCAAAACCAATAGAAAACAAAATCACTATGTAAATACAAGCTGTAACAACCATAAAGTTCAGATTAACCAGAGAGGGTTAACCAGATCAGTGATTATTTCTCATCTACCAGAAAACAGGATTCGCAGATTCACACAAGACACACCGTGCATCATTGTTAGCTAAAGAGTTTAGAGATGGACCCTCCTGTGACACTCTCACTCTCACTCCCAAAGCCCCACCAAAAATAATGTAGCTTCATCTTTTTCCCCATAAAGACTCATCACATTTTATTCACAGCCCACGTCTGCATCTAGAATGCACATCAGTGGGAGGTGGACACATCAGAGGAGGCGATGACATGTGCCAAGCACACTGTGCCATAGGATGGGATGGAGCTGGTGGCACAAGCTGCATCTAGGACTTTCCAGGCTCCCTACAAAGCTTCATAGGAGCACCATCCCAAATCATTGGAAACCTACTCTCCGCCAGCCACCGAGCTGCATGTGGCAGAAAAGGGCAGAAAAGATACTGTCAGAGCAGCAGGAAATAATTAGACATGAACTTCATCATACATCGAAGGTCTGACCACTCACCCAAACCATGCCTCCAGTGTCAGCCTCAGGCCTCTTGGCCCTATAGGTAAGTATGAAGGGATGGGCTGTTACTTTTGGCAAATGGTGTTGGGCCAGGCTGGAGGAGAAAGGTGGCTGATCAAGAACCCTTTGTCTTAGCTCTATAAAGATTTAGTTAAGCTGTATTTACCGTGTCATTATATTCAGGTGCATATGGCACATCCCATTTAATGGGTAAGATATGGAAGCAAGCTTTTTAAAGGCTAGCAGCATCTCTGATATTTTATCTGCACTAGAAACTATTATATATGTAGCAACCTGGGTTTGTTCTGTGCCTCAAACAGTATTTTTTTCAGAGAAAGTTAATTAAAAAGAAATTCAAATGATAGGGAATGAAGACAGTTAATTTAACCCATCACAAAATCAGCATTTGACCCACAAAGGAGGAAGAGCTCCAATAGCGAGATGTCAGGCTTTACCGTGCCTGACTCCAGCAGTTCAGCCCATATGTGAAATGAGAAAAGTTCAGGTCTCTGTTTCCCAGATGCATATCCAGCATCTCCCTAGACTGACAGGAAGACAGACAAAAAGTCAAATCCTTCTAAAAAGTTTCTGTTGCACTCAATGGTTTTAGGATCAGCTTATTACAGAAGGAAAGGGGCTTTTGAAAAGAACGTTATTCTTTTTAATGAAATCACCTTTTTCCACTGTATTTCTGACATTTTGTCTCTCCTAAAAGTGATTTTGCCAATTAAACTAAGGGTTAAAATGGTGGAGGAAAGAGAAGACAGGCACTGAAACAGACATAAGGAACACCCGAAATTTCCAATTATTTTATCTACTTGGAAAAACATTTTTAAAAAACCATCCCCTGACACAAGTCCACCTTAAATAAGTCCAGTGAGTCTGATAATAATTTAAAATAAATAAATGAACTTCCTCTTCGAGAAAAATCTGAGGTCAAGCTATCATTTGCACTTTTACAGTATCCTGAAAACTTTAACCTTTATACATAAGAGTTCAGGGATCAAAAAAAGGATATTCATCCAAATATGCAGCATCCAGAAGGAGGAAACTATTTTTCAGTGCTCATCAAATTAAACTAGTTGTAATAACATACACAGAAGAGGAAATTCGGGAACTGAAACTGCACTTTAGTATTCCAAACTGATATACTTCAAGTTTCTGATCAGTCACTGGGTTTGGGAGATTCCCTGCCTCCTTTCAAGCTGAAGATAGAAGTTATGGAGTTTGCTTTATCTGTGGGTTAGGGTTCCATTTAAAGCAAGTATTTAAATATAATTATGGACCAAAACCACCTTGTGACAAAACAAACTGATTTTGGCAGATCCAGAAATAGTTTTTAGTTTTATTTTCTGTAGCTACTAAGACACAGAAATACAACTCACCCAATCCTGCTTTAAAAAAGCACAAATAGCAGAGTTTCAACAAGCTGCCTCGTTGCGTCTAGATCAGGGCTGTAGAAACAAGCTAGTTTGATTGGACGGGTCCAGAAGAATTGGTGGTCTAGGAACATGGATCAGCCTGCAGGGTCTATGCTGCTTGAGAGCCTGTCCAAAACCAATAGAAAACAAAATCACTATGTAAATACAAGCTGTAACAACCATAAAGTTCAGATTAACCAGAGAGGGTTAACCAGATCACTTTATTTCTCATCTACCGGAAAACAGGATTCGCAGATTCACACAAGACACACCGTGCATCATTGTTAGCTAAAGAGTTTAGAGATGGACCCTCCTGTGACACTCTCACTCTCACTCCCAAAGCCCCACCAAAAATAATGTAGCTTCATCTTTTTCCCCATAAAGACTCATCACATTTTATTCACAGCCCACGTCTGCAGACTCCATCTAGAGCATCACATTTTATTCACAGCCCACGTCTGCATCTAGAATGCACATCAGTGGGAGGTGGACACATCAGAGGAGGCGATGACATGTGCCAAGCACACCGTGCCATAGGATGGGATGGAGCTGGTGGCACAAGCTGCATCTAGGACTTTCCAGGCTCCCTACAAAGCTTCATAGGAGCACCATCCCAAATCAATGGAAACCTACTCTCCGCCAGCCACCGAGCTGCATGTGGCAGAAAAGGGCAGAAAAGATACTGTCAGAGCAGCAGAAAATAATTAGACATGAACTTCATCATACATCGAAGGTCTGACCACTCACCCAAACCATGCCTCCAGTGTCAGCCTCAGGCCTCTTGGCCCTATAGGTAAGTATGAAGGGATGGGCTGTTACTTTTGGCAAATGGTGTTGGGCCAGGCTGGAGGAGAAAGGTGGCTGATCAAGAACCCTTTGTCTTAGCTCTATAAAGATTTAGTTAAGCTGTATTTACCGTGTCATTATATTCAGGTGCATATGGCACATACCATTTAATGGGTAAGATATGGAAGCAAGCTTTTTAAAGGCTAGCAGCATCTCTGATATTTTATCTGCACTAGAAACTATTATATATGTAGCAACCTGGGTTTGTTCTGTGCCTCAAACAGTATTTTTTTCAGAGAAAGTTAATTAAAAAGAAATTCAAATGATAGGGAATGAAGACAGTTAATTTAACCCATCACAAAATCAGCATTTGACCCACAAAGGAGGAAGAGCTCCAATAGCGAGATGTCAGGCTTTACCGTGCCTGACTCCAGCAGTTCAGCCCATATGTGAAATGAGAAAAGTTCAGGTCTCTGTTTCCCAGATGCATATCCAGCATCTCCCTAGATGACAGATGTTCAGCATGCACTTTTCCTACTGTCCCTCTCTTCTTTCTTCCCCCAGTTTCAAACAGAAACATCTCAGATGATCTGCTTTCCTAGATGTCTCCTGTCCAGAGGCAAAAGCACATGCTTTCCACCAGTCTTGAATTAAAAGCATCGAGCTTCTTGCCAGAAGGAGTGCCAGAGACAGCAAGATGGATTTCTGCATGGAGAAGAATGTGAAGTCCAAGCCCTGGGGCAAAAGAGAAGTTTTTGTTCTAGTGAGACAAGTTTAGTTATTACAGGCTCCCTTAAACTGTAAGAAAAGTGCAGCTTTTTAACCACAGTTTTAAGAGAGTCTCTGCAAAGAACTCAAAGCAGCTGTCTGGCAAGCAGAAGTGGCTGGAGTGGTCAGTGCACACTGGAAGATACTCAGATGCCTAGAAGAAATGCACCGTTAGTAAACATGTTGGGTGGGATTCAGATCACCTATCTTTATCAGTGCAAAAGTTAAACAATTTGGTCATCCAGGCTCCATCTATGGTCAACAGATAAGAGATGGATGTGTTCAGAGGATGAGTCATCTTACTCAGAGACAGATGTTCAAGATGCGCGGTATGAGCCTCGTTTAGACAAGACTTACTTTCAGATGGCTAAACTTAGACTAAATTAATTCTACCCAAGCATTATCTCATCCCAAACCTGTGAAGTCTTGCCCTTCTTACATCAAGACTGCAGGAGATTTGCTCATATTCAGATGTTAGCACTTCATCATCACTGAATAGTCTGTTCACAACCCAGTCTTAATTCCACTCATGCCACATGCCATTTACCATTGGTGAATTAGTCATCCTGAAGACTTCTGAGGCAAATACAAAATTCCCCTTTTCTACATCAGCATGCACCAAACTGAATTTAATTTCCAGGAACATTGACTATCTTAATGACTCTAGATTAAGAGTCTACATAGGAAGCATATAATTTCTTCAATTCTGCAATTAGCACAAATTCTAAAACCACTAATACCCACTAGCTGGGTCACCAGGACTCACCATCACTTTCCTCTGACAAAAAAAAAAAAAAGAACAAAAACAAAACCAAAACTGCTGGAGAAGCAGGCCATTTTCAAGACTGGGTGAATATTTTCATGTAGATTCCTGGCCCCGTCAACAGCGATAAGGGACCAGCACTCTCCTCACTGTCTCAGTAAACAAAATATCCTTATATTGAACCCAACTACTTAATAAAAATTGTTTATTTCAGTGAACTGCCCTCAAAGCAAACTCAGCACAGGGAGCCTCACAGCTTTGAAGTTCCATGACCCGGTACAGAGCTCACCCTCTTCCAAAAAAAAAAGAAGAGGAACGAGTTGTGGGGGGGGGAAAGAAGGAAGAAAGAAGTTTTATTATTTTCTAGTCTGTATTTAATTAATAATAAAATCTCTTTCAAAGGGCTCAAACTTTCCATGGAAGAAAAAGGCTGTGTTTTAACTCAAATCTCATGGACACTGATGTGTGAGTGGATGAGGTGCTCCAGCCCAGCCAGACACTCCTCCTGCAGCAAGCTGTTTGAGGGAATGTGAGGTTTCATTATAAAATTGAGTTTCTGTAGCACAACCAATTTAATATAGATCTGAGAAAACATCAGAGCTTATTATTCATTTTAACCACTGACTACTTTATAGGAGACCTCCCAGGAGATGAAAGCAAGTCTTCAGTGAGAAGAAGCGACAGAGGATTTCTTTCTCTCTGTTCCTTTGGGAGTCTCTGCCAAGTTCCATGATTACAGTAAGAAATACCCCTGAGAAGAGCGGGGGCTGTTAAGCAGAGGCTGTCTGCACACTGACACAAAAGGAGGGTGGTTTTCCCCCATTAAAAGCTGATTCTTGGCAGTGGGGGCACATACTGCAGTGCCACATGCAGAAAATAAGAAATACAACTCTTCCTGACATGGCTTATGCCTATCCCTTCACCCCCCCAAGATAACCAGAAGTATTTTTGGGTTTAGGAACACCTGTGCCACAAGGAAACAGCTTTCACCCCTCTAATTAAAAGTAGACCCCAGGTCACGACAGCAAGTCCACTGAGAACCAGAGCTGTGTATCGAATTCATGATGGATCACGCTGAGCCCTGAAGAGAGAAAGCACGGCTGCTCCCTCTCATCCTCAAGGTGTGGCCAGGGCAAATGCACAATATCACGCAAAGTTCAGATCCATTTCACTAAGTTATCATCTCTTATTAACATCCCAGCCTCTGCAAGGTCTACTTACTCTGGCGTTCACTGTGTGCAAGCCAAAATCTGATCGGTGGTCGTGACTGCGATTTCTCATCTGAGCAAGAAGGTGAATCCGCCTGGTAATTGGGAAATTGTTTCCGTGAACAGACAACAAAATCTTATTTTAATTTTGCTCAGAGCAATTAAGGAAATGGGTTAATTGTATAAAATTAATTAATAGTGCTTGAATCATTAAAATCTATGTTAGGAGCATCAATAGAATCATAGAATCACATGGGGTTGGAAGGGACTTCTGGAGATCATCCAGTCTAACCCCGCCGCCAGAGCGGGTCTACCTAGAGCAGGTTGCACAGGAACGTGTCCAGGCAGGTTTTGAATGTCTCCAGAGAAGGAGACTCCACCACCTCCCTGGGCAGCTTGTTCCAGTGCTCTGCCACCCTCACAGAAAAGAAGTTCCTCCTCGTGTTTAGGGGGAACTTCTTATGTTCAAGTCTGTGCCCATTTCCTCTTGTCCTGTCACTGGACACCACTGAAAAAAGACCAGCCCCTTCCTCCTGACACCCTCCCTTTAAGTATTTGTAAGCATTGATTAGATCCCCCCTAAGATTTCTCTTCTCCAGACTAAAAAGACCCAAGTCCAGCTATTGTATTTCACATCTTTCCATTGCTTCCCTCTCTAGGGGAAAAAAAAAAGGAAAATTAAGTATGATACAAACAGCCAAAATATGAAACTTATCTAGTGCCAGAAAAAAAACTTAGTTCTGGAACTGTTTTTGAGGAAAATAATTTGAGGAAAACTTATCTTAGGTCAGATTTGACAATAAGAGTAAGCAGCAACAGGAAGGCGCTGCACTGCTGCACGTCAGGGTTACTCTGACTTTCCCAGCTCTGTTGTTTGTTTGCTCAAATTACAGCCCTGTCAAAACCCACGCACACTCATGTCGATGCCTCCATCTGTACCTCTTCAAAGCACTCTTTTTTTTTCCTTCTCGCTTTCCTTCCACCTTTCACGGCCTCAAGCTCCAAGCAACGTGTTGTTTATTCTGCCTTTCCCTCACCCCTTTTCCTTTTTATTTTTTATTTTTTCCCCCTTAAAAGAATGCACACAGGCTGAGAAGCAGACTTTCTCAGATGAGTTCAGATTCTCTGCCGAGGGCTGGCTGCTGCCAGCTGAAGAGGAATTTTCTCCTACTCATTTTCCCATCAGCTGGTCTGCGAGTAACTCGATGACCGAAACACCCACCGCCAGAGGAATTACAGGGAGAGCCCCCTATTTTATCATCTCGCTCCTTACAACAAACAAACAAACAAGCACACGCACGGGTGAGCTGTATGTTGGAACTGGTCGGACCCAGTTTTTGCTTCCCCCGTGAGACGGATGCTGTTGCAGTCACAGGGTTGCTGCACAGCCAGCCGCGCACGTACGGTATGCCTGCCTGCTCTGCCTTCCCACAATCACATCACACCCCCTCCCAGGGCGTGGAGGCTCTCACGTTGCCCATACGAGTAACGAATTAAGGAAACCCCAAGCTTCCCTTGTAGCACATGTTGCTGCCTGCTAAGGAGTGGGTTTTTCAGTAGCGCCCGCCACATCACAAGGATCAGATGATAAACTTACACACACACACACACATGCTTCTAAATTCACGTGTCATGCCAGAGGTTCCTGGGGGTCTCTGAGCATCTTGCAGTTTAAGCAATAAAAGTTTACAACAAGGTGACCACAGCAAGAAAAGACGAGGGGAAAAGGGCAAAGTGATGACAAGTTTCTCTTAGGTAAATGTCCCCTTAAGGAAACACTTCTCTGCTAAGCTAAAGATGCTCAGATCTATAAAGCTGACATGAGCATCCAAATATTTGCTTACTCCCCCAACACAGATGCTGAGCGCAGGCTGGTGGCTCTGGAGTTCACTGCTCCTTCTGTTCTCACAAAGACCCCTTACAGCAGACCTAAGGGGCAGGGAAGGGAGGTTCTTCTTATTTCAAAACACAACAGATTGTTTGCTTGTTTGTTTGTTTGTTTTATTTTTTACCTTAGCATGAATTTACTTATATCACATGCTTTGTGGCAAGGACAGGCTTCTTGGAAAAGGGGTGAACTGAGTAGGTGAACACTCATGGGGGACCATCACGCACAGTGAGAACACTCACCCTGTTCTCTTGCAGTGAATGTAAAAGCAAGCACCCATTTTTCAGCAGTTAACATAGAAACACATCCAGTAGAATAAGCAGTTCATTTCACTGTAAATAAAAGGCACACTATACATTAATATATGCTTACATTTTGAGGCCCCAGATGAGCAGGCACAGCTGAACTTGCCTGATGAAGTGGAGGCTGGAAAGCACCTCTTTGGACATATGAGAAGTCTGGTGGATCTCATCCCATCTCCTGTGAGAGATTTTGGAAGAACTGGTGAATGGTAAGCTCTTCCCTACTTCTGGATGTATCCCCCAAGCTAACAAAATTGCCAGTATCATCAGTACCAAGCCTACAAATCACTTAATTGCTGTATGAGTACCAACACCTGCAGTTGATTATGGTCCATCAATTGGCAATAACTTCCCACTGCAGCCTCTTACAGGCTTCAAACATATCAACTATGAATGCTCCTGGCAAAAAACATACAGCCTCCTTCTGAACAAAACTGCAGACATGAAGAACTCCTGTAATTTGGTTCAAGTCTTTACAAAAGTAATTGTACACTCTGAAGTAAAAAAATGGCAACAACATTTAGAAGCCAGGGTTTTTATTCTATTGCAACCATAACTGTAGGGAAATTGCCTATTGTAGGTCCTGCAGTTGCTAATAAACTAGTTTCTGATGAGGAGAAAGCATAGACGAAATAAAAACCAAACAAGAGCAGAAACGCAAAACAGGTAGACTCTGTAAAAGTTTTATACGTGGGGGAGAGCAAGGGTCTGGCAAGAGCTACCCTTGTTGGAAGTGAGGAACCAGAGGCATAAGGAACGGGAATGGTGCTTATTTCCTAAGGGATGCTCAGTCCAAGACGGCTAGACGTGGTCGCTCCCACTGCCCCAAGCTATGATCAATTTTACCCAAATAATTTGACAGATGCTGGTCCAACCTATTCTTAAAAACCTCAGCAGTGGAGACACCACACCCTTAGACCCATGCTTTGCTTTCAGAGAAATGCAGTGGTGTTTCCTACTGGAAATTAAACCCTCAACTTCTTGCTCTATTGCCTGCGGCCAGGAAGAAACAGCTCATTCCCTTAATCCCTGCAAGAGACTTTTTCAGAATAGAGGACAACCTTCTTTCCTCCAGGCTCCACAAACCTGTCCTCCATAAAACACAACTTAAAACTAAGTCTACAGAACAAAGTCCATAAAATATAGCTTAGAAAAGTAGGACTATAGTTACAGGATTCAGGATCCTCCATAACTGTTGAAAAAATTCTTGGTTCAAAAAACGTTAAAAGCAAGGTATAAACTAATCCACTTTTCCATTTTTCTTTGGTGATCAAAGTTCTCCAGACATTGCTCATTCTTACCAGCAT
Source organism: Calidris pugnax (assembly GCF_001431845.1). Lineage (NCBI taxonomy): Eukaryota > Metazoa > Chordata > Aves > Charadriiformes > Scolopacidae > Calidris > Calidris pugnax. The sequence goes on along the minus strand of NW_015090776.1, from coordinate 2,175,749 downwards.
CCTCTCCACTTAAACTGAACCAGACCTTCTTAGAATCACTCAGCCAAAACATCCAGAGCACCCCAAACACAAAGGCCCCTATCCACCAGCCAACACCTAATGTGGCACCAGGAGTCAGCCAAGAAGCCACTTTGGGACACAACTCAGGAAATCAGCCAGCAGTGACAGGAAAGGGGTCCAACAATAGCACCAGAGCAAAGGACATGCCCCTCCACAACAGGACTTCATAATCCTTTTGTCTTCTCCAATCCTTACCCCTAAAAACACGGGAATTTTCAGATCTCAACTAATTGGCACACCTAGGATCGTACTCAAACCAACCCTGAAGCTCCAGGGCTGAGCTGAAATGGAGCCCTGGGTCCACAGGCAGGGGTGTGAGAGGCCCCAGCTGAAGTGACCCAGCACCTCAACACACACTACATGTGAACATATTTGTTAGCTGTTAAATTCAGATTTTACAGTTATTTCCACTCTTCTCAGTATCTGGGTTATATTAACTTAAATATCCCATCTGTGTTACTGATTATAGCACCCTATAAAATCTTTCTTTTTCTGAAAGCATTTTCTGCACCCACAAACATACTTTCAATTTTATTTGGCTTGTCTGTTAAAATTCATCAATGTTAACACTTAAATCATAAATTAAGAGCTGCACATAAGGTGAAACAAAGCTTTCAGGAAACAAAATGCTTCCGTTTAGGAAATTTTTAAAAAAAGATCACGTGGAACAGCAAACTTAATAATATGCTTTGCTGCATTATTATTTACTGTGCTTTAGTCTCACAAGCAGTTTTACTGGCTGACTTGTCTTCAAACTCTGAGCTGGTCTGAAATCACCCCACGCTTCTAGAGGGCTCATAAAACTCAAGCGAGCAGGTTCATATTCCATAAAAATCAAAACTGCCTTTGAAGCACTGTGGGAGCATGTCTTCTTTATCCTTCACCTGCTTGTGTCCCAGGCTGGCAGCATCCATCCCGATCATCCTTTTTCAACGGGTACTTAAAAAAGGGGGGCAAGCTGGAATATCAAATGATTCTTAGCAATTTACTAAGTATTTTACTTTATTTTAGTGTTAGATTCATCTAAGTTCAAGACAAATATCATGATGACCCTGGAAATCAGTCAGGTAAATAAACAAGATGCTAACAAAACACAGGTTGTACAGAGGGCCTGGGGGCCAAGATACTGGAAAAAAAAACCACCAAAAAACAGTCTTGCGAAGACAGCATGATTCAACATTGGACTAGGTAGGCTTCAGAAAGGAAAGGGAAAATGTTACCTACAAGGAAATCTACATGAAAATTAGTTGATCTCACTCATAAACCTAAAACCTGTGTGCCCGAAAGGCATGCAAAAAAGAGGAAGCTCAGAGACCTGGCACAGAGACTGGATTGCCCCCAGTGAAATAGCTGCTAGATTAGAAGCAAAGCTGGCCATAAAATGGGGATTTTGTCTTGTGAAAATAACACAAGGTTTTGACATTCTTCCTGAATGTGCCTGCATGTGTACATGTGCGTGTCCAGCTCTGTTTGCATGTGTGCCAGTGTGGCTGCCCCCTGAAAAGGCAACGCACCCACAACTGTGGGCACCTCCCAGTTGAGATGGTCAACTGGGTTGTTGGGAGGTCACTCTTCCTTTCGATTGGGAGTGGGGATAGGAACCTTCTTCTCTTCTTTTTTATGTGCCAAGGGAATGAAATACACCTTTTAGTTGCCATCAGTTGCATGTTATTGAAAAAGAATATATATTTTTTATATTCCTACATAAACTTACCGCATCGTCCAGACCAGAGGGTCTGTCAGGAGCTTTTGCCCGTCCGTTCACGTTTCATCTCGGAGAAAGGCTTTTTTTTCCTTCCCCCGCAGCTGCTCATGGAGAAAGATGGTACTCACTCCCAAAATCCCCATCCAGCCCCTGTGCACATCTGGGGAGCAGGGCTGGATCTCACCTGACCCACCGGGAGCACATATAGTCATGGTCCTCCCATGCCATGACCAAAGGGTTCAGCTCACTTTTGAGGCACTTCCTGAGGAAGCTGCAAAGGACACATTTATGACAACTAGGCACCGTTGAAAAAAAATCTCCCCATTTTTTTCCCTCCAGAAGCCATGTGCTGCCTGCTCGGCTGTGCTCCACAAACAGTTGCTCACCAACATGTGGACAAATACTCAGGCGAAAGAGAAAATTCTCCAACTTGTTCGAGTTGAGCACAGTAATTATTGTGAAAAAGGTGAATTTCTTATACAATAAGAAAGCTTTCCATGCCTAAGTTCTAAGAAGTGGTTATGAAGAAAATCTTTCTCAGAAAGATTTCCTGAGCAGTACTGCACTCTGGAGAAGCCAGGGTGGTCAGGGTTGCGTAAAGATTTTGTGCCACAAAACCTCCCTAATACCCTAAAAGCCAGGATTGCTTTCCTGGCCTTAGTGCTGCTCTGCACTGTAAATCCACCAAAATCACTTCCTCCTCGTTCCTCAGCTTCCAAGTTGTAACATGGAGAGACACCGGACTTCCTTGCGAACCTATGGGGACCTACACACTGGTGGTACCCAAGTGCCACCACACAAAGATGGATGGATGGATGGATGGATGGATGGATGGGTGGATGGATGGATCCCTCATCCTTAGCAGAACATGAGGAGGAACTTCTTTACTTTGAGGGTGGCATAGCACTGGAACAGGCTGCCCAGGGAGGTGGTGGAGTCTCCGTCTCTGAAGACATGCAAAACCCACATGGACAAGTTCCTGTGCAACCTGCTCTGGGTGGACCTGCTTTGGTAGGGGGATTGGACCAGATGATCTCCGGTGGTCCCTTCCAACCCCATATCACTCTGTGATTCTGTGACCAGCACTGGGGCGAGGTAAAATTTTTCATGTTCCCAGTCATCGCTTCCAAGTTACAACATTGCCCAAACTCTCCATCACTCTGCAGCACTAAAACTTGCGCCACTCCTGTTGCTCAGAGGAACACACCTTATATACAAGGGATTTTGCATTAGCCTAATTAAAACTCTGAAAGTCAAAGCACAGAGCTGCTGTTCGTCCTGTTATAACTATGCCAACAATTATGGCATCTCTTGTCCTGTACTGGCTCTCCTCTGCTGGCGGTCCCTGAATAACCCCTTGCTGTTACTAGTTGTTGACTAAGAAATACGGCCGTGTGACACCACACTGCATTGTGAAGCTGAGCAAATGCTACAAGAAACCAAAGAGTAGTTATCTGGTCTGTGGAAAATTGCTTTTGTAACAGGACAAGCTGAAAACAAGGTCTGGGCGGGCCGTGTCAGACTCAGATGAGACTGAGAGGTCAGTCAGGACTTAGCACAAAGCCTGTTATGAGCAGAGGTGACCACATGTTTAACTGGGCTACAAGAGCTCATAGGAGCAAAAGGCCCTTGCAGGAAATTCCCAATTAAAAATTCTCTCACTGACTCATTACCCAATGCTGTATTTAAAGGCCAGAGGGGAAAGGTGCTGGGGCTGTTCCCATCAGGCTTCATCTGCAATCAACAGAGGTCTTAAGAATTTCTGTTTCAGAGAAAACACATTGTTTTGCCATTTCCAAATCAGAATAACAGAGAACCATTAAATACAGGCATTATGTGTTTTTTTCTGTTTCGTGTTGTAATATTCTATTAATTTAATCTTAGTGATGCATGTTGAGTAGCATGTGATGTAACAAATCAGCCAAAGGCACAAAGGAAACTCTTCAGACAGTAAAGATGCTCCAGTCTGTACTATTGGCTGCATTACTGTGTAAAACCTAACTAGATCAAAAGGGAAGGTATTAAAGCACGTGATCATAATAATGAGAGAAATAAAATTTCATTGCTGCCACCGACACATCGAGCAGAAAATAAAAAATATGAATGTGAAGAATGAGTAAATTGAACTCCATCTTTTCAGTCACACATGAGAGTTATCAAAACCTTTTTTTTTTTCTTCTGCAAATATTTTCCCCAGAGGAAAAATGTAAAAAATATGCAAAACAACTAAAAAAACCAATTATTTCAGTACTAACTTCTGGGGTGGGTTTTGAGGTGGGATTGTTAGCAGCCCTAGCGTTGCCTTGCTGGCACAGGCACCCCGACGCTTTGCCATGGCCACCCCGTGCCCTTCCCCATAACGCTCCGTGCCATGGCCAACACAAGCCAGCCCTGGCTCATCAGCTTCCCTGGCAGCAAGCATTGCTGGTGGGACCGGGCTGGTGGGGCACAGGGAAGAGGCAAGCTCCGGACCACCCCGATCCCAGATGTCTTCTTCCCTGTGCATTCACCACCCTCCCATGGCTTCTCTCCCTCCACTGACAACGTCCCTGCCTGGGATGCAAGTCCTGCCAGAAAGCTGCGGGAGGGCAGGGTTAGCATCAGAAGCTATAATTAAACTTCAGAGCTCTGTGACACCACTCTCTAAGCATGTCTGACAAGAACGCCACCGCGGGTCCTCCGGTGTGGAGTGTCTGTAGACGGATATTTCCGATGGTGCCTCGGAGTACGACGAGGTTGCGTGGTGAGGAGCCCTGCTGACATACACGGCCCTCCAGCAAACCCCTGTCATTATGGGCTGCCGAGACTGTGAAGTCAGTGCAATGCCGCAGGGGGGTTATTTTATTTATTTATCTTACTTTTTTTTTTTTTTTTTCTTTGCAAAGGGAGAGTGTGAGTCTGTCAGGGAACAAGAGGTACGGTTTGCAAGCATGGAGCAAGGGAGGACAGGCAACCCAAGTTAGCCCAGGACATGCCTCAAAACGTTTTGTAGAGATGTGTGAGGCCATTCATACTTGTAATTATGTTTTTTTGCATTTATGTTTAGATCCCTTGTTGCTCTCCATTTTTTTTTACATGTCTTGGACCAGCTGGGCAGGTGGATGCAGCTCTTTGTACGCACAGTGCAAGGAAAATGCCAGACTTTGAGGCATATAAATAGACATCAGTGCTGGGTTTTGGTGTTTCTAATGCGAGCCTGAAATACTTGGAGGGGAAAAAAGGCATCTGTCATCATGTATCATTTATAAATGGCTCTTTTCTGGAGAGGGATGGCAGAGGAGTGAAACAGGTTCAGGAAACACACGTATCAGTTTCTTTACTTTCTTCCACATAGCAAAGACATTTTATGCATTGCCCTATTTTCACTTATTTTCAGTGCTTCTCTGAGCCTACACAGCTCTTCTTAGTCAACCTGAATCAACCAGGAAATCTTGCTGAAAAAATACCCATCCCCTGGAAGGTCTCAGCATTTCCCACGTTACACTGGACAAACATCATCCCACCCAGGCACTTCTCCATCCTCTTTCAGAGCCCCAGCAACAAGGAGAAGACTTGTGAAAATGCAAATAAGGCCATCAGGAAAGACAGTTTGTTTTCAGATCATGTTTTGCATGAAGTTTGCAGTTTAAATTTATCCAATTTCTCCATCTTTTATGTGCTACCCTGCTAAAATTTGGAAATTATAATGCACAATCATTTGTAAGGGAGATAAAAATCACATGTAAAGGAGGTACTTTTTAGTAATGTAAGCGAAACAGAGGCAGGAAAGTGAGAAAATATAAAATATTAAAAAAAAAAAATATATATATATATCAGTCTCAGTACTTATTTTCTAGATTGAGATGGTCTAAATACTGGCCTAAGTACCTGGGCCTCAGAAGGTAGAGGTAACTGGGCAATTCAACGCAAGAAATAAGTCTCCACTGCACTATGCAGTCTGCAATCACTTGTACACACACCATTTAGTCAGCACACCATCATCCCACCATGAAAGTACTTTTCCCTGTGTCCTTGTGGCCACACCACACTATTTGGAAAGGCAGGCATCGGCGTAACAGCCAGGCATGTCATGGTGGCTCTGGGCTGGAGGCACATGGGCTTCTCCGTAAGGGGCAACGGCACTTCCCTCAAACCACAGGCTGGAGTCCGAGGGGACAATTATGAAAATGTTTTGTCATCTTCAGTTCTGCCCTAGGCTGGGAATAGCCCACATTACAGAACTGAAAGTGGGTGATGAAAAAAATAATCAAAATCATCAATAACATTTAATAATTCTTAGCAGAGAGAGTGTATTTTTCAAAACAGCCTACTGCCCCTGGCAATTGAGGCTCAGACTTAATAACTTCCGTGACAGTTTATCTCTTCCCACCCACCTTGGTTTTGCTGGTCAGGTTGCCTGCAGGACACAGACATCCTGGAGGACCAAGGCAAGTACTCAGACTAGCAGCTGCCATGCATTAAACCGTCTAGAGACTGTCTGATAGAGGCTGATAATGAGATGAGAAGTTTTCTACTTTATTTTCTTTGTTGGAAGGACCGTTTACACACTATCAAGTAGCAAAAACTGATCAGAGAAGACAGAAACCCCAGGATGCCAAAAAGCCAGCTTCCTAGAAGTCAGGCGAACAAGTATTTCCCTTTCTATAACGTGGCCACAGAAGAGAAGTTGTCTGGACGACATTTTGGGGAAAGAAATGCCTCAGACTATGTAAGCCTCACAAGGTTTTGAATAGAGACTGTGCTACAGAATTTTTACGAAGATGTATTTTTCTGCAGACAACAGCAATTCTGGCTGTGATGTTCCACCTGACTCCTTTTCTCCCTTTCACACTTCAGCAATCATCAACTCTATCACATTCTCTGACTTTCTCTCACTTGGGATACACCAGCTCTTGAACTGTCTCATCTCCTGGTATCTTTCCCCAGTGCAGCCTGCAATAAGCATCCATTAAATCAAGAAAACTAGCCCTGGAGCAGACTAGGAAGTTTCAGAAATCCCTGCTTCTAGACGATTAGTCAAGAATCTGTAGCAAAAGAGTGAACTTGTTGCTATCATGACCAAATTCTGCATTTCCTCCTCCTGTGCTTGTGGAACATGGTACAAACAGATTCCCAGTACCAGCTCCAGGTAGATGCCGGAGGGCCACCTGGGTGAGGAACATGGATTGAAGAAGACCCATGTGTCTTATAGGCATATGAAAAAGGTATACATGTCTCAGACTCCAGCTCGCTTCTCCCTACACCACTGTTCACGTTCCCAAATAGACAGGAAAGCATATATAAATGCTGCCTATATGGAGACACAGTAAGTTAGGGGAGTTGTTTCTCTGCTTTCCCTCCTTGCTTAAAAAAGGCTCTTTGCTTCTTGCCCACCTTTCTTCCCTATTTCTTTACATTGCTCTGTGCAATGGGGTGGGGGTAGGGGGGGCTAGGGGGAAGGGTGTTGTGAGAGCTTTTCAGTTTCACTGTTCCTGAAAAACTAAGAATAGAATATTCCTGCCCCTGATATGAGCAAGAACCTGTTAAATCACATAGATTTGAGTAATACAGTTGCAGGGTCTGGTATCCATTTTCTAGGAACGCAGGAAGCCTTTTTCTTAAAGCCTTCCAACATTTTATCTGTTAAACACAAGAATGCCACTCTTGAATCACGCTGGAGTTGAGGCAAAATAAACAATCTCTTACATAAAGTAAGAAAGTCCAGAGGGAAAGCTAAGCGTGAGTAGAAAGTAAACTTCCTTGTTACGCAACTCATCTCTCATCTTGCCTAACTTTTTAAAGAAAACCTTAAGAACTGAAGTTAACATGCAAGATGCAGAATGATCTTATTTCCTGTTGAACATTTACTCTCTCCAGCCACACAAGAGCTGTGTGTGGCTGATCACCAGTGCAGACTGGTACTTCATGCACGCACAGCACTCAATAGCATACAGCCGTGTCAACATTGACTTAATGGTGTCACCATTTTAACACCTTTTCCTTCTCTCCTCCCAGAAAGCTGAACAACTTCACTGTTCGGTTGGGTTTTTTTTTCCCCCCTAAGTGAGGTACATTGCTTGCAGACATCTCAGTAAGCCATTCGAGCAAATCCACTTACAAAGCTAGCATTACTGCATCAAGCGTGAGGAGTGACAGTCTCTTTTCAAAGCTGCTCAGTACGTGTCTGCACACCGAGTTTCTCGCAGGCAGACACATGCTTTCAAGCTCCACTCACCTCCTGCCAAAAATAGACTGCAAGCACATTTTGAGTACCTCATGGCTGGGTTAAAGTCAGGAGCAGCGTGGTATTCATCTCAGTACAGAGGGATCTGTGAGAAGCAGGGGTGAGGCAATACTATCTCAGTCCAAAACAAGGTGCTGCCCATGCCTGGAAGCATCTTACCTGTTAGGATAGAGCATCTCCCTGGCTCTGCTGAGTTTCCAGCAGCACGTTCCAGCAGCAGCATTCCAGCCTCTAATTTAAGAAAGTAAAAATACAGTCTGGCACGCCACCCTTGAAATACAGCCCACCCATCTATTATGCCAAAGATAGTTAGTACTTATACTTTCCCTCAAAAAAGGTCACCGAGTACTCTGCAGCGTTACACAGCGTGGGACTGTGTATCCACATGGGATGTCAGAAAACTCACTAAAATGAGAACTTAGTTTTATGCAGAAGAACCATATTTCTGTAATTCACAAAACCTTCCTTTAAAGCTATCAATTTCCTTCTTCATGCACTAAGCAATGATAGGAGAAGTCCTCTAGATCTCCTGTGATGTCCTCTACGAGCCAACCACCCTACTGAAGCCTGCAACTCACAACAAAGTCAAATGAAGCCCTTGTGATGGAATGACTTTAAAAAGCTACATGAAGAGCAAATCTTCTAACACCAGGCGAAGAGTAAAACAGTCTTCCCTGGTATTTTGATCTCTATATAACCACAGTTAGAAACACACAGGTTATGTGCATGGCCTCACAAGCCAGCTGAAAAAAAAAAAAGTTTAATAATACAAAAATTTAAACTTTAAATTCAAAGGGGGGAAATGGCACCAGTAATTTGCTAGAACAGTTTCAAGCTCCAATTCGTAAAATGCAATTTGCCTTTCACTGTGACTAAAAAAAAAAAAAAAAAAAAATATCGCTGGATATATTTCTCCACAAGACTTTAATCGCTGGGCAAAGTGTTCATCATAATCTTCTTAACTTTTTTCCTGTAACAAGTTGACAGGGAGTCCCCCTGGTTGGCTAGCCCAGAAAGCACTTTCCCATTAAAAGCTTTGGTCCAAGCCATGGAAGCACATGAAAGTGAAGATCTACCTCACACCATGTTTTACTGACCAGAAAACTGGCCTTGGACTAGATAACAGAAATGGTGATAAGACCACACCACAATTCCTGTAACATCTGTGTCTTCTTGGGATCATAATGGAGTTCATCCTCCTGTTCCCAAGCTCCTTGAGGGACAAAAATGGCATGGTCTGTCTGCACTGAAGTTTCCTAAATATTCCCCAACTCCTGCAGACCTTTGCACCCCTATACACCTCATGCTGGGGTACCCCCTTGTCGCCAGCCCCCAGGAAGAATTGTCATTTCCCATTTCATCTTGCTTAGAGTCCCTTTTCAACTAAATGTCAGATATTTTTTCAGTCCCCGGCATCAATCAGCCCTTTTACTTCAAGAAATGAGGTCAGGAGAATAGAAAGGCTCCCAGCCACAACTCACCATTTCAGACCATAGTTGACTGCTTTGTGGGTTCTTTGGTTCCTCTGGCAGAAAACCACTCTAATTAACTGTTAGGAGTCTGATGAAGAAACCTTTCCCCACACCAGATGAAGGAGTCTTCACTGGCCTCTTTCTCTCCATGTTTGACAATGCACCAAAGTCACAACATAAAAAGCCTTGGAATTTTCCAACATTTCTGTACCCTTTAAAGTCAAGAAAAGAGCTTTTTAGGAAAAAAAGTTACTTTAATCCCCCATCATTCAAAATGCAGCTGGAGGAATAATTTTTACCAGTTTCCTTTCAGCAAGCATCTTGTGCCAATGGCGTTTTTGAAGGAAAAAAGGAGCACAGAAGATTAAATAGATATTAATTGAGATTAAATAGATATTAGCTGTTGTAACACTGGAAACCCAACCTTAACTTGCTGCCTCTTGCCTGGCTGACTTATCGGAATTATTTAGGCAATTATGCTATAAAAAGTGGCTGAGGGAGGGGGCTTGCTTTCTGCTTCCTTTGGTGGGTTGTGTTTTTTTAGTTTGTTTATTTATTTTTTAATATTCTCACTTCGGAGGCATTTCCAGAACTTTTTCTCAGCAACTGGGAATGGGTTCCTAAACTCCTGGAAGAGAAAATGTGGATGAGGGTCTGCCTAATTAATCGATGTCAGGCATAACAGTTCTTCACACATGATGGCTTTTGTAGACGATTGTCAACCTGAAGAAACCCATGACTTTGCACTCCAACTTGTCACAATTCCCTTTTCATTTCACAGCACCCACGACAGAACAGCTTGACAAGTCGGGCTGTCACCAGCTCCTCAGCAACGAGAAGACTTCTTGTGAATTTAACAGATCTAGAAATACATCCCCTCTTTGGTTTCTCTTCTGCCTTTTGAAGTTCCCTTTCTCAGCCTGAAAATTCAAGTTCATGTCAAGTTCAGATCTTATGCCAATATATTGATCTCAAGCCAGGAAGCGTGGCAGGGAGGATGGACAGTGTTACAGCACCATGACACTTTTAAATTTTCCTGATTTGGTTCAAAAGTGTAAAGAAGAGAAGCCCGCTTACAGCCTCTGACACCCTTGCTATCATACACACCTTAATCTTCAACAATAGTCTTCATATGAATTTGACAAAAGGTCCAACAAAAATCCATAAATATGAACATAAAACTAACTGGAACATATTTAAAATTTCCCAGCAGTTCCAACAGAAAAGCAACTTATCAAAGCAGTCTTTTAACCAAAATTTGTGAATCTTGGGGAGGGGGAGAGGAGGGGGAATCAGTTCTAAGTTAGTCTTAATCGTCAAAATAGCTTCCCCACCAGGGTTATTGCTCCAGTAACAGCCAGCTTTTAGGTATTTGCCTGTCAGTCTATCCATCCCAAGCTTTCTGTAGGAGCTGTTCCAAAACGTTTCACTGCTTAAGCATCCTGTGAAGTAAGAATTATTCCTTTTATACTGTGAATTTATACTTTCCATATTCCATGTAAGGACTGTAACTAATGGACTGTGTACACACTCAGTTTTTCTTTTATCCACCCACTTTACCACAGACAGAGCCACATTAGAAGTAGAAATGACCCAAAAGATAGAGCACAGAGATTTGACATTCAAGTCCATGCCTACATAACACTGGAAAATTCCAAACCTGTTTGTTGCATTCCTAGATGGAGGATGAAATTTTTCAAATGCAAAAATTTGCAAAAGATGGAAAAATGGATGCCTCTGCTGAATCTTCATGACCAAACACAGACAACTATAAAGATCCAGTCATTTCCTCCATCTGAAATACAATGTACACAAATGACAAGCCTGAGAGAACAAAAACTTTGTGTTTCCATCCTGAGGTCATAGCTCAATTTGTTAATTAACACTTTTTTTGTGTTTGCATCCAGGGACTCTCTCCCACACTGCAGCCTTTCCTGTCTGATTCATTATCCCATTGACTGACAGTTCCTTTATGGTCCTGAATATCTTTTACTGTTAATCATGTATCGGCATGAAGCATACGCTACTGATTATAAATTGGGCTGTATTTAAGAGGAGTGCTAATATTTGGTTTTGGTGAAATGCAATGAGTTTCCAGCCCCATCTATTGGTGTAAAAGATGTTATTTAAGTGAAATTTGAGAGTTGATGTAAATACCAAGAGTGGAAGAACTCATAGTGAAGGAATACAAGATGATCTTTAAGGTCTCTTCCAATACAAACCATTCTATCATTCTATGATTTGAGGTATTTATAAATGAGTTAGCTTCAAGTGTTGCTTGCTTACTTGGATTTAATTTTTTTTTCACAAACTTCAGTGAATCTATGAAAAAAACTTTTGGGAAACACCTTTCACAATTGAAAATCCCAAGTTTCTCATTAGTCAATATTTTACTCCTATTTTATAAAGGTGAAAAGCAGGAAACAGAAGCATAAGAGGTATTTCGAGATTTTCCAAGTGTGACAAAACAAAAGAGTTAAGACAACTACATAGAGATTGTAAAAGTCCGGTGCTACCAAACTGATGGCACATTCAATGATCTGAGCGCTTCAGCAGTCAGTTCTGTACAGTGAACACAATGTACTTGAAATAAGCTTTGGAAAACTTCTGAGAAATAAGTATCTGTACCCCTAAGACATTTTTCAAAGATGTCAAGTGGTTCACCAAAGGATGGAGCAACAGATGTGAACAAAACCAAGCTCCACAGAAAAGCAGCAGATCATTTCTCTGGACTTTCCTAGGAAAACAGCAGGATGATTGGTCTCAGGGTAGCAAGAGAGACACTCAGACTGACACAGTCACAGATTAGAAACAACAGGCTGTTTTGAAAATAACTATTCCGCTAAGATTCCACTGCTATTGGAGAAGAGAAGGCTCCGGGAAGACCCTACAGCAGCCTTCCAATACCTGAAGGGGTCCTACAGGAAAGATGGGGAGGGACTCTTTATCAGGGAGCGTAGGAAAAAGGGGCAAAGGTTTTAAACTGAGAGGAAATTTAAATTAGATATTAGGAAGAAATTCTTTACTCTGAGGGTGGTGAGACACTGGCCCAGGTTGCCCAGAGAAGTTGTGGATGCCCCATCCCTGGAAGCGTTCAAGACCAGGTTGGATGGGGCTTCGAGTAATCTGGCCCGGTGGGAGGTGTGCCTGCCCGTGACAGAGGGGTTGGAACTAGATGATCTTTAAGATCCCCTCATTGATCTATATTGACCTCTCATTGATTCTGTAATTCCATAAGATTATATTTTATGGATTAAAGCATTTATTATTTCTTAGTACAGAAAAAAGATAAGACAAAGTCAGGCTGCATACTAATTGCCCCTCAGTTGTGATGTCCAGTACCCAGGGATGATGTTGGCCGCATTAATTTTCAGTATGATTTGGAGTTCTAATAATAAAATCAGCTACTTTATAAACTGATAATCTAGAGATTGTCTAGCTCTTACACCAGAAGAACTAAGCTACTTGAAGAAAAAAGGAAGCCCCAGCTGCAATTGGTTAGGAATGCTTGGTAAAGCAAATTAGATCCAGGCTTCATATAGAGGTTATAAATGCCCCATCCCTGGAAACTTTGAAGGCCAGGTTTGATGGGAGTAACCTGATCTAGTTGAAGATGGAGCTGCTCATTGCAGGGAGGTTGGACTAGATAACCTTTAAAGGTCCCTTCCAAACCAAGCCATTCTATGATTCTAGGGATTTTAAAAATCTTTTTCTAGAATACACATTTCCATACATGACACTTGCATCTTGCTTCTGAGTTGTACAAAAGAGCACCAGACTTTTTGCTGCTCTGTGGTCACAGTGATCTGTTATCCTGGAGGACAGCAGAGGCCACACCATGGAGAGAATATCAAAGCTGACATGCACACATGTCCTGATGAAATTAACTAGTTCTTTCTCCCTGCAGAGACCTCAAGAGTACCAGTTCCCATTGCCATTCAAATAAATTTGTTCTCTGATAGGTCTTACATTGTATTTATCCTCCAAATATCCATCTGGAAACAGTGTTCTGCCCTTGATTTACTGACTTAATTTAATCACTATCAAACAACTTCTGGTTTTCATTTTCAAAGCAGAAGTTCATTCCAATGGAACTTAGAAGTTCTTCAGGGGAAACTACTGGAAGTAACCTCTTTGCAAAACGACCTGCCCAAGATTTAATCTTCCTCTATTACAATTACTTCTGTTTCATGAGAAAAACCTCATATAATTGTTACAATTGATGCTAGTTCAAGCCACACATTAATTAAAAAATGAAGGAATATTTCTATTAATAATGCTTTTGTAATGAAAGTTCTATCTCTTGAACTGCAAGCAACTAAAAATAGCAAAACAAAAAACCTTTGGGGCAAGTATTGCCTCTGAAGTATAAACATCTTCAGATTTTTATTCGACGCTCAAAATTCCTCTGCTCTAACCCCCTTCTGTTTATAAGGCAAGGAGCCAATAGAAAATAGATTTGTAATTAAAATCCTTGGGATTCATGCAGTCGAGCTATTTATTAATACCATCTTTTTTAGACATTGAGTTAGCACAAGGATATCACTGTTCAAGCTTTATCACCATATCTTTTAATTCTTCTGTTTGCATTTAACTCTTCCAACCATTTCAGAATTTATAAGCTAATGAGAATTGTTTTAGTGGTGGAGAATTAAGGTGCCCACACAAATATTTTGTCTTAAAATTCTAATATTTTCATACTCTGAACAGCTTCTTTTTTTCTATTTCTTTTATGTGTGGGAATTCCACAACTGCTTATTCAGTTTATTATATTATTTTTCTTGGAATTCTTCTAAAAATTACAGCCTTTTCCAATAAAAACCTTATTTTTCTTTTCCTCTTTATTATGAGATTTCCAACCAATTTGGAATCAATATACCAATATATTGTTAACAAAGCAGAATCTGTTTCCAGTTACAAATACTAGCTAGAAACGCATAACAGAAATGTAACTCTGCACAAATGAAAAGAGAAAATTATAAAAAATAAAACTTTTCAGAACAGATAAAAATTAAGTTGAAAGGGAGTTAAGGCTGATATTCCAAAACCATAACTTTGTGTGAAAGTTGCTACTCCAAAAGTAAGCAAAATAAAATAAGGAGATATAAACTAACTTCTTAAAATAAATACATAAATTAAATACATTTCTTTATTATAAAGAAATAGTTTTAAAGTCCATTTTAACACAAAATTCACACATGGTAAAGTATAAAAAAAGAATCTATCTCCTGAGAAATTTTACTCACAGCTGTGTTTGAGGCACAAAACCTCAGTCCCAAATCTCATAGACATATATGAAGTATTTTCCACATTTTTCCCTCTTACAGCTTTGGGTTGTTTTAGTGTACAGACTTCCAGCTTTAGTATACAGTAAGTACTTCCAACAAATTTCCATCAGTTTCAAAGAAAAGTGCTACCAAGGAAACAAATTGGAAAATTTTACTTGCTATATGCTCAAGACGTTATTGATACTCTATATAGACATCATATAGCAATAGCAGAAAAATAATGTAAAAAAAAAAAATCTACAGTTAAAAATGTTCTATAATTTAAGACAACCACAAATAGACTAGCAGTAGGTGAATCAAAATTTGATCCCAGTTTGCTATGCTTTACTTTTGGATTGTAGAATTCATACTGAAACCAAAGGAGGAATAAAAACAGCTGTAATGAAACTTCTGCTTCGTGTGATGCCCAGGGAAAGCCCTGTGTCAGAGTTTTAAGAAGAAAATTATCTGCTCATTTCTCTCTAGACTTCCTTCAAAATCAATTTCTGCATGTCTGTAGGGAACACATTAATAATCTCCCTCTGAAATTTTATCAGGAAATTATCAAAACACATAGGAATGCTTCTCAACGTTGCTTTCTCAGTGGTATTTCTAGACAAAGTAAAGATGCTCGAGCCAGCTTTAGTAGCTCTTACTACTAGGCTGTGAGATCTTTACCATATATATACATGGGCCATAAGGAAGGAAGGGAGTCATGAGGCAGCAAGATTCGCTCTGAAATTTTATCAGGAAATTATCAAAACACATAGGAATGCTTCTCAACGTTGCTTTCTCAGTGGTATTTCTAGACAAAGTAAAGATGCTCGAGCCAGCTTTAGTAGCTCTTACTACTAGGCTGTGAGATCTTTACCATATATATACATGGGCCATAAGGAAGGAAGGGAGTCATGAGGCAATGCCTGATGAAATACAGTGCAGCAAGGTTCATTTCAAGTTACATTTCCAGGAAACTGAGACAAGATTAAATATATATGGGTTGTGAAAGGAGCAGGCTTCTGCTCAGGTAAGCTGGCATCTACACATCGCCATACCTTAAGAATATGGCAGATTTGCTGACTTGACACAGGGAACTCTCCAGGTAGGGGTGTCACAAATACCTACAAACAAAACACTCACTGCAACATTCCCTCACTGAAAAATATAATTATGAAAATACCTACAAACAAAACACTCACTGCAACCTTTCCTCACTGAAAAATGTAATTAGAGTCATTTGGTCTCATACTAAAATGGGATTTGCTATACTTCAGGGAAAGGATTAGAGTATAAATTCTTCTAATTTACCCAGGGAGATGAACATCACACTGCTTTATTCATGTCTTCTCTCACATTCCCTTTCTTTCTAGTTCTTCTAATTTTAGTTTCAGATTCAAATAGCTGAGATTATGGAACAATTCATTCACAGGATGAGGAAAAGAAAAAAAAAACCCACCGTAGTGTGGTTTGGCAGGGCACGTTCTGTCTTTAAACAAGGATTAAAATGAGAAGGATTGTTCAAAATCAAATAAACTTATGCAAGCAATTAGTGCAAATTCCTATAATCTTAGATTATTTCTCTTTGTTACTGTTCAACTGCAACAGACTAGTCAGAACAGGAATTTTCCTTTTTGTGGGTGTTGTTTAAGGCATCTCTACAGACACCTGAAAACTCACTCATCAGAGTTACCAAAGTTGCGTCAGGATTTTAAGAACAAGAAAACTAAATTTGTTAAACTGGCTGAAGCTTAGACTGAGAACCAATCTTAAAACCATCAAGAAGGCTATTTTATGAGTTCTCTTGTGCAAAGTCAAGTGGAGATTAGAAGAATTTCACGAAATGAAATCTGATGTAGATGGAAATTATTAGGAGAACAGATTAATCTTCATCTTGTTTTCATGATAGCAAACAGCACTCTGGCTGACATTTCAGAAAATTCAACCTGTAGTCTCCAGTTCCTTAGAGTTTGAGACATACTTTGGGAAACAGAGTGTGATTAAATACAAGTTTTGATAGCAAACAGCACTCTGGCTGACATTTCAACCTGTAGTCTCCAGTTCCTTAGAATTTGAGACATACTTTGGGAAACAGAGAGTGGTTAAATATAGGTTTCTCATGTGAGTTGTGTGTGTGAGTCCTCAATCAGGACTGCAGTGCAGGGATTTCCAGGCACGGGCCACTGAGTTCAGAAACACTGCCCATAGGCTTACCTTGGGTAAAGCACCAGGTGGCCAATATGATCCAGAAAGCTGATGCAGAGCTTTATACCTGTAGAAGACCCCTGAAGATGCCGCCATGTTATCAGTTTCCCTTGCCCTGCAGACAAAAAGAAGCAGCAGAACACCTACATGACATTCACCTATGTACCGATACCAAGGCAAATTGACAGTGTAATTTGGGGATCTTCCAGCCTCAGAACTGAAAGCTAGAAGTTAGAAGACAGTTACAGCTACACTTGCGTAATGTTTTCTAAATCACCCCAGCAGCAATGAAGAATCACAATTTTGTTTGGTTTCAGACATGTTACCATAGCCTCTGATACAGGGTAATCAAAAGTTAGTCTTGGCAACTAATTCATTGCTTAGAAGTATTCTATTAAATTAGTGTGAAATCTTTCAAGTAGGTTGCACTCATAATGCCTAAAATACATTAATACGGAATGGGTAGTAGGTAATAAGCTCAAGGTGCCAGGTTCCTTTTTAAGATTTTGTTTGTTGAAGGTGTTACTGTAAGCTGTGATTTGAGGTCAGGTTTGAGGTTAGGAACATGGGTCAGAAAAAAACCGCTTAAGATTTTGTTTGTTGAAGGTGTTACTGTAAGCTGTGATTTGAGGTCAGGTTTGAGGTTAGGAACATGGGTCAGAAAAAAAAACAAAACAAAAAAACAGAAGCACCTGCATTATTTCTGTAATCTTCCTGACGATTATTGATGGACCTTGTTCAGCCTGCCTTGACTACAAACACACACCCACCCCCCAAAACAAAAAAGAGGTCTGAAATCAAAAGGAATAACTAACTTAAACCTTATTAAGGTGTAACTCACCCAGCTATGCTTAGAGCTAAGACAAAAGTTAGACCTGGAAGTCCTAAGAGACGTCTACTAGCTATTCAGGCTTACATTGCAGAAGCCAGAAAGTGATTTGGCCACAGGAGGCACAGCTAGGAAGTATCAGAGGTTGCCTGGTTACATCCCCATGGGATTAATAAGTCTAGGACTTGGAACTGTGAAGCATCTCTCCAGGCAGTCAGAAATCTGATCATGAAAATGTTAAGGCACACATGGATTAATATTAATTGCATCAAACATTTCGTAAGAGATTTTCCCCTTTCTCTCTATCAGTTACCCTTCTGCTATAACATATTTAGAATTTTATATTTTTTTAACAGCATCACTTGGCATGTAATTTATAAAGCAAAATGAGCAACAGTAAACCATTTGCTAGAACTCTTGCTGAACAGGGAACAAATTATCTGCTGTGCCACAGTAAGACAAACGAGTTGGACTGAGTGGCCCAAACATAAACACTAATCATTACATTAACTCAATCTTTTTTATTAATTATTACTGCAGTAAAATCTACATGCTTATTGTGTCTTCTGCCTCTGGAGATATGTTCCTCTGAAATTAATGAGTTCAAAGCTCTCCTCTTTAAAATCTGTAAATGGTCACCACCTGGCTTGTTCACATTAGACCCTTTTGAAAATTTAGACAGATACTTTACATATCACCCTACTAATTCCAAGAATTCAAGTAAATCCCCATTCTCTGAAAATGAGTCAAGAGTTTTTGGTCCACCATCCTTGCTTCCAGTCAAAACATTTGAGAAAGGAAATTACAGCAGCCAAGATAATCAAGCATTGAGCTCTTGGGGTGGATATTTTGACACCTTAAATTTTGCCATGGAAATTTGTTCTCCTTGAATGAATCAGCAACCTGGAAAAACCCCAAATGAGTAAAAAAATACTACAATAGATTGTGATTCATTTTTTCACTGTTAAGTACCTACGTGCATTCATGCCATACTCAAGGACACACTGTGAAGAAAAGCACTGCAGCAACAGCTAGCAAGGAGAAGAAACCCAAACTAGCATATAGATCAGCAAATGAGCGTGACACATCCACCAGGTTTCAGAGCTCCAATGCTGAAGAAGTGCTTTGACACCATAATGATGAATCTTGTAGGAAAATAAGGGGACAAAGGAAGAAAGAGTAGCTGAAGTCATCTTTTCATGGCAGGAATCTCCTCCTAGACATTAGGCTCCCCAGGATGATGTTAAACAGTAAACAAAGTGAATAACAGGGTCTAGAATTTTTGCATTTAAAATGGTACATCTTTTCATTTCACTCTGGAAAAGAGTACAGGTAGACATTGACTTATCACCATGAAGAACCTTTACGCTGGACGGTAAGATGCAGGGAATGAAGAGGCATTGTATAGGTAGGGATGGCATAGCTGACTGATGGCACCTACATCTGAAGAGAAAGGATTTACCATTTTCCCTATGATTTCGTAGTAGGGAAGGAGAATTTAGAGAATTGCTTTTGTCAGAAACATGCAATCACTCTAAACATGCTTTGCTTGTACCGTCTTCAACCCACATATTTTAAAGTGCCTACTTGTGCAACAGTGGCTGGTTGTTTTATATCACGACATGAAAATACAGATCACACCTTTACTGCATGATGTAATACAACAACAGTTGGCAGCCAGCTCTTGCAAACATCTATCTTGCCAAAACATCCAAGGTAATTGCATCAATCACTGGCTCCATATAAACAACAAGGTCATAATTGGTGGTGGCGTGGTCTGACAACCACCATGAATTAATTTACTTATGAGACAGTGTCTCTTAGTCTACGAACTACAGTCACACCTGAAAATCGGCATAACTTCATTGATCTCATCAAAATTCCACCTATTTTGGGTTGAATTGGACCTGCAACTCAGGCTCACACAGAGCAGGGAGATGTAACTCTCTCAGTTCAGCCATCAGCCATCCAGAAGGTCTGGGCACACAACTCACACGATGTGCCTCCCTCCTGCCTCCCAGGCCCTGTTGGGGACAGCAGCCAGCAGCTCTCCTCAGAGAAGGTCAGACCTCAAATGTCAGACAAAATTAAAAGAAAGTCAATATGGAACAGGGTTGGGCCAAAAAAACATTTGTAGACTCCACGCATGGCAACATGAATTCCACCCTCCTCAGTTTCCCCCTGAGAAACAAAATATAAAATAACTTTAGGTCGAGGCAAGGATTAAAAATGCCCAGTACTTTAGGTTTGTTGATTATTTTCACTTGGTGCGGTAAAGGAGTCAGAAACTTCAGAACCATTTGGACATTTTTAACTGAAAAGTTTCACTTCAAACACAGCAAAATCTTTAAGATGGTTTTTTTTTAATTGGTTAAAAGTAAAATGAAAAGATTGTCCAAAGGCATCAGTGATTTCAAAATTAACTAAGACATCTTCATGTAGCACTGGCTTAAGCCAAAATCACTTTTTGATGTTTTCATTTCAATAAAAAGCATTGAAGATGTTTTGACTCAAAAAAAAAAAAAAAAAGCTCTTTTTTGAAGTTTCAGTTGCCCACCTGGACCATGTCTCTCTTCTGCCCAACTCCATGGTGACAGGACCTGTAAAGTCCACACAGCATATAGATTGGAGCAACTAACATGGCAAGCGTAGTTTGGATCAGGGGTTTTCCAGCAGGAAAAAAAAAAAAAAAAGTATTGTTTCCATTTCAGAAGTCCACAATTAGCCTACTAGAACATGGGAAAAGAAGAGAATTAAGTGCCCTGATTTTAAAAAAGTCGTAAGTTCATAATGTTTCTTCAGGAATCCCTCTGGCATACAAGACTGGATTCATAGCTAAGATGGTTGCACTGAATTTTATGAAGATACTCAATTTTACATGCACTCAGCTAACCTAGGAGATTAAAGTACTTTTTCTTAAAAAAAAAAAAACAAACAAAACAAAACCAAAAAAAAGCAACCAAAAAAAAACCCCCAAAACAAAACAAAAGATGTTTCCAGAGCACAAGTGTTTCTTTCATTTTGGAGACCAAAGTCATACCAGCTCGGTAAGAAGAGAAACAAAAATAGAAATCGCTATTTTTTCTTGCACTGGATTCCTAAACATGCCGAGGCTTCACAAGCAAGCAAAAGATGAAGTTTCTTTATTATATTATTATATATTGATTCTTTTATACTTGACAGCCCAGGAGTAAATAAGTTACACCAATGTCCTTCATTGATCAGTGACAATATCTACCCCAACGTTTGTGTACGAAAATTACAGGACAAACTGTTTCTAATTTTCTATCTGGAAAGTAACTCTTCCCCGCAGAGTTTATAATAGTTCAGGCAATTTTAAATCCCTCAACAGGCTCAGCCGGGAGGGCCACCGAGGGGAAGATGCTGCAGACACTGCTGTCCCCTTCCTCGTCCCTGCTCCCCCTCTTACTAACTGCAGCCCAATGCATCACGGCCAGGCAGACGAGCCACGCAGGCATGACTGTACTCTGATGTGCTCTAAGGTACACACATTTTTGCACAGCTGTACGCGTGTGGTACGGAAAGGCAAGGAAAAACCGTTCTGGCATTTGACATTTTGGGAGCGGGGAGGAAGGGCTGCGGTTTTGACGGGTTTCTTCCCACCCCTGCTCCATCACCCCCCGTGGTCAGACACCAAGCCTGTTTTCCTACCGTCTGGATATCAGGACAGCAGACGCGAGTGCCAGACTGGTTTATGATTTTGCCTAGCAATTATCTTCTATCTTTCGATAACATGCTGTACCCTCCTCCTTCAGAGTCAAGAGCTTTCCTAACACAGTCCTTCTCCGAAGCAGCTCTGGAAACTGCTATCCACTACAGTTTGGGGTTTCCGTCCTTTTTCTTTAAATATTTATATTGGAACAACCTATTGAAATATGCAAGTATATACAGAAAAAGCCTTGAAACTGGAGAAGACAGCCAGTTCTACTTCCTTTCATCTACTTGTTTTCTTGCTGCAGCAGAGAGAAGCCAAAATACAGGGCTGGAAGGAGTTCAGACTTAAAACATTGGAACATGGTAATGAGTTTTTTCCATTACTAGATAGAGTTTTATCTATTACTTCGGAAAAAATTCTCAAACTCTACCAGTGAGGTTAGGAGAAGGTCAGTAAAAATGAAGGAAAGTCTCCTTCCGACAAGGCCCTGCTTCAACTATTTCATTTTATGAAACTACATGACAAATTCTAAAGGAGGAAGCCCTGCTTCAACTATTTCATTTTATGAAACCACATGACAAATTCTAAAGACGGAAAAAAATCAGGAAAAGATAATGAACACAATCTTCAGGAACAGCTGCACAATGTATTTAGCTTGGAGAGAGGTGATGTAGAAGAAGCTTTAAGCCATCTTCACGGTCCCTTAGGCCCAGGCCAGATGTTCCTGTTCAGTTGTGTAACATAACTCATAGCATCCTGCTATAGTTTAAGCCAATTACCGGTGACCCCAGGGGCTGCTGGAGATCATTGCAAGCAGCAGGTGTTCCCTTGGAGCATCTATCTCTTTACCTGTTGCCAAGATGGAAAGCGAATGGAGGAAGAAGATGATGTCTTTTTAAAGCATTTAATCTATTTTGAATTGCTTGTAAAACTGTGATTCTTTATTACATCTGGAAACAGTAAGATTTTCATTTCACCTCGAGCCTTCATTTCCCTTTCCTCCTCTTTTGAGGGACTTGCATCAACTGCACAGCATTTCCTCATTAGCTTGTTACTTAGAAGTCCCATTACTTGAAAGGACTACATTTCTGCATCATTTCATTGATGTTTGCCTTGACATAAAAATGATCACTGTTTCACATAAACCAAAAATTTACATTTTTCTGTCTCCTTCAGTAAACCATTGCAGGCTATCAGCACACCCAACCCAAGGTGATGCTGATACCTCCTGTTCACTGATATGCTCGAAATCTGTTGATCATAACTGTGAATATAGCTGAAATCTGCCTTGACACTTTCCTCTTGCTCCTAGTATATGTCCAATAATGGAACAGTGTGACAAGAAACCCCCACCTCCCTGGATTTCTCCATTCAGAGCATCCCAGCATGGCTGTACTATGTTTTACATATTCAGCTTCTCCTTCACACACAAAAATACAAGTGCATATCCTGGTGAGATTTCTCTGAAGGTATTTAGTCCACTTCAGATACTCTGGACGTAAGTTGTACTTCATGAACCACTATTTATTTTAAGAGGTCGATGACCTGAGGCATTAAGCATGCTCCTCTCTCATCTAGCAGCTGAAGACAATGAACTTTCAGTTCATCCATTCAATTACACAGATCAGGATTTCTCAGAGAAGGCAAAGATAGTTAGGTGGCGAGATCAGTGGATTTCAATGGGCACTCAGCACCAATATTACACACACAACTTATATTCTTTGGTATGCACTAACCAGAGTGCCATCTTAGGAGTGAATTCGTCACCTGTGTCATAGGCTTCGGGTTCTTGTCTTAAAAAGAACACGTGCAGCTACATAGATCATACACAGCACATATTTAAAAAGGGAACTCCTCTTAATATCTAAATCTTGAGATAGGCAGGGGTCCAACTTTTCCTAAGCAAGCCAGTGTCCGGTGAAAGTTTGCCAAAATAGACAATGCCATCAAACTTGGGGATCCTATTCCAAACTAAAGGAGAGTCTTGACCATGTTATATCCTTCTATCTTGTCAATCTGTATTTTAAGCTCTTTGGGCAAAAGATAGGGAAATCAGATCCAACCTGGCAAGTTCAACGCTACAAAAATATAAGAAAAAATAATTCCTGCAGTTTACAACCTGGATTTTTCTTTCAGCTTTAAAAGCACTTTATTTTGCTAGAGGATGTCACCGGTGAATCAGGAAACTATTGTGCTAAGTACATATGAAGAGGAAAGCCCTCCAGACCCTTTTCCTGCTACTGGATACTAAGTATCTTTTTTTTTTTTTTTATGGAAGAGAAACTGAGATTAAAATAGATCTGAGATTAGCCAAGCAATCATTATTGATAAAAAGATAATGACCACAACAATATTTCTCACCATTTCCATGTGATTGATGACGGAAGAAATAGTGCCAAGTTGATTCCAATATGCATTTCTAAAGCCTCTTCAGGAAGTCATGTTAGAAGGACCCCTGTCAGAGATTTTACAGGTCCACTTATAAAAATCTATAAAACATTCTTGATATGCATAACCTTAGATTTTTAAGGAAGTTCAGTAACTAAGGGTATGGTTGGAAATTTACTTCAAATAATTCTCTTTCCTTGGATCCAGCATGTAACTGTTAATCTAAACAAAATGTCTTGATATATTCTGCAGCTGAACACAGCCTGCTGCAGCGGCACAGAGGAGGATTACTGAGCAGAGGAACACGCCACTCCCACCATTCCCACTATTCAGGAAATAAAACTTTGTGAGAGACATTCGCAGACATTAATTCTCACATAGAAAAGCTAATGGCTGTAAGCATCCTCCATAGCCAGTGAAAATAAAGTAGCTGTTTTGTATTATTTTACATAAAAGTTTTTCAAACTGCATGATTTTAAGACATAATTTTGATTAGGCTGCAGGGCTGGTATAGCAAAGATCCAACCAAACCCTCCGAGGTTTATGTAAAAAGGAAAGAGCCTTCAGCACAGACATGTTAACATCGCATAAATCAGGCAAGAATCGGAGCTAACCCAAGTATGATTTCAGAAATACATTAGTTCAAATAACAGAGAAAGTGAAAGCCTCAGGACACAGAGAAAGCAATCTCTTTCCCTTAAAATTTTGAGTCTGCCAGATTATAGCGCTGTTTGGCTCAGTGCCATTTACACCATCCCAGACGAGGCAAGAATTCTCCTCCTCAGGCAATGACTGGCAGGTTCAATAAAGGAACTCTTTCAGAAGTCAAATGAGGTAATATAAATAACCAAAGAAATCAGAAAAGACCAGGGGACTATTTATAGTCCATTCATATATATTTAAGTTTATGAATCTAACATCCCAGTGAAACAAATGAAGTCAATTATGCCATTACTTTAGCAGCACCTGAGCAAAGTCAAAGACTATGCTGAGATTTCTTGGACCGATCAAAATCTTAGTGCTACCTCTTGATAAAACTGTTGTGCTTTCTACCAAGAACCACCAACTTTGAATTCCTAAAGCAAAATTTAATTATAACTTGCCTCCTCCTCTCTTAGATTAAAACCAGTATATTTACACAAGATAACATCCAGCACATCTGACTCTTGTGCCAATATCTCATTCTAACTGAAATAACTTATTATGCTCCAACATTTCATGAATAAATTCCCAAAATCGTCTTCCAACACAAATTTTGCTCTGTAGTTTTTGCTATTACGAAAAAAAAGAAATGTTCCATATCCATGAAAAGGGGTCAGTAAAAGAAACATTCCAGACCCACACGAGGTGGAAAAAAGCTACCCAGAAGACAGTCACTCTGATGAGAAACAATTCACCTCAAGAAAGTCCATAAGAAGTTTTCACTCAGAAAAGAGTGGAGCCACAATGCAGTAACTAGAACATGAAATTTTTTTTGTCTGTCTCAACAAAGACACCACAAAGAGATACCTAAGTTCTACTGTCTAGAGTAGCAAAAGATGGCTGAGACAGTACTGATCCTAGTAAGATAGTGAGACCAGACCAAGAACTCAGGAACTAACATCATAACAATATCAAATCAAGCCCTGAAAATAGGCTACACATGCCTGGAAGCTAATGCAAAGACTATCAGCCAAGTCTCTCCTCCGTCTATGGCTCTGTCGTTACACCAAAACTTGATAGATGGCAAGAGTTCCCTTGGATGGTGCAAAAATGGGAATTTGGACACCTATGTCTGTCCTGGTTTGAGGTAAAATGGAACCAATTTTCTTTTCAGTAATCTTACTTTTCAGTTAAGTCTCTTCTAGCTGAACGCTCTGAAATTATTGGCATATTTTTCAGATCGTCTGTTTCTAGCAGATGGCATCTGATGTTTATAGTTAATACCAAGGGATGGTATGCAGAGAGGCTCCTGCTTATACTTACTGCTATAACAGCCAAAGTCAGCTAACTTTCTTATGTACCAAGTTGGAGGGTCGGAAATGGAAGAGAGTAGTGTGGTTGCACCTGTGGGGAGGAGTTAACAGGACAGGTCACCCAAAACTGACCGATGGGGTATTCCATCCCATAGACTCCCTGGGATCTTGCCACTTGTGAACTCCACTCACAGTATGGCTGAAAGGTACAGATAGATGCAAACTCCTTTCTTTGACTATACGATATACAGGATTTGAACATAACCTTGTGCCCTAGTTAATCTGAGCAGGTTCAAACTTACCCATTATTAGCAAATTCAGAGATGTTACTGTCTGTGCAGGTGCACCTTTATGTTCTTCTCACCATTTGGTAGGGATAGCATCCAACTATCACTTTTTAAAACCCTCTCAATAGAAAAACAAGCCCTAGAGGCCAAGTGCCAGTAATAGATTTTGTGGATGAAAGTGTTGATTTTAATCTAATGTCATTTCACAAAATGTCCAAGAAATGCCGTAAACCTATCAGACACCTATCGCTAGCAAAAAGCATCATGAAATGTTACTATCATTGCTAGGAAAGGTTAGGTGACACAATCAAGCTTAAGAGCATTTTGAGGAAATCCCTGTCTAATAATGAGTGCTAAAAGAGAGAAGTGTGTTTAAAAAAAAAGAAAACATTTTTATTACCTTTCTTAAGATGTTTTGGTTTTAAGTTCTTCTCTGTTGAGACAATGAAAAATTAATTGATAAACCAACACACTTAGCTTTCATAAAGACCTTTTCATTTTCAAGGTCTTTATGCTCTAAGGCTTCTGGTTTGACCATAATGCGGTGAAAAAAACACTTTCAACACTTGTTTCTGTTGAACGTAATAGGGCAATTGATCAGTATTATCGTGAAAAGATGTTGAAAAACATCATTTGGAAAGTATGATTCAGGACCAGTATTTATCTTTAACATTTACTCAATCTGCATTAATTTCATAATCCAGAATCCAGAATCCAAATTCATAATTTTATACAATAGAAACACCTGGTATTTGCCTTTAACAGAGGTAAAAATCAAGAAGAGGGATATGGTTATTTGAACTAAGAAAAACTAATAATCTGAACATGGTTATTCTGTATGTCCTTCAGAGCAGAGTCTCACGGAGCAATGCGCAATTGGAAAGCTTTGTGTGGCTTTTTTCTGTTTCTTTTCATAGAAACAGAGTTGTATCAGCATCACGATGCTGGGCACAGGCAATGCCTCACTGTGCTGCCAGTTGCCAGAAGTATGTTGGCATCAGCCAGAGAACGTGTCTTGTCCTGTGTCTTCCCGACAGGGAAGTTACAGTCGCACAATCAAAGAGGAAATCAGATTTCCTTAATTATATGCACAAAAAAGAAATTTGAATCTCAAATACCTAAAGCAAAGTTTGCACAAAGGACCTAAAAGCACAAAAAATCTTTGCAAAATTTTTATCTAGGATTGCACATGAATAAGGCACAGTCTGTTCACATAACTCACTGCACCAAAAGGGCAAATATTAACTGGAAAAGTAATTTTCAATTAATTACACGTTTATTGTAATTTTTCAGTTCCTCCAAGGGATCAGAAACAACTCAAGAACTCAGTCTGCTATGTCTAATATGTATGTGGAACATGAACATATGCAGGTGATATATATATATATCTGACAACGTAAAACAGCACGTACATCTGAGTCAGATATTCTTTAGTAAAAAGCTAATACAGAAAAAGCACATCCCAGCCAGAATTTCAACTCCCGGAGAACATTTTCCAGGACTCCTGTTCAAGAAACAAAATTATAGGTTTACTTATCCACTGAAAATACTTAGATGGAAGTTACTGAGAAGCAGTAACCATGGAGCCCAAATTATGCCATTTTTCAATGTCGTTTCCCAGAGTTGAACAACATTATGCTGCAGTGCTTTTATTTCTAAGACATGGACAGTGCAGTAAACTGCCAAGAAATATCTCTGCTGGACATAATGACTACTTGGCCTCCATCTGAGAAGGAGTGGCTTAGTGTAATTAAACTCTTCCATGACGCAGGGGACTAGACCTGATGACCAACAAAGGGCTCCGTCCAAATATTTTTCTGTGATTATATGCTGATTAAATACCTTTGTGTATCACCAGTTTATTTCCCCATTTTGCTCAAAATTCATTGAGTAGGCTTGGATCTGCATTGCTTTATGACGTCCAGTATTATATCAGAACCTATGAATAACTGCCCACCTCCTTTCTGTGTCTGTCCCAGTCACTTCTGGCTAGGTTTTATTTTCCTTCCCCCTGGTTTTATAATAATTTCTTTTTCCTGTGTTGTAACCATAGCCCTTGTACACAGACCTCCCACTCGGCCCTGCATGCAGAGAGCCAGCACAAGCAGTGTGCCATTCCCATGGTATATTCGCCAAAGATCTGCCAAAAAGACACTTTTGACAAACTGCAAAAAACCCCATAACATTACCACAGGCAATTAAAGTTTCGCTGCTGCCTATGGCATTCAACTTTAAATAAACTTTGGAGGAGCAGCTGGCCATTGGAGAGAAATCTGAGAAGGAGCTTAAGGAGACCAGCAAGCACTGCACTTCTCTTGCTGTTAGAAATGGTTTGTTAGGGTTTTCTTTAAAACAGACAAATGGGAAAGAGGTCCAAAAGACCTTTTCTGGGATCTCAGTGACATTGGTCAGTGGGAGACTTACTGTACAGCCAGTGTGGCTCACTACCATGACACCCATGTGTACACTGATTCTTGGATGGTGAGACACCATCCAAAGCAAGGGGAGCACGTAGCCTGCCACCAGGAAACAGCTGTTTTACTTGCAAACTGTTGGACCAGGAACTGCAACATCCTGTATTCAGACATGTACTTACTTACTGCCCGCAGCTAGCTGTTCATCTTATCTATTGTCTACACAGCAAATAGATAGCTACATGAGATTACCTGCGTTGTCTGGACTCTGTTAGGGGAAAACTTCCTTTTTTTTTTTTTTTAAAGCTTTCACTGAACCGTGCATGGAGCTCTGGGTAATCCCTGGGAAGGAAAACAAACACGTGCAAGATGTCTGCATTTGCCTGCTGGAAGCTTTTGAATAATGGGGTGACTGACAGGTCAGTTTACTTGATTCAGTTTTGAACCTGATCCTTTTCTCTGTCCAAATATTTTAATCATGCTACACATGTTCATAGCAGATTTCTGGAATGCATCCTTTACAACTAGTCCATGGTGACTGAATGGGGACTCCCGAGTTGGCAACATCATTAATAATACCATATTGATCAGGTTCAAGACCATCTGAGGAACCTGAACAGCAAGTTGTGGATGACACCAAGATGATTTGATGTACTCAAGGGAGGAAATGCCATCCAAAGGGACCTGAACAGGCTGCGAGGTGGTCTTATGCAACCTCATGAAGTTCAATACGCCAAGTACAAGATCCTGCACCTGGGCTGGGGCAATGCCCAATATCAGTACAGACAGGGGGATGAATGAATTGAGAGTAGCCCTGCAGAGAACTTGGGGATACTGGTGGGGTGGAAAATCAGACATAAGCTGGCAACGTGTCCTTGCAGTCTAGAAAGCCAACCACGTCCTGGGCTGCATCAAAAGAAATGTGGCCAGCAAGCTGAGGGAGGTGATTCTGCCCCTCTATGCTGCTCTGGTGAGGCCCCAGTTGGAGCACTGTATCCAGCTCTGGGGTCCCCAGCACAAGAAGGTCATGGACCTGTTACAACTGGTCCAGAGGTGACCACAAAAATGGTCAGAGGGCTGGAACACCTCCCCCATAAAGAAAGGTTAAGAGACTTGGGGTTGTTTAGCCTGCATAATAGGACGCTCTGGAGCACCCTAATTTCAGCCTTTCAACAATTAAAGGGTCTTCAAAGAAAAATGGAAAAAGATTTTTACCAAGGCTTGTAGTGACAGGACAAGGGGTGATGATTTTTAGCTGAAAGAGGGTAGATTTAGACTAGATATTAAAAAGAAATTCTTAGCTGCGAGAATAGTGAGACACTGGACCAGGTCATCCAGAGAAGTCGTGGATGCCCACTCACTGGAAGTGTTCAAGGTCAGGTTGGACAGCGCTTCAAGCAACCTGATCTAGTGAAAGATGTCCCTGCCCCTGGTGGGAAGGCTGGAACTAGATCATCTCTAAAGTTCCTTCCAACCCAAACCACTCCATGATCATATTGAGGAGTGGCAATATGAGTGACATATATGACTGCTTCGGTAAAACATATATGGCAAATCCCTACGAGAAGACAATAGGAGAATTGCTTCGTCTGGCTCTGAACTGTCATTTAATTTTAGCAAGCAAAAGCTACCGCCAGTAATGAAAGAGAGACCTATGTTTTATTATGTGGCAACAAATTAGTATAGAGACTTCAAGTAGATTGTTGAACGGTTCCCAGCCTCACCCTTTACACATTGTTCTGGTGAAAGAATTTGCTTCCTACATGCACCAAGACAGCAGAAACTAAGGGGTGAGGAAACATTACTATGCCTTAGGTAAGAGTGCTCTCTTCTGGCTACACATCTGAAAGAAGAAAATCAGAAGTGGTCTTCATTTGCCTAGACATAAATTGATAAAGTCATGCATCATATTGTCTTATGTACTTCATTTAAAAAAAAATAAATAAAATGTTAGGACTCACACTCCTGCAAACAGGGTATTTCAACACTATAAGAACCCCTCATTCCACTGCCAAGACATAGAAAAAAAAAAAAAAAAAGTATTGTTTCCATTTCAGAAGTCCACAATTAGCCTACTAGAACATGGGAAAAGAAGAGAATTAAGTGCCCTGATTTTAAAAAAGTCGTAAGTTCATAATGTTTCTTCAGGAATCCCTCTGGCATACAAGACTGGATTCATAGCTAAGATGGTTGCACTGAATTTTATGAAGATACTCAATTTTACATGCACTCAGCTAACCTAGGAGATTAAAGTACTTTTTCTTAAAAAAAAAAAAACAAACAAAACAAAACCAAAAAAAAGCAACCAAAAAAAAACCCCCAAAACAAAACAAAAGATGTTTCCAGAGCACAAGTGTTTCTTTCATTTTGGAGACCAAAGTCATACCAGCTCGGTAAGAAGAGAAACAAAAATAGAAATCGCTATTTTTTCTTGCACTGGATTCCTAAACATGCCGAGGCTTCACAAGCAAGCAAAAGATGAAGTTTCTTTATTATATTATTATATATTGATTCTTTTATACTTGACAGCCCAGGAGTAAATAAGTTACACCAATGTCCTTCATTGATCAGTGACAATATCTACCCCAACGTTTGTGTACGAAAATTACAGGACAAACTGTTTCTAATTTTCTATCTGGAAAGTAACTCTTCCCCGCAGAGTTTATAATAGTTCAGGCAATTTTAAATCCCTCAACAGGCTCAGCCGGGAGGGCCACCGAGGGGAAGATGCTGCAGACACTGCTGTCCCCTTCCTCGTCCCTGCTCCCCCTCTTACTAACTGCAGCCCAATGCATCACGGCCAGGCAGACGAGCCACGCAGGCATGACTGTACTCTGATGTGCTCTAAGGTACACACATTTTTGCACAGCTGTACGCGTGTGGTACGGAAAGGCAAGGAAAAACCGTTCTGGCATTTGACATTTTGGGAGCGGGGAGGAAGGGCTGCGGTTTTGACGGGTTTCTTCCCACCCCTGCTCCATCACCCCCCGTGGTCAGACACCAAGCCTGTTTTCCTACCGTCTGGATATCAGGACAGCAGACGCGAGTGCCAGACTGGTTTATGATTTTGCCTAGCAATTATCTTCTATCTTTCGATAACATGCTGTACCCTCCTCCTTCAGAGTCAAGAGCTTTCCTAACACAGTCCTTCTCCGAAGCAGCTCTGGAAACTGCTATCCACTACAGTTTGGGGTTTCCGTCCTTTTTCTTTAAATATTTATATTGGAACAACCTATTGAAATATGCAAGTATATACAGAAAAAGCCTTGAAACTGGAGAAGACAGCCAGTTCTACTTCCTTTCATCTACTTGTTTTCTTGCTGCAGCAGAGAGAAGCCAAAATACAGGGCTGGAAGGAGTTCAGACTTAAAACATTGGAACATGGTAATGAGTTTTTTCCATTACTAGATAGAGTTTTATCTATTACTTCGGAAAAAATTCTCAAACTCTACCAGTGAGGTTAGGAGAAGGTCAGTAAAAATGAAGGAAAGTCTCCTTCCGACAAGGCCCTGCTTCAACTATTTCATTTTATGAAACTACATGACAAATTCTAAAGGAGGAAAAAAAAATCAGGAAAAGATAATGAACACAATCTCCAGGAACAGCTGCACGATGTATTCAGCTTGGAGAGGGGTGATGTAGAAGAAGCTTTAAGCCATCTTCACGGTCCCTTAGGCCCAGGCCAGATGTTCCTGTTCAGTTGTGTAACATAACTCATAGCATCCTGCTATAGTTTAAGCCAATTACCGGTGACCCCAGGGGCTGCTGGAGATCATTGCAAGCAGCAGGTGTTCCCTTGGAGCATCTATCTCTTTACCTGTTGCCAAGATGGAAAGCGAATGGAGGAAGATGATGATGTCTTTTTAAAGCATTTAATCTATTTTGAATTGCTTGTAAAACTGTGATTCTTTATTACATCTGGAAACAGTAAGATTTTCATTTCACCTCGAGCCTTCATTTCCCTTTCCTCCTCTTTTGAGGGACTTGCATCAACTGCACAGCATTTCCTCATAGCTACTTTTGAAGTTACCGGTGACCCCAGGGGCTGCTGGAGATCATTGCAAGCAGCAGGTGTTCCCTTGGAGCATCTATCTCTTTACCTGTTGCCAAGATGGAAAGCGAATGGAGGAAGATGATGATGTCTTTTTAAAGCATTTAATCTATTTTGAATTGCTTGTAAAACTGTGATTCTTTATTACATCTGGAAACAGTAAGATTTTCATTTCACCTCGAGCCTTCATTTCCCTTTCCTCCTCTTTTGAGGGACTTGCATCAACTGCACAGCATTTCCTCATTAGCTTGTTACTTAGAAGTCCCATTACTTGAAAGGACTACATTTCTGCATCATTTCATTGATGTTTGCCTTGACATAAAAATGATCACTGTTTCACATAAACCAAAAATTTACATTTTTCTGTCTCCATGTAGTTCCTTCAGTAAATCATTGCAGGCTATCAGCACACCCAACCCAAGGTGATGCTGATACCTCCTGTTCACTGATATGCTCGAAATCTGTTGATCATAACTGTGAATATAGCTGAAATCTGCCTTGACACTTTCCTCTTGCTCCTAGTATATGTCCAATAATGGAACAGTGTGACAAGAAACCCCCACCTCCCTGGATTTCTCCATTCAGAGCATCCCAGCATGGCTGTACTATGTTTTACATATTCAGCTTCTCCTTCACACACAAAAATACAAGTGCATATCCTGGTGAGATTTCTCTGAAGGTATTTAGTCCACTTCAGATACTCTGGACGTAAGTTGTACTTCATGAACCACTATTTATTTTAAGAGGTCGATGACCTGAGGCATTAAGCATGCTCCTCTCTCATCTAGCAGCTGAAGACAATGAACTTTCAGTTCATCCATTCAATTACACAGATTGGGATTTCTCAGAGAAGGCAAAGAGAGTTAGGTGGCGAGATCAGTGGATTTCAATGGGCACTCAGCACCAATATTACACACACAACTTATATTCTTTGGTATGCACTAACCAGAGTGCCATCTTAGGAGTGAATTCGTCACCTGTGTCATAGGCTTCGGGTTCTTGTCTTAAAAAGAACACGTGCAGCTACGTAGATCATACACAGCACATATTTAAAAAGGGAACTCCTCTTAATATCTAAATCTTGAGATAGGCAGGGGTCCAACTTTTCCTAAGCAAGCCAGTGTCCGGTGAAAGTTTGCCAAAATAGACAATGCCATCAAACTTGGGGATCCTACTCCAAACTAAAGGAGAGTCTTGACCATGTTATATCCTTCTATCTTGTCAATCTGTATTTTAAGCTCTTTGGGCAAAAGATAGGGAAATCAGATCCAACCTGGCAAGTTCAACGCTACAAAAATATAAGAAAAAATAATTCCTGCAGTTTACAACCTGGATTTTCCTTTCAGCTTTAAAAGCACTTTATTTTGCTAGAGGATGTCACCGGTGAATCAGGAAACTATTGTGCTAAGTACATATGAAGAGGAAAGCCCTCCAGACCCTTTTCCTGCTACTGGATACTAAGTATCTTTTTTTTTTTTTTTATGGAAGAGAAACTGAGATTAAAATAGATCTGAGATTAGCCAAGCAATCATTATTGATAAAAAGATAATGACCACAACAATATTTCTCACCATTTCCATGTGATTGATGACGGAAGAAATAGTGCCAAGTTGATTCCAATATGCATTTCTAAAGCCTCTTCAGGAAGTCATGTTAGAAGGACCCCTGTCAGAGATTTTACAGGTCCACTTATAAAAATCTATAAAACATTCTTGATATGCATAACCTTAGATTTTTAAGGAAGTTCAGTAACTAAGGGTATGGTTGGAAATTTACTTCAAATAATTCTCTTTCCTTGGATCCAGCATGTAACTGTTAATCTAAACAAAATGTCTTGATATATTCTGCAGCTGAACACAGCCTGCTGCAGCGGCACAGAGGAGGATTACTGAGCAGAGGAACACGCCACTCCCACCATTCCCACTATTCAGGAAATAAAACTTTGTGAGAGACATTCGCAGACATTAATTCTCACATAGAAAAGCTAATGGCTGTAAGCATCCTCCATAGCCAGTGAAAATAAAGTAGCTGTTTTGTATTATTTTACATAAAAGTTTTTCAAACTGCATGATTTTAAGACATAATTTTGATTAGGCTGCAGGGCTGGTATAGCAAAGATCCAACCAAACCCTCCGAGGTTTATGTAAAAAGGAAAGAGCCTTCAGCACAGACATGTTAACATCGCATAAATCAGGCAAGAATCGGAGCTAACCCAAGTATGATTTCAGAAATACATTAGTTCAAATAACAGAGAAAGTGAAAGCCTCAGGACACAGAGAAAGCAATCTCTTTCCCTTAAAATTTTGAGTCTGCCAGATTATAGCGCTGTTTGGCTCAGTGCCATTTACACCATCCCAGACGAGGCAAGAATTCTCCTCCTCAGGCAATGACTGGCAGGTTCAATAAAGGAACTCTTTCAGAAGTCAAATGAGGTAATATAAATAACCAAAGAAATCAGAAAAGACCAGGGGACTATTTATAGTCCATTCATATATATTTAAGTTTATGAATCTAACATCCCAGTGAAACAAATGAAGTCAATTATGCCATTACTTTAGCAGCACCTGAGCAAAGTCAAAGACTATGCTGAGATTTCTTGGACCGATCAAAATCTTAGTGCTACCTCTTGATAAAACTGTTGTGCTTTCTACCAAGAACCACCAACTTTGAATTCCTAAAGCAAAATTTAATTATAACTTGCCTCCTCCTCTCTTAGATTAAAACCAGTATATTTACACAAGATAACATCCAGCACATCTGACTCTTGTGCCAATATCTCATTCTAACTGAAATAACTTATTATGCTCCAACATTTCATGAATAAATTCCCAAAATCGTCTTCCAACACAAATTTTGCTCTGTAGTTTTTGCTATTACGAAAAAAAAGAAATGTTCCATATCCATGAAAAGGGGTCAGTAAAAGAAACATTCCAGACCCACACAAGGTGGAAAAAAGCTACCCAGAAGACAGTCACTCTGATGAGAAACAATTCACCTCAAGAAAGTCCATAAGAAGTTTTCACTCAGAAAAGAGTGGAGCCACAATGCAGTAACTAGAACATGAAATTTTTTTTGTCTGTCTCAACAAAGACACCACAAAGAGATACCTAAGTTCTACTGTCTAGAGTAGCAAAAGATGGCTGAGACAGTACTGATCCTAGTAAGATAGTGAGACCAGACCAAGAACTCAGGAACTAACATCATAACAATATCAAATCAAGCCCTGAAAATAGGCTACACATGCCTGGAAGCTAATGCAAAGACTATCAGCCAAGTCTCTCCTCCGTCTATGGCTCTGTCGTTACACCAAAACTTGATAGATGGCAAGAGTTCCCTTGGATGGTGCAAAAATGGGAATTTGGACACCTATGTCTGTCCTGGTTTGAGGTAAAATGGAACCAATTTTCTTTTCAGTAATCTTACTTTTCAGTTAAGTCTCTTCTAGCTGAACGCTCTGAAATTATTGGCATATTTTTCAGATCGTCTGTTTCTAGCAGATGGCATCTGATGTTTATAGTTAATACCAAGGGATGGTATGCAGAGAGGCTCCTGCTTATACTTACTGCTATAACAGCCAAAGTCAGCTAACTTTCTTATGTACCAAGTTGGAGGGTTGGAAATGGAAGAGAGTAGTGTGGTTGCACCTGTGGGGAGGAGTTAACAGGACAGGTCACCCAAAACTGACCGATGGGGTATTCCATCCCATAGACTCCCTGGGATCTTGCCACTTGTGAACCCCACTCACAGTATGGCTGAAAGGTACAGATAGATGCAAACTCCTTTCTTTGACTATACGATATACAGGATTTGAACATAACCTTGTGCCCTAGTTAATCTGAGCAGGTTCAAACTTACCCATTATTAGCAAATTCAGAGATGTTACTGTCTGTGCAGGTGCACCTTTATGTTCTTCTCGCCATTTGGTAGGGATAGCATCCAACTATCACTTTTTAAAACCCTCTCAATAGAAAAACAAGCCCTAGAGGCCAAGTGCCAGTAATAGATTTTGTGGATGAAAGTGTTGATTTTAATCTAATGTCATTTCACAAAATGTCCAAGAAATGCCGTAAACCTATCAGACACCTATCGCTAGCAAAAAGCATCATGAAATGTTACTATCATTGCTAGGAAAGGTTAGGTGACACAATCAAGCTTAAGAGCATTTTGAGGAAATCCCTGTCTAATAATGAGTGCTAAAAGAGAGAAGTGTGTTTAAAAAAAAAGAAAACATTTTTATTACCTTTCTTAAGATGTTTTGGTTTTAAGTTCTTCTCTGTTGAGACAATGAAAAATTAATTGATAAACCAACACACTTAGCTTTCATAAAGACCTTTTCATTTTCAAGGTCTTTATGCTCTAAGGCTTCTGGTTTGACCATAATGCGGTGAAAAAAACACTTTCAACACTTGTTTCTGTTGAACGTAATAGGGCAATTGATCAGTATTATCGTGAAAAGATGTTGAAAAACATCATTTGGAAAGTATGATTCAGGACCAGTATTTATCTTTAACATTTACTCAATCTGCATTAATTTCATAATCCAGAATCCAGAATCCAAATTCATAATTTTATACAATAGAAACACCTGGTATTTGCCTTTAACAGAGGTAAAAATCAAGAAGAGGGATATGGTTATTTGAACTAAGAAAAACTAATAATCTGAACATGGTTATTCTGTATGTCCTTCAGAGCAGAGTCTCACGGAGCAATGCGCAATTGGAAAGCTTTGTGTGGCTTTTTTCTGTTTCTTTTCATAGAAACAGAGTTGTATCAGCATCACGATGCTGGGCACAGGCAATGCCTCACTGTGCTGCCAGTTGCCAGAAGTATGTTGGCATCAGCCAGAGAACGTGTCTTGTCCTGTGTCTTCCCGACAGGGAAGTTACAGTCGCACAATCAAAGAGGAAATCAGATTTCCTTAATTATATGCACAAAAAAGAAATTTGAATCTCAAATACCTAAAGCAAAGTTTGCACAAAGGACCTAAAAGCACAAAAAATCTTTGCAAAATTTTTATCTAGGATTGCACATGAATAAGGCACAGTCTGTTCACATAACTCACTGCACCAAAAGGGCAAATATTAACTGGAAAAGTAATTTTCAATTAATTACACGTTTATTGTAATTTTTCAGTTCCTCCAAGGGATCAGAAACAACTCAAGAACTCAGTCTGCTATGTCTAATATGTATG
The DNA here is from genome assembly GCF_001431845.1 of Calidris pugnax. Classification (NCBI taxonomy): domain Eukaryota; kingdom Metazoa; phylum Chordata; class Aves; order Charadriiformes; family Scolopacidae; genus Calidris; species Calidris pugnax. Next base: position 2,138,032 of record NW_015090776.1, on the reverse strand, counting down.
TGGAACATGAACATATGCAGGTGATATATATATATATCTGACAACGTAAAACAGCACGTACATCTGAGTCAGATATTCTTTAGTAAAAAGCTAATACAGAAAAAGCACATCCCAGCCAGAATTTCAACTCCTGGAGAACATTTTCCAGGACTCCTGTTCAGGAAACAAAATTATAGGTTTACTTATCCACTGAAAATACTTAGATGGAAGTTACTGAGAAGCAGTAACCATGGAGCCCAAATTATGCCATTTTTCACTGTCGTTTCCCAGAGTTGAACAACATTATGCTGCAGTGCTTTTATTTCTAAGACATGGACAGTGCAGTAAACTGCCAAGAAATATCTCTGCTGGACATAATGACTACTTGGCCTCCATCTGAGAAGGAGTGGCTTAGTGTAATTAAACTCTTCCATGACGCAGGGGACTAGACCTGATGACCAACAAAGGGCTCCGTCCAAATATTTTTCTGTGATTATATGCTGATTAAATACCTTTGTGTATCACCAGTTTATTTCCCCATTTTGCTCAAAATTCATTGAGTAGGCTTGGATCTGCATTGCTTTATGACGTCCAGTATTATATCAGAACCTATGAATAACTGCCCACCTCCTTTCTGTGTCTGTCCCAGTCACTTCTGGCTAGGTTTTATTTTCCTTCCCCCTGGTTTTATAATAATTTCTTTTTCCTGTGTTGTAACCATAGCCCTTGTACACAGACCTCCCACTCGGCCCTGCATGCAGAGAGCCAGCACAAGCAGTGTGCCATTCCCATGGTATATTCGCCAAAGATCTGCCAAAAAGACACTTTTGACAAACTGCAAAAAACCCCATAACATTACCACAGGCAATTAAAGTTTCGCTGCTGCCTATGGCATTCAACTTTAAATAAACTTTGGAGGAGCAGCTGGCCATTGGAGAGAAATCTGAGAAGGAGCTTAAGGAGACCAGCAAGCACTGCACTTCTCTTGCTGTTAGAAATGGTTTGTTAGGGTTTTCTTTAAAACAGACAAATGGGAAAGAGGTCCAAAAGACCTTTTCTGGGATCTCAGTGACATTGGTCAGTGGGAGACTTACTGTACAGCCAGTGTGGCTCACTACCATGACACCCATGTGTACACTGATTCTTGGATGGTGAGACACCATCCAAAGCAAGGGGAGCACGTAGCCTGCCACCAGGAAACAGCTGTTTTACTTGCAAACTGTTGGACCAGGAACTGCAACATCCTGTATTCAGACATGTACTTACTTACTGCCCGCAGCTAGCTGTTCATCTTATCTATTGTCTACACAGCAAATAGATAGCTACATGAGATTACCTGCGTTGTCTGGACTCTGTTAGGGGAAAACTTCCTTTTTTTTTTTTTTTAAAGCTTTCACTGAACCGTGCATGGAGCTCTGGGTAATCCCTGGGAAGGAAAACAAACACGTGCAAGATGTCTGCATTTGCCTGCTGGAAGCTTTTGAATAATGGGGTGACTGACAGGTCAGTTTACTTGATTCAGTTTTGAACCTGATCCTTTTCTCTGTCCAAATATTTTAATCATGCTACACATGTTCATAGCAGATTTCTGGAATGCATCCTTTACAACTAGTCCATGGTGACTGAATGGGGACTCCCGAGTTGGCAACATCATTAATAATACCATATTGATCAGGTTCAAGACCATCTGAGGAACCTGAACAGCAAGTTGTGGATGACACCAAGATGATTTGATGTACTCAAGGGAGGAAATGCCATCCAAAGGGACCTGAACAGGCTGCGAGGTGGTCTTATGCAACCTCATGAAGTTCAATACGCCAAGTACAAGATCCTGCACCTGGGCTGGGGCAATGCCCAATATCAGTACAGACAGGGGGATGAATGAATTGAGAGTAGCCCTGCAGAGAACTTGGGGATACTGGTGGGGTGGAAAATCAGACATAAGCTGGCAACGTGTCCTTGCAGTCTAGAAAGCCAACCACGTCCTGGGCTGCATCAAAAGAAATGTGGCCAGCAAGCTGAGGGAGGTGATTCTGCCCCTCTATGCTGCTCTGGTGAGGCCCCAGTTGGAGCACTGTATCCAGCTCTGGGGTCCCCAGCACAAGAAGGTCATGGACCTGTTACAACTGGTCCAGAGGTGACCACAAAAATGGTCAGAGGGCTGGAACACCTCCCCCATAAAGAAAGGTTAAGAGACTTGGGGTTGTTTAGCCTGCATAATAGGACGCTCTGGAGCACCCTAATTTCAGCCTTTCAACAATTAAAGGGTCTTCAAAGAAAAATGGAAAAAGATTTTTACCAAGGCTTGTAGTGACAGGACAAGGGGTGATGATTTTTAGCTGAAAGAGGGTAGATTTAGACTAGATATTAAAAAGAAATTCTTAGCTGCGAGAATAGTGAGACACTGGACCAGGTCATCCAGAGAAGTCGTGGATGCCCACTCACTGGAAGTGTTCAAGGTCAGGTTGGACAGCGCTTCAAGCAACCTGATCTAGTGAAAGATGTCCCTGCCCCTGGTGGGAAGGCTGGAACTAGATCATCTCTAAAGTTCCTTCCAACCCAAACCACTCCATGATCATATTGAGGAGTGGCAATATGAGTGACATATATGACTGCTTCGGTAAAACATATATGGCAAATCCCTACGAGAAGACAATAGGAGAATTGCTTCGTCTGGCTCTGAACTGTCATTTAATTTTAGCAAGCAAAAGCTACCGCCAGTAATGAAAGAGAGACCTATGTTTTATTATGTGGCAACAAATTAGTATAGAGACTTCAAGTAGATTGTTGAACGGTTCCCAGCCTCACCCTTTACACATTGTTCTGGTGAAAGAATTTGCTTCCTACATGCACCAAGACAGCAGAAACTAAGGGGTGAGGAAACATTACTATGCCTTAGGTAAGAGTGCTCTCTTCTGGCTACACATCTGAAAGAAGAAAATCAGAAGTGGTCTTCATTTGCCTAGACATAAATTGATAAAGTCATGCATCATATTGTCTTATGTACTTCATTTAAAAAAAAATAAATAAAATGTTAGGACTCACACTCCTGCAAACAGGGTATTTCAACACTATAAGAACCCCTCATTCCACTGCCAAGACATAAAGGAGGGAAAAAACTTCTTAAGGAGGGAAAAAAAATATCAGAACAGATGTATAATCACTTTCAGCTGAGCATTTCCACCAATACAGTTCCAAAAGCACTAGTTGCACCACGCTCTGTGCAAACATTTCATTAATAGTATGTCATTCATATAAACTTCACAATGAATGGAATACTATTGAATTAAATCTTTGATTTTTGTAGAAAAATGGTGACTCTTCAAAGATGGATTAGGCCAACTTAATGGAACACACAGAACTACTAATGGTAGTTTTATCAACAGGTTTGAAATAAAAGAATTCAGACTATTTTGCAGCCAGCCACACTGCTCAAGCCATTTCCAACCATCACACACTATGAAGCTAAGGAATTCTTCTTTTATTAAACAAAGTTTCTGTCTTGATATAATAATCTAGGATTTTTATCCAATCTCTAAATTCATTTAGCTTTTCTGCTTAAAAAGCATTTAGACAGTTCAGTAAACTGCAATGCACACAACCTAGGGGTAGTTTACAATACGGTTGAGGAGATAACTAAGGGTGGTGCAATCCATAGGACTCTTACCTCAATTTCCATGAGAAAGCATGCAGAAACTAATTCAAAGTAACATTTTTAAAAATTGTTTAGGTAACATAAGCTATGGTTCATTCAAAGAACATTTGGGAAGACAGTCTTTACAATATACAGCCTGCAGTCCTGGTATTTTGAGTGACTGCTTTTACACTTTCCTCATCCAGCACTCACTCAAAACTACTCTACAGACTTTATTTCCCAAAGTATCTTCCATGATCTCAGGCAACTAGTTCATGTAATTACTTTCATACAGCCACAAACGTTGCTACCATTGACAAATAATGGTAGAAAGATCTCACGATGAAGAGGGAGGGTGTCGTTCTACAAGACAGTAAATGACTGCATAAAATATATGTAAAATGATAACTACAGATATGGTTCTCACTCTGAATAGTAATCTGTATTCCTCTTTTAGATATGCAAATATTTTATGAAATGTCAAGTTGTTGGGTTTTTTTGAAATACAATGTTCGATCTTTTAAAATACGTTAAAGATAGCAAAACTTAATGATGTGCCAAAATACATACTACTGTTTTCCTTTTCAGCATCTTTAGAACCCCAAAAGAGATCAGTGTACCGTTACTAACCCAGAGAAAAGCGTAGAAGCAGATAGGAAACCCAGCTGCCTGTTACATGACGGGTATCACAGTGCTTCTGGAATACAGCTCTCCTCCTTTTCAAAGGCAAACACCGACCTCTATGGGCAACACATTATGGTGCAAAATAGATTTACTAAAGAAAGGCCAGAAACGTTTGCAAATATATTTCAAAAATATGTGTGTACCCTTCCGTAAGACAAAGTATTGCACTGAAGGAGGATAAGGATCTTTTCTCTGGATGCAATTATGAACTTCAGAAGCGATTACATCCCTTACCAAAATGGCTTTCATCAGTTTTGTATCGTCTTTCTGTGGAATAGATTTTTGCCCATAAAAAGACTTAATTCAACAAGCACTACTAATACCAAGGGAATGACTCACAAAAATACCCCCTCAAGGCTCGAACCACTCCAGATTGCAGCCTCATGCACTGAAGGTGGTCCCGAGCCCCAGGATGATGAGGAAACACGGGCATCTCAACTGCATTTGAGATCTTCCATGCTAAGGCTGTGAAGGTGACCCAGCCCTAGCCCCGGGGCGCACAAAGAATGCAGGGATGGGCAACCAGGATGAAGGAGCAGATGTCATGGTGGCAGAGGATGGCCAGTTGGGAATATAGCTTTTCCTTGTCCCTCTTCAAAGACAGGGCACTGCATTCAGGTGCAGAATCACCTCTTTTGTGACGGACACTTGGTCCACACCAGGAGAAAAACCAAGACACAAGCTATGACACAAAACAAAAAATAAGAAACAGCAGTGCACGAGCAGGAAGACGGAACAAGTCTTATCCCAACAGCACGAGGACAGAGCGGTCTGGCCTATTCCCCAGCACCTTCAGGACCATTGCCTGGTTGCAGGGGGCTGCTTTGAACTCCTCAAAGAAAAAAATAATTAAATGGGCCAAAATTTTAAGGCTTGCTGTGAATCAGAGCTACAACAGGGCAAGACACTACAGCACCATGATGAACAGGACATGGGAAATGCATTGCTCCTCTTTCTACTCTTTATTTTAATCTTCCTTAAGTTAATGACAGGGATGCAAACAAATGGAGTTTTCCTAATTGGTTTAGGATCAGTTACCATGCCAAGATTTAATCCACCTTTTTGCAACAAAGGGCTTTTTAAGCCAATGATGAACAACTGCAATTTCATAAATATTCTTGCAGGTACACATTCTTCATCATTAGGTATAAAACTGTCACAAAATAACACTAGTAATCAAATTTTAAATAGATATTTTTCTGAAATCATAGCATATACAGTACAGTGCTAGCAGGAAAAAAAAAGTCATTTTAAATTAAAGGTATTAAGAGCTTGTTTTAACATAAAACTGAAGACATAATACTTCATCAAAAGTAAGGATGGGGGGGAAAAGGAAAAAAAGAGAAAACCTAAAAATGTACAAAACCTTACCTGCTGTACAACACTGTAAACGGTTTCAAAATTTCATTTTTAGGCCTCACAAAACTTTTTGGACATACTATAAATTAGTATGTTACCTCCACAAGCACGTACTATGTGCTTTCATAGGGTATGAAATTTCTTGGTTTTGCCCTTTGGAACAGAGCTAAGTGAGCTTCCCAATTTAATGGGATCTTCCATTAAAATTAACAATTATCTCATTAAAAACACCATTTAAATATTACATAAGGAAGTGAAATAGATGAATTACCTGAAATCTCTGACAGCTTGTACATGTCAGGTAAGAAATAGCTCAGGGCAGGCTTAGCAAATAGAGACATAGTTAAGCAGGAAACAAAAGCAGGCAAAGAAAGAAAGAACAAATGTAAATAAATTCTACATAAATGCTAGAAGTTGGGTGAAAACATTACTGAAGTAGAATATCTAATTTACAATGGAAAGTATTATAATTTCAGATTCTCAACATTGTGATTTTTTTTTTTTTTTTTTTTTTTAAATTGGGACACAATGCTTGGAGAGCTATGACCCTTACTCCTGGTGCTGCTGTCACCACAATAATACCCCTTCAAACCAAGGTTAGGAGTCCCAGCATGAGGGCATTTTCTCCTGGGCAGCATTCCTGCATTCTCCACCTCGGCTATACCAAACACACAGCCATGGTTCCAGCTGTCTGCAACTTAAATTTTCAGTTACAGAAAAATAACGGTTAGCTTTTTCTTTCATTGCAATAATGTTGGTGAAGAATTTTGGCAGGTCTCCAACATATTTATGATGTTATTTCTGAGGATAAACCAACCTTTAACATGAAATTGAGTTTATTGATACAGGGGAAAACTGATTTCTCTTATCCTTCTCTACAATCTTATTTCTAAGGAAACAGCCCCCCCATTTTTCAACTAATTTGCAACTGATCCTTAAACAACTCTTACAGTGTTAACAATTTAAAAAATTAATCAAAGACTGGCTGAGGTTGGAAGCACCTCTGGAGATAGTCCCAGTCCAACCCCCCTGCTCAAGTAGGGTCAGCTAGAGGAGGGTGGCCAGGACTGGCTAGTTGTGCTTTGAGTATCTCCAAGGAAATACTCATAATCTGTCCTTTGCCGGTGTTCAACAAGCTGCACAGTAAAAAAGCATTTTGTTATGTTCATAGGAATTTCCTGTGTTTCAGTTTGTGTCCATTGGCTCTCCTCCTGTCACTGGGCACCACTGCCCAGAGTCAGTCTTCTTCATAACCTCCCATCAGATATTCATAAACATTGATAAGATCCCTTTGAGCCTTCTCCTCTCCAGGCGGAGAATTCCCAGCTCTTTTGGCCTCTCTTCATATAACGGATGTTCCAATCCTTTAATCACCTTTGTGGCCCTTCACTGGACTCACTCCAGTAAGCCCACATCTCTCCTGTACTGGGGAACCCATGACAGCATTCCAGACGTGGCCTCGCAATGACATGGGCCAGCTCCCTCAACAGTCGTGGGTGCACCCCACATCCCATGGACTTGACTACATCCCATTTGTTTAAATGTTCCTTAACCCGATCTTCCTTCACCACTAGAAGGAGGAGTCTTCCTTGTGCCAGACTTTCTGGGCTCAGGAGGATGGGGATTAACGAAGGCTGGTGTTAATGAGGATTCAGACCTCTGGCAAGCTTTCAGTTTTATCAAGGGTCACTGCTAGGTGGATAAAAACAGGACTAGCAGTTGACTGAAAACTGGTCATTACTTTATCACTAATAGTAGTCACAAATTACACAAAACCTCCGTTAACCTAAGCTACCAGACGGCTACTCCAGCAACCCTTTCAGAGCTAGGTCTCCAAAGCTCTTGGTACCCTGCAGGTCTTGCTCACTATATGCATGGGGCAAAACCCCTCACATTGCACCTACATAACACAGTCTCCCCCTTTGTTTTTTTTTAACTGGGTCAAATTTGCTGATTTTGGTGCAACAATATACCATCTCGATAAGTGCATAAGCACTTGGACCAAGCTGAAAGCTTGGACTAAAATTGGGAACCCATAAAAGGAATGCAGTTCCCACTAATTTTTTTTATTAGCTTTATCCCAGCAGACATTATGAAACTTACAGTGGGATAAGGCCACCAGCTAATTCAGGGTTCGAGTACAGAGAAAGACCTCTAAAAGAAATGTGCTGTGAGACAGAGCAAACCACTTCAAGTGCAACAGTTCCCAGCTTCCCACGGCGTATCACTGGCAGCATTTCCCAGTTCTCCTTGACTGCACAACCAAAATGAGAAACAAGTTCAAAGGGAGGGGGACTCTCGGGTAAAGTACCTCACTGCACTCTGCTCATTTCCACACTGCCTCACCAGGAGATGCCTGGCCATGGACACCAAAGTCAGGGTCCCTTCCCCAGCTCTGTTCGTTACTTATCAATATTTCCACAGAGCCACTATCCTTAAGTTCATCTGAGCAACAGCGTGGGTGAGAGATGGGACCTCCTTGGTTGCAAAGCACCCAACTACACATAGAAGCCACAGCTGCAGATGTTCAAATACAAGTCTTCCATTGAAAGCTGCTCTGACTTTAATGTTTCTTAATGCACTTACTGTTTTCTGTAGAATAAAATTCTCTCTCCCTCTTTTTTCATTTGCACTCTGTAAGTGCTTATTTTTTTAAATTATTGAGTAGCTAGGTATGACTGGTTAATTTATTTAAATATTAGCATCATTTCCATGAATAGTTTTATCCTTTTTATAAACAGGAGTCCTATTACAATTCAGAAATATTTAAAAGGGCATCAGGGTTGTAAGGGTAGCTTTCCTGAGTACAGTAACGAGTTCTAATACCATGCTTATAATCCATCTGTATATCTTCAGCATTTTTAATATGCCTTGCTCTGCAATACCAAGGTGCCATCTGCATCTCTTCTTCAGGCTCAGTTGTTTTTCTCCCTTCCCAATTATATCTATGCACTAAATCCTTTAAACCTCTATTCAATCTGCAACTTCATTGGCTCAAACTAATAAACAGAATTTTCTAATTCCCTTTTGATAATCCTATTACCTGTCCAAAGCTATTTCTGCAAGGGTCATCACTACAGAGATGTAAATCTGAGACCAGGTCTATCTGTGGTCAGTTGTAATCCAGCTCCTCTCACGGAAACCACCAAGGACATTTGTCAGCACGCGGAAAAGGCAGAGCTGAGCAACTGAGCCTCTCAGGTAGTGATTTGTATGTCGATTGCCTTTCAAGTTTCATTTTAGTATGGGAATAGAATATGGTGTTTCAAAAATAGCCACAGTTGCTAAAATTTATTAGCAGTGTATTGAGCATTCTAATAGATAAACTTAACTCATACAGTCTCTCAGAAAAACTTCACCTTTGGCCTCAGGCTGAAATGTAGGTGTTGAGATAAAAACTAATGCCAGATTTCCAGTTATTAATTTGGCAGGCTGTTTTGATTAAGCTGAGAATAACAAGCTACAAGAGTTGTCATTATGCGTGCTTTAAATAAATAAAGGTTTTGCTCTAGTATAGACAGTAAGTGGTACTTTACTCCATATGGAGTAATTTTAGGGAAAAAGAAATATATTAGGCATCTGACTGCTGAACAGCTGACGGTGCCCAGACTATTGGAAGTGACACCTATGTATAATTTAACAGAATTTATATTTTGCTCTAGTATAGACAGTAAGTGGTACTTTACTCCAGATGGAGTAATTTTGGGGAAGAGGAAATATAGTAGACATCTGACCGCTGAACAGCTGATGGTGCCCAGACTATTGGAAGTGACACCTATGTATAATTTAACAGAATTTATATATTCCTTGCATGGAATCCTCTCTCTTTATTTAACTTTGTCAGTGATTTAATTCAAAATGGGATTTCTGCTCTTTTGTAACCTGTCTTTGAGTAGTAACCTGCATATAAGAATCTGCAAGAGAATATAAACAGGTCACTTCTTCTGCCTGTACTGGGATGAAGTGCTGTGCGCTGGTGAAGGGCGAGTGAAGGGTTCAAATGTCTGGGATGATCCCCAAAAAAATTTCATTTGTGGGTCCATCGTTTTCAGAGCCTTCAAGAAACTCTGAATGCTATCTTTAGATATCCAGGTAAGAAGGATTTATTCTACTTTCAGAATCAGAATTGTTTTCTTGCAAAAGAATGTTTTGGTAAGTATTAATATTAGCATGAAATAATAAACCAAACGTATTGGACAAGAAATTTCACTATGCAGCTGGTGCAACAGCAATGATTTTAGGCAGGTTGTGAGTATCCTGCTTTGGCAGAGGAGTTGGACTAGATGACCTCTATTAGGTCCCTTCCAAATCCAACAATTCCATGATTCCGTATGTCACTAAAAGGTATACATGATGTGTTACATGAAAAGATGAAGAAAATGTCCCTGTCTAGCTGGTGAGCCTACCTAGTTTGAGGACATCTGCCACCGACAGCAATGGAAAAAATCATCAGGTCCACAGTTCAGTGGAGATGCAGGGACTGCTTTACTTACCTACCAGCACTTTACTGTTCTTGGTGGCACTTCTGTGTCATTTGTACTCACATTTGGATCTGGCAGTGGACATAAGAACAGCTATATATTTTTATATATATATATATTTTTCAGTCCTTAGAAAATAACCATAACATGATCAAAAAAGGAAAATTTAGTATATATAACAGCCCACTAACCCCCCACCTTCTGATACTAAGAGATTGCTTTCTACAGCTGACATCCCCCAGAAGATGAGCATGTTGTGAACTGCACAGGTCTAAGTGGTCAAGAAACCTCAGGGCAAAATTACATTTTGGATTCTTGCTTTTACCCTGCTTACACAAACAATATGATCTTCTCAATCAACAGCTTTACAAGTTTCCTGCAAGTACTTGAAACTTTTTTACAGGAGGGAACAGTTGGAACATGAAGTCACTCTTCTGCAACTGATATATACCAGATTGCTAGAATTATACGTGAATACTTTATCCTATTTCAGGATAGGATTTTAAGCTGATCTCTGTTATAAATATTAATGTCTAATCCTAGCAATTCTAATTAAAGTACAACTAAAATCATGGGGAAATGCATTAGGGAATGAAAGACAGAATCAAAATAATACAACGTGAAAGCAAATTGCATAGCTAAAGATGATTGTTACATGCCAATATATGCAACTACTGGTATCCAGTGATAAAGGGAACTCATCACTAGCAGCAGTGGATCTTGAAGCCTCCACGGGGTTCCCTTATTTCTAATTTACCAAGTGCAAAAACCCTGCAGGTATTTTACATCTTCAAAATGCTCATGATGCTATCTGTTCACATCTTTGTCTCAAATGCAAAGTTTTTTTTCTGGGTTGAATTACATTATTAAAGGACATCCCTGCCCACTTCCAGGTCTCCAAAACAGAGAGCAAAGAGAGCACCAATTCAGATAAAAAGGGTCTGACTGATACAATCAGTAGCCCCGCCTCAGTTGGGAAATAACTTTCAATAAATATTGAATATTCAATATGAATTCAATATGAATATTGAATAGACTGGATTACAGGGATTAGGCAGAGCAGTTGTGCAACTAACTGCAGTGATAGGAGGCTGAGATTCTCACTATATGCAAATGCTTCAGAATAGTCTTAAATGCAGAAGATGCAAGAACTTACGAAAAGTCTATATCACCCTTACATTTCCACCCTGTCTTTTAGACCTACTGTTGTCTTAGACCACTTTCAGATAGCCAGTGGTATAAAACCAGACTAACAAACCCTTATTCCACAAGCCACCTCTGGACAGAAACTCTTCCACAGAGCAAAGAGAGCACCAATTCAGATAAAAAGGGTCTGACTGATACAATCAGTAGCCCCGCCTCAGTTGGGAAATAACTTTCAATAAATATTGAATATTCAATATGAATTCAATATGAATATTGAATAGACTGGATTACAGGGATTAGGCAGAGCAGTTGTGCAACTAACTGCAGTGATAGGAGGCTGAGATTCTCACTATATGCAAATGCTTCAGAATAGTCTTAAATGCAGAAGATGCAAGAACTTACGAAAAGTCTATATCACCCTTACATTTCCACCCTGTCTTTTAGACCTACTGTTGTCTTAGACCACTTGCAGATAGCCAGTGGTATAAAACCAGAATAACAAACCCTTATTCCACAAGCCACCTCTGGACAGAAACTCCTCCACAGACTGTACAGCACTCTGGTTAGACACTGGTGAGCAACGAAAGAAAAACCAGGATGCCTCCGTGATTTGGTATGTTTAATATGGCAAAAGGACACAGGGAACTCAGCTGGAGGTTCTGGTAACTAGCTTTCAATGCCATCCCATTTTAAACTATATAATAGGATTCATTTTAAGTCATATGGCTTACCACAGTTGGACTGAATTATAACCTTATGCACTGATACCGATAGCATGTACGAGCACAGTTGGTCAAAATTAGGGGAATAGCACTTCCTGGGTAAAAGAACAAAAATAAAAACAAACCAAAAAAATTCCTTCCAGCTATTTCAAGTGAAAGACTTTCTGAATTCATGACACCTCTTGTATTAATTCTTTTTTTTTTTAAGCTGGAATTAAACATTTCAATTTTTCATTGGCATTTTCATTTCAGACAGACATGCCAGATAAGGGCAACAACAAGTAGAGGAAGTATGATAAGCCCGAAAAATAGCTCCATATATTTACCTGCCAAAACAAGAAACTGTTTTTTATGACCCAGAATCCTTTCCGCTCTTAACAGCTACAGATAATAGAAGAAAAATAAGGGAAATGCATTAAATCGCAGCGAGCAAATGCCATATAGTTTTTCTCAGTGCATTCAGTCAGAGGAAGGGATGACAAGAGAGATGAGAGCTAAACTCAGCTTTAATGAGCCATCTCAGCTGCTCCAAGCAAGGTACCTGCCACCTTACAAAAATTCCACATGGTCAAAGCCCCTCCAAGAAATTTCCAAATTATCATGCTTGTTATCTAAGCCAGCCATCCCAATAAAGCTCTGTGAACTGTACCAGCAGCGGTGACTTCAGCCTAAACTCAGCCATGCTGGCTGGCAGATTCAGCTCTTGGTCTTTCTTAGCCTCATAGAAAACTGCTGGCTAACAGGTATTGCAGAGAGCTAGGTAAAATTGTGTTACCAAAGCTGTTCTTAACAAAACCTATTTTGTTGATATTTTTTAAAAATTGTTTCAGTGTTGATGAAAACTTCCACAAAAGCAGTGTCTTTGTTTTTGAAACATTAAACAAAGAAGTTCAAATGCCAGCTTGAAATTAAATTTGTTTCCATTTGCATATCCTTGCCATTTCAGTAGTATGTCATTCATAATATGACATAATAATTAAAATATTCTGAAATTATTCCATTTATGCAATATCTTAAGGAGAGCTGCTTTGCATGGAACAATATATTTTATCTTGAGATGAAAGCATGTTACAATAAAGTTTTCTCATTTTGACACAAACTATCAAATAAAATAATTGCAGCTCTGAGTTCCTTCATAACTGTTGGAATCCTATTAAAATAGCTGTCTCCAGTGGTATCCAAAGATAACCACACATTCCCATTTCTCCTTATAGCAGGGATGCTGTCTATGATTAAAGCAGTAAAGATACTAGCTATTCATTTTCTCAGAAATCCCTTTAGGAAGGTCTTTATGAATTTTAAATAAATTGAACTGAGACTATTTTGAAAGAAATTATGAGATACAACCTTGGATCTTGCCTCTTTGAAACCACACAACAATGAAATGCCTTACTTGAAAATTTTAAGTTAAATCCAAGCAAATCACTGCTGTTGACCATTATGTTCAGTATTGTTGTCCTTTGAACTCTCATGACATGCAAAACTGGTCATGGGGAGACCTCATTTCTTTCTCAAGAAGAGATCCCAGAAGGTAGCATTTGGCAACTGCTCACCTTCATTCTCTTGTAGGTTGGATGCTGTCCAGGTTTATTTTATTACTTATCACACTTGGTAGCAGGCAAGAGGCACGTTTGAAAATACAGCCCAGCTAAAAACAAGCTTGCTAAGACTTAAGCCAAACAGGATGAAGTAAACCCTCACAAAGAGTTCGCAGAAGCCAGGCTATATCAGAAGATGAAACACGCCAGCCATTAACCATCTGAGGTCTAAATACAGCACCTTTCAATCTTGGGGACTTCCTCAGTACCCAAGCTACAGCCACCTCCAGGCACTCCTTGCTTTTCACAGACTACCTCTCACAATGAATGCAAATTTTTGTTTCCATTACCTGTGCCTTCATTCTCTCAAGATAAATTAAGTCCTGTAGTCCTTCCAAAAGCAGTTTCAGGCCACTGAACCAAGTTGTCAGTAATCCCCAGCCTATGTGGATTCTACACAACAGTAGAATGCATTTATTCAGCTCTTACTTAGATGACTTAATAATTTTTAAAAGTTGCTATTTATTTAAAATGCAGTACCAGTCATTTTAGAACTTTATTATTCTCTTCTGGTTAGTAAGAATACTGATGCATCATCCAAAACTCTCCTAAAATATTTAAAATATATGAATTAATATAGATTTGCTCTCATACAGACCAACCTAGTGTTTATCGGCTGTTAAATAGTTAAAGGAATTACAATTTTATTTTCTTTAGGGAGCTTGTTGGAACACATCAATAAATGAGGCTCTTACAAACTGATTCACATTTGAACTGTTCTGTTGGGACAGTTAATGCTGTAACAGACATTTATCATGTAAATCCAAACAACTGACATCAGGCTAATCTGAAATAGCATGTTTTTTCCTCTGATTTATGATACTCTCTAGTTTTGCATCGAAGTCTAATTCTTCCAAAGGGAGAGCGAGTGCCCTCGCGTGGATTTACATCTTATTCTTTAACACTGGAGAATCCACAAATACAGCCCCTTCAAGTGCTGAAGCCACAGCAACCAGCTTTTAGATTTTTAGAAAAAACAAAAAAAACAGTCCTAGAAAAATCAAATTTCATGACTTCTAACACCCACTGAATTCCTCCCCTTTCCTAAGTGCAGCACACTGCTATTCCATCCCCCTCCCCTGTCTGCTGCAGCTAATGCCACAGCTGCAGAGTCTAGTCCTACAGCAGCTCAGGTTTAACCAAATGCAACGCTCTGCTGCAAAAACAAAACTGGAAGGAAGAGAAAAAAAAAATCACCATCACAACACCTTCAGTTTCTCTTGTTCTTACTTCTCTTAATCCTATGACCAGATGCTGCAAACAGAAGAGGTCAGGACCTGGCTTATCCTATCACATCAGCCATAATAGCGATGAGACAGGGAGACTGACACTTTGCAGCAGCTACCCCCAATATAAGGAACATTGTGTTCAGACACTTACCACTCATTTCCTATTTTATTCACTAGAAACCCGTGCTGTTATTTTCCATTTACCCTCAAGATTAGCACTGAGGACTTTGCGCATACCCAGGACCACAGTACCTGTCATACTGTTATCTCTTGGCTTTTGCATAAGCCTTTTTGCATCATGCAGGTGATAGCAACGCTTCACCTGGGCTTTAGGTGAATTTTGGCTCTAGGAGGTAAATTATCATTCGAGCCCTGTCTTGGTGTGCATACCCTGCTGGTGTGCACATATGAAGCAGATTAAATGAATCAGAGGCTTTACAGTAAGATGTTTTCTGATAAGATCATTTTGTTCCCTTCATTTTACTTTTTTCCTTTCCCTTCTTTTCCCCTAACTCTCCCCTAAGCAAACAAGGTTCCTGGTACCTCCTGCTGCTTGTAAAAACAAGCCCTTTTCTGCTGATCCTCTTTTCTTGTGCTGAGATGAATGGTAGAAGCCTTCAAGAAAAGATCCCTGTCAGATAGCTACAGCAAGGTTGGCTTCTTGATCCAACTGACCTATGGTAGCCTGACCAAGGCTAAAATTTATGGAACTGATTTCAGGATAGAGGCAGGGCAATGCCCTCAAAAGAGTCTTAAAAGCAACTAGCAGTACACAGAAAAGCTGGCCCAGAATTTGCGCTCCAGTTTCTACATAAATAAAAGCAAGTCCCAGGGAAAGGATTTACTATGCTGTTTATCTGAGCTATGTTTTAAAGCAGGATAGGAAAAGCATGTGTTTTAAGCCATTGACCTTTTCTCCAAATTGTGACATTTATTTTACACATTCAGAGAAACTTCTATAAATGTCTTAGGTGCTGCATAACTGCACTCCCAGTTTGCTCGGGTTTGGTCTGCAAAGGAAGCAAAAAACATTAATTCTAATTTTATGCAGTTTTACAAGCCCCACATAAAGCTGTTTACAATTTAGCTGGTGAAACTTCACCCTTTATAATTAAGAGTCAGTCATAAGATCCAAAATAAAACATGAAGCCTCTGGAACGATACCAATGGCTTAAAAGATCTGTGCAGGAAAGGGATTAAATCAGGAAGCCATGGACCTGATATACCCACTGCAGGAGGTATGTCAGGGCTTTCCAGGACTTTCTCTTCTATTTTGGATATACTGCCCTGAGTCAAGATTGTCTGCACCCTCTTCCCAGTGGCTGTGCTGCTTTTTGACAAATACAGATATACCAGTGTTACATGTCCATCTTCCCACTTAAGATAAATATGGAATTTAACCTGCAAACTGCAAGTTTCAGTTTCTGCATCCAATTTCTGCATGCAATAGCTGCACATGTGGCTATTGTGTTAGTGTCAGAAGAGAAGAGAAAACCTAACTGCAAGTTTCAGTTTCTGCATCCAATTTGGCATCCAATAGCTGCACATGTGGCTATTGCGTTAGTGTCAGAAGAGAAGAAAAAAACCTTTTTATTCATATTCCTGCATGCATTAGAAACATTAGTGGATGGCTGGGAAGAGGGATCACAGAACTGTAGAATCATCCCACATTTATGTAGTGCCTCTTCCCGTACTAATAAAAGCAGCTGAAAGCTATTAATACAGAATGAATACCCTAATACAGAATGAATACCCACTTAATAGCATAAGAGCCAGGAGGATGGGAGATACACACCAGCTGAACCCAATCACCTACATTACACAGCTAGTCTCTGCAGCTGGAAGAGGCAAGACAGCACCATTTTCTGCAAAGCCACCTGGAGGGCTTACTCCCACACGCTGCCTACATAAAGTTGAGAAATAAGAGCTTCCCATTGTCCGTGCCTTAAGTTAAATGCCTGTGACAAGGTGATGTGAAGAACTGACACTGTCAACTCTTCTAAAACAAGGAGATGTGCTTGGTGGAGTCACAGGACACTTTGCCAGAAGGGTAGGAAAGGGAATGGAAGAACAACAAGCACCTGGCAGTCACAAGCAAGCCCTTTCTGCTTGGCTCTGCCAGTCATACAGGAACAGCTTCAAGGCAGCAGGCCAGAAGACAATAAATTCTTGAGAGCACAGATTGAAGGTCTCTCCTTCATCAATGTCTCTTTTCTTACCGTAATACAGTCTTACTTGGTCTGCTCTGACTTACTTTACTCTTGAATCATCACCACAAGACATATGTAAATCTAATTAAACTGCCAAGAAGTTAATAAATACTCCCTGTCAAGAGCTACTGCCCTAGCTTGCCCAAAGCATTAGATGCTGCACTCTGTCCAACCAAGGTGACTCGGTCCAGCTACAGAGAAAGGTGCTAATTCAGTGTTAGTGTCAGAATTGGAAGATAATGTAACTTTTTAGATGCTGCACTCTGTCCAACCAAGGTGATTCGGTCCAGCTACAGAGAAAGGTGTTAATTCAGTGTTGGTGTCAGAATTCAAGATAATTTAACTTCTCAAATGATGGGAAAGCAGCAAACAAAATCTTCACGTATCCCAGAGGATGCATGTTAATACCCAGAGAAAGCCAGGAATGAAGAATACATGAATTTGCAAGCTCTCATGAACAACTATTTTTTTTTTTCCCCCAAATTGTTTAATTCTCTCAAATTTGATATAAAGACTGTTTAGGAGATTTGCACTTACAGAGAGCCTGTTGGCTGGGTCAAGCCTGACTTTTGCAGATAATGATAACAAAATGTAGGTATGAAGAAAGCAAAAGCAAGAATTCATACTAATTTACTTTTACAGTTACAAATACACTTTTGAAAAAAACTTCAACCAAGCTAAGAAAAACCAGCCAACCCACACCAGAATTAAATATTATAATTTCGATAACAAAATGTAGGTATGAAGAAAGCAAATGCAAGAATTCCTACTAACTTACTTTTACAGTTACAAATACACTTGAAAAAAACTTCAACCAGGCTAAGAAAAACCAACCAACCCACACCAGAATTAAATATAATTTGAGACAAACCTATTTTGCTAACTGTTTTCTGTAGGCAATTTTTTTGCACATATAGAGCCCTAGGAGGCATTCTTAGTCAAGCCCTACCCCAAGACAATGGATGTTCTCCCAACTTCACAAGTTTTGATTCCTCCCAGTCCTCCCCTGTAAGCACCTTTTTTTTTTTCTTTATGGAAAGGAGTAGTAAGAGTCTTCTTAAAGTGCCTACAGGGTACTACCTCTTCTAGATCTTTAATTAACCTCACAACAAATTTTAGTTTCTTCCCTTTTCCATGAAATGCTGGCCATCACCTTCTCTAAACACCCGCCTCCAGTCACTTCTAGAGTTACAGCTCTAACATAAGTGATTTTTGACAAATTATATAGGGATTATATGCACTGCCAAACATCTGTTGAGCTTGGAAAAAAATTATATAAAATCTCTCCCCTGGGCTTCTGCTATTCATCATGCCATTGCAAATTACAGCATTAAACTCAAACCAAAACTCTAAATGACATGTCAATTCTAGCATGTATACAGATGTTCAGAGTTTAGAAATTAAACATGTACTTAAACATCAACTGAAAACTGTCTTGAATTTCAGAGTACCATGGTGAAATGCTCAGTCCATCTGACAAATTGAGCCAGGCACTGAGTTTAAACATGGATTGAGGTTCATGCATTTGAAAACGTTCACTGTACTTAAACATCAACTGAAAACTGTCTTGAGTTTCGGAGTACCGTGGTAAAATGCCCAGTCCATCTGACAAATTGAGCCAGGCACTGAGTTTAAACATGGATTGAGGTTCATGCATTTGAAAACGTTCACTGTTCTGCTTTTGCTTCAAACAGACATTTTTTTATCATCCAACCATCCTCCTCTTCCACCCCAATTGATACACCCAAGTTTATTTAAAAAGAAGATAAATAAGTTACAGGTTTCCTGACAGAATAAAATAAAAAAAAAAAAGACAAATTCATCACAATAGTAACAGCTATGTAACCACTCCAACTGATGTGTAACATGCTCCAAAAAATTCAAAGCACGAGAGTCAAAGGACATTCACCATATAATATAAAAAATTTAGCTTCCTCAAAATATTTTGATAATGATATTTGATATTATTAATGTCAACTAATATTTTTTTCTGAAATAATAGAACAAGTCCTGTTTTGAAATATCTGCATTCTCTCTTTCCATACAAAACATAGTGGTACTGTGGTAGAAATGAAGCTGATTGATGCCAAAGACGTTAAGCTAATTCCCCGTTTCAGAGTGAAATCCAGAAATAAATGTGCAATCCATAAAAGATGAATAATTTCTGATGCGTAACTATAGCCCAAGTTTTGAAAAACTTTAAAAAAAAAATGGCAGGGGGAGAAGAGAAAGAGATAGGTTTTTAATCCTATGATTTTTTTTAACCTAACAATGCTGTAGCTGTGGTGGTCACACAGGGAATTTCCTAATTGGCAAAGCCTTAAGGATAAATGAAACATTGGACTGCATCTATTTAAAACGTTTCCAGCTCACAAATAAAGAACAGCGTAACTCTCCTAAAGCGGATAGAAGGAATAATCCAATCCCATAACCCTCTCATCAGTCACAGTGACTCGCAGCGAAGCTGACAGCTTTCTACGTCAACCCCTTCTGCTCTATGTTTTCCTCCTATCGTATGATCTCTTCTTTAAGCAAACAAAGTCCCGTTCTGGTGGTTTGAAATCATGTTTTTTCCCCAAACACAGTAATCTAATCACTAGATGATACACCACGCTTTTACTTTAGGTAAGCCCAGGAAATTTCCATTTACCAATATAATAAGCCTGGTTTTGCACACCTGGGTAACACAGCACCGGTGCAAGCAGTCAAAGCAGGTGACTGTGGCTCTGAAGGCTGGCTCTTAAATCTGTATTTTCCCACCCACCTCAGTGTAAGGGACCTGATTGTCTCTGAATGCAAAGGGAGCTGCAGGTACTCCCTATTTTCAACTGCGTGGCTTGGCGCCTGATGGTCGTCACCAGGAGCAGATCACTAAAGGTGCTTAGGGCTTTCAGTGCCCTCCGCAACGCTCTGGCCATGGGTCTGAAACTCTGACCTCCAACCTTGACACTGATTTTGCTTACGTAAGGATGTTAATGCCTCTTGCAAATCTAAATGTATACATGACCAAGGATGGCTAGCGCTCCAGCTTCTCCCCACCCACTTTTCCAGGAACCGGCTGAAAAGCACTTGGTTCATACCACACTGACGTTCTCCAACCCCCTGCTCAAATGATGCCTTGTTCCAGATCCATGTTATTTTACCTGGCTCCCCAACATTTCAGCAATCTGAACATTAAAATCCATAGTTTCTCCTTCTCTTGGCTTTCTTGCTAAAGAAGCTGCCCGTCTGCCGGGTAAGTTTGGTGGCCATTATTCTTATCCCCTCTGTTAAACGATAAACAGGGAAGGAATTCTACAAATGGAAACCAGGAAAAACGAGCAGAGAAGCAAGGTTCAAGTTAGCACTTGGGTAGAAGGAAATGGTGTTAAAATTCAGACACTTTTCCTAAGAGGCAAGAGCCAAGGGGACGCTCCAGGCACACATACTGGCTGACCAGCTGCCCACACATAGCTGGAAACATTAAACGTGCTATCACATCTCGCTGCCAAAGATCCTTCACTTTTCATTCTTCCATTTCCATGAGTCCCGAGACTTCATCCTTCCCAGTTCATAGGCAATGTCCCACCAATTACTGGGGATTAGCAGCATACTGCTGATTTAGAGCCTTATGTAAATCCAGACACAGAACAGCATTTTTGGCATGATTTGCACATATGGAGAGCAGCAAAGTTTTGCCTAGAGCATGTTTATATTTTGAGAAAAATATTTCTCATGTTTGTTTAATAGTAGGACTACTATGGACTAGTAGAAAAAGTTCTTACTTTAGAAATCAAGTTTTATTTATTGATTTTTGTCCTTTACAGAATGCATCTTGCCTTTTACAGCTTGTTTAGAGATTTTTTTATATATTTTTTTATTTCCCTCTCTTCTGTAACTATAATTTACCACTAGAAGACACTATTTTTGTATTTATAGCTGTAATATAAATAAGCCTTCATTACAAATACACAGGTACGGTGCTTTCTTCCTGACCTACCTCAGTAATTCATTATACATAAGAGAAAAGAGTTTTAAAACTCCCCAAAATTGCGATTTAGGGTAAATAGAAAACTCTCTGTGAAGGTCAAAAGCACAAAATACTTGCTACTAAGTAGAAAGCATTCTTTCACATTGGATGAAAAGCAACACACTATTAAATGGTCGTTTCTACCCTGTATTAAGGCTGGCCCATCTGATGTAATAGCAACAGAAGGATGAACATCAGTAATAGGAATTGCTACTCTTAAGCTAAAACAGATCAAAGCTCGTAGAAATTAGATGTTAAATTCAGGCATATACTTAGGAGTTTGACCTTTTTTCTTGCTGAAGCAGTGACTTTTGGAACACAAAAAGGTCTCAAATCTCCTCTACAAAGAAAGGGAGCTTTTGCTTTCTTCACTCAGAAAGTCTAATATAAAGACAGGAAAGTAAAGAAGTTATAGAATGATCAGTCTTTTAAAATATGTATGTGAAGTCACCATATGCATTGCAAAATACGGTCTAATGCATTGATGACCTGCAGACTTGATAAGGAAAATGAAAATGCAATATATCTTCTAAATCAGCAATTTTTCCCCCCACAAAGATTGCTGTTCACCTGGCACATCATGTGCTGTTAAAATGGCACAAAGGGAAAACCTGAGATCAGTAGCAATGCAGCTGGTGTCCTGAAATGTCTATTAATACTTCCTTAGAATTAACAGACACAGATAGCTTCAGCAAGGACATTTGTTATCGCTTTACCACCACTGCACATCATCCTGCACTGCTGTCTGATTTTATTGCCCTCTAAGAATATTCTGCTTTCACTGTGTCCTCTTACTATGAGCAAGTATTTAGCAGGATTATGAGACTGCACATTTACATGGAAAAAAAAAAAAAGCCAGACTTACAGCAGTAAGGATTCTATAAGAAATCCTTATTTCTTATAGGCAATGGCCAGGGATGTGTATTCTCCAGCATGCAAGCCCATCCCTATTGGATGCAACCACCCCCACACAGCTAAGTGCTGCCTCAGACCTCTGTGCTCCACGATGCTCGCAGGCTGGCTGAGGTTTAAGGGGGTTGTATTAACAGATGACTTTAAATTTCTAAAAGACAGCACCATCTGTCAAGTAAGTAGGAGAGAGGTGCAGCTGGGTGTGCAAAGACTAGCACTGTGGCCTGTCCAGGGGGACTGAAAGCGCAGCCACTCTTACAAGAGCTGCTGTCTTGCACAGAAGGTGCCTCTGGCTGTCCCCACCAGATTTCAGTGCACCTGCAAAGCTGGGGAGGTGGCAACTTTAGATCTGGGACATCTTATCATGGGTTGTTACCAACAGCTGTGTTACACGGTCTTTACTTTTTCAGCTTTACTGCCTCAGCATTATGCATCGACGTTTCCACATGGAAGCACTTGCTCCAGAGCTGGTAGCATCCACATTTTTCCAAATATCAGGAACCTAACATTGGAAAATGCTGAATACCCAACATATAAAAGACCACCACCACGCCTAAAACCAGAGAAACCCATCCCAAACCCCCAAACAACCAGCAACAACAACAACAAATGGCTTCACAAGGATGTGGGAGAATTTCCTACCCTGGTGATTGGGCATTTTGCCCACACACTAAACACAAGAGCCTACACCTTTTTCCAATGCGCTTCTTGAAAGGAAGAGTTATGTACTACAGCAGAGCCAGCTCATCCTACAACCCAGCTTCCCACAGATCACCTTGCAGTTACATGTTCATATGCCCTTGTCCTCAGGTGCCTAATTGGGAAACACCTGGCTTGGAAGGCCTCATTCTCGCAGCGCAAAGATAAGAAGAATAAATATTTATAACGCGACTACGCAGAAAGGAGAACGGTTTGTGTGAGTTGCTCCAGGCTCGCGGTCTGACTCAGTGGCAGGGCTGGGATTAGGTTTTAGGAGTTCCCCACTCCCAAGTCTATGGTCAGGTTACCAGCCTGTGCATCGTCAGGATTGTTGCCTCATGCCACGCTGCAGAAGAATGGTGAAACACAGCTTTCCGTGCTGTTATGATTCACCTAATCTTTTCAGATTTATTAGGTACAGCGGATCAGCAACATAAACTTTATGGAGAGCTTTCATTTGTTAAGCAATCAATTCTCATCCCTAACGTTTCACCCAAAGCATGTTCGGTTTTCTGGTTCAAGCCTGCCATAGACATGCTTAAGTTTCACATCCTGTATTTTCAGTACTTTTCAAGGCTAAAAGATATGACACAGCAAAGCGTACAGAGAATCCAACCCCCTCTTTCCTCATGGAAAAAAGAAAATCCTCAGACAGAAGAGCTTTTTTTTTTTTCCTTGATGTTCATGCAAGTCACAGGAATGCCTTACAAGACTTAGACCCAGCATATCCACACAGCTGTTCATCCCTGATACAGCAAAGATTTTCAGTTTTGCCGATGGGATCAGTTTCATATTTCTATTTCAGAAGTAACTGAATAGCAATTGATCCAGTAATCCGGATCTATAAGCTGACAACAACATATGTACAGGAATAATTTATACTAATGAAGTCTAATTCATTACCTGCTTTCTTTCTGAATTTATATGCAATGCTTCCCATAAGTTTTCACTAATTGCCACAAATACACGTATGGAAAAATTCATTTGCACATTTACTAATCAACTTTACTCTCAGTACACAGAAGAATCAAATTCTTGCTTGGACATTCTTCCACTTTATCCCTTGATGCTGGTATGTAAAAATGAAGGTACACTTCCTCCTGGGCATACGTGCTACAACATTAACATCACTCTAGTCTAACACACCAGCAGCTTTTAAATATAGCATTCATGGCAAGATAGGATCTTAGTGTTTGCTTCAAAATGTGATTTACTGTGGAGTCAAATAAATCCAAACAGCTAACACTAGTCTAGACCAAATGGGAGCACTCAAATCATCTGTCTTAAGACACCTGTGACCAGGATACTTTAGCACATTGGAATTAGTTTTTTACTAAAAAGGAAACTTGTGACTGGTGTGCAATATGAGAAAACACTCAGGTTCATGCAGAAGGTGTACTCTATCAGCAGTGCAGTAAAAATACATATGAAGAATCAGTACTTTTCTCTCCCAGCATATCCTTCTGAAACAGATAATTATCTTCTCAAGAAAGCTGCATGACTTCAAGAACATTTACTGTGACTTTCGGAAACCAGCAGAACATCAACCTGCCCTTGAGAGCTCGATGCTCTGCTGCACTGTAATGCTGTAGAACCACTCAACTGGGCTCATCTCGTTTGCCTCTTCCCACAAAGACCAGGGGTTCTACCTCACCCCTCAAAAACTCCACCATAAGAGATAAAAAGGGTGTTGCTTGAGTACTCTTGTATCACAGTGCCCTGTGATTGCCGGCTGGCTCCTTGGGTTGCCATATTTATAGAATGGGTGGAACAGGAAAGTGATTTTGATTTATAACCCCTGTAAATTTTTTTGTTTTGTAACAAACTCAACCCAACCAGTACAAGCAGTCTAGCCCCAGGATGTTCAGAGGTCTCTTGCCCAATAGGTTCAAATAAGTGGCTCCATCCTTCTGTATGAGAAATCAGCAGTTCAGACAACCCTTAAAAATACATACTTACAGCACTTGGAAAATTAATAGGTTCCCGATTCCAAGGGGGATTAAACAAAAAAAAAAAAAAAAAAAAAAAAATTACTCACTACACATTCCCATTGCAAAAAGTTTTACAACCAATACTTCACACCATGTTCCAAATACTCTCCAATGACTGAGAAGGAACAGTAAAATGAAGAATCTCTTGCCAATGCACTTTCAGTAAGAATCTGGCCAGACATCTTTTTAAAGAGACTGACATATATCCTAATTGCTTTTTATGAGATGATGAGAAGCTCTACAGTTATCATGTGTATTTTGATCTTCACCGACACCTAACAGCCGCAGGAAATTACACACTGCACCATACCTGCTGTGAGAATATCCCTTTTCTATCTTGTTATTAATCACTCTTTTTTTTTTGAACTTGCAGCGTCTCCTACTGCAGCCACCAAAATGGAAGAAAATGCCAACACCAGCTTCGAAGAAGATTTTGAAGGACAGGCGACACACACAGGCAAGGAAACTAACTGCATTTTTTTTCTAAAAATAAGCTAAACTGTCCCTGTTCACTGAGGAAGCCCTGCCAAACCCCTTGCACAGAAACATAGGCTCCAAAGCCAATGAAAATGTATTTTGGACTAAGTGACACTCCTCACGGAAGAGCAGGTAACACCAAACTAATCTCTATGCCAATCCTCCTCATAACTGAAGCAAACGGCAAACGCAGAAGACAAGTGAAGAAGCCACCAGCAGCAATAGCACAGTGCAGGTCATCTTGGTTCATTGCTTCAGTCATGAACAATGGCCTTTCTTTTTCTGGGGAAAAGAGAGGAAAACAAAAGAGGAAAAAATCCCACTCACACGCTAGAACTAGGTTATAAGGTTTCACTATAAAGGCAGAATTATTTTTTCCTTCTTATAGAAGGAACATTCAGTGCTAAAAGTGAGCCTATAAATCCTTTTGGCAAACACAGCATAGCACTTAAAAGCTTTAAAAGCATCCTTGCTCAGAAAGACAATTCTTTTTAATCCAGCACTCAATCACCATGATTTTTATGAGTACTGACATTGTATTCAGCATCACTTCATCCCACCCCACCAACAGGTAACTATATGGCAATCATTCCCTCCCTGTGCTCCAAGGGCTTCTTTTTCTTTGTGCTGTAATAAATGTAGCTCTTGAAATAACTCTTTCTGGGTTTCCTTCTGAACAAGCCTTGCTGCTGTTGGCTAAGATTATTTTTGAGACGTATATATATATATTATTTAGGGACCCAAATGTGAGGCACTACATCCACGCCTAGGCTCCAAAATAGTTTTGGAAATCAGGCTCCTGTACTGCTATCACTATGCCAAGAGGTTCAGGCTAATTCCTGCTTTGGAATCTTGTTTGCAAAAAAATCACGTCACCTTCCCTTTCCACTGAAGGAGTGTAGTGCCTTTAGCCATCGCTTCAAGATGTTGAAATTTAATCCAAAGCAGAGTCTTGGCAAGTGGCAACACCATATCACTCTCATAAGAGGAAGAGCTGCTTACCTAGCATTTTCTAAATTTTCCATAGACATAAACATCAGTCTGAAAAGACTAAAACATTCCTTGTTTTTGCTTTATAATCTAAGATGCGGATTAAAATGTTTCAGTTTGAAAAACAGCACTGGAATTTTGAAATTAATTTTTTTCCTCTCCATTTCAAAATTCAACTGCTTTAATTAACCAGCTCCAAAGACCAAGATTTGCATTACAATCAGAATTATCATAACATTTCCTCACAGGTTACTCTTCAGCAGAACATGTATGGGCTTAAAAAAAACCAAAACCAAAAAACCCAAACCAAAACCTTGTGTCCTGTATTCTGGGTTTCATCATAAGTCCTTCAGCATGTATTATGTATTCAAATACACTGTCTATAGAGAAATGCAAATATACTTCTGCAAGAGACTAGCTTTGGCCAACATGTCAGTTTCAACAGGTTTCGACATTCTCATCCTTATGAACTACTCATGTATTTCACCAAAATCCTCTTACAGGATTCTGACAGGAATCAGACCACCAAAGTGATCAAGGTTAGAAAAACCCCAAGCCCTCTTTCTTTCTTTTGGAAGGTAATGTAACACATTGGTCCCACAGCTCTCGTTTTCAGCACTCGTGGAGAGTGCTCTGGAAGGAAGAGGGGAAGATGGATAAACTGTGGCGCAGAAGTAGAAACCAGCAAAGAACAGAAACTTCTTAAGACAGCTTCTTGTGGCAGCCAGTTTCTCATCTAACTTCATCTCTCTTAGGGCCCAAAGGTGTGATCAATGACTGGCGGAAGTTTAAATTAGAAAGTGAAGATAGAGATTCCTTATCCTTGAGCAAGAAAGAAATTCTTAGACAGATGTCTTCACCGCACAGATCTTTCAGTAAAGATGATAAAGACACCCGAGAGAGATTCTGCCGTAAGGTAAGAGAAGAAAAGGAAAGTAAGTTAATTTTGATTCTATATAAAACATACCGGTTATAAGCTAGAAAATCCTGAATTTGCCTGACTCACTTCCTTTGCAATTTAGCAGAGGTCACACAATATAGACAGAACAAATGTACGCCCAACCATCTATCTAGTCCTCTCTCAAGCAAACTCTAACTTCAAGATAAGCAGCATATTTCACAACAACGTATCACACAACACAGATTTTGACCTTTCTTCCTCCCTTCCCTGTCTCAATGCTCTGGCCTTGCTTAAGCCAATGGAAAAATTTTAACACGTTTAAAAGCCTACTAGTCTAGATAGAGCTCTGAGCCTGAATGTCACTCATTACCATGTACCTGTTCTGAAAAGGGGGTACCCCAAAACCCACAGGAATTACACTTGGACACCACTACAGTCACTGGCAAAATTCCCACCAACTCTGGAAGATCCAGAAGTTTTTTTCTCCAAATATAGCAACTGCCTTCAATACCATCAAGTTCACATGCAAGCGTTGTGACAGGACCTTCACCTATCTCTTCAAGAGACCTTCCAGAGTCACTGTGGGAAATGAATGCACTTCTGGCTAAGCTTTCCATGTCATGTTCTTTAGACAACTTAGTCTCTTCCTGTTTCATCGCCACCAGGTTACCACTTTATTAATATAACATTCTCTCAATGTTCACAGATGAGCATGCAGGAGTATGAATTAATTCAAGATGAGCAAGAAGATGAAAGCTGCCTACAAAAATACCGCAAGCGCTGCATGCAGGATATGCACCAGAGGCTGAGTTTTGGGCCAAAATATGGTTATCTGTGTGAGCTGCAGAATGGGGAACAGTTCCTCGAAGCCATTGAGAAAGAACGTAAAACTACCACCGTCATCGTCCACATTTATGAAGATGGCATCAAGGGCTGTGATGCTCTTAACAACAGCTTGACCTGCCTGGCGGCTGAGTACGCCACTGTGAAGTTCTGCAAGATCAAGGCCTCCGACACAGGGGCTGGAGATCGCTTCTCAAATGAAGTGCTTCCCACTCTACTTGTCTATAAGGGTGGGGAGCTTCTGAGCAATTTCATTAGCATCTCTGAACAATTCAATGAGGAGTTTTTTGCTGTGGATGTGGAGTCCTTCCTGAATGAGTACGGGCTGCTACCTGAACGGGAGCTTCCAGCACTGGGAAATGGCAACACGGATGACCAAGATGTTGAGTAATGAGAGCCATAATTCTCACTGTCTCCCTTTCCTCTTCGTTATGTTGTAAATCAGTCTCAGTAACACCCATCTAATTTAGAGAACGCCATCTTTGCTAACTTATTTGTAAGATATATATATAAACATCGCTTAACTGTTAGTACATGAATTTTACTTAAAACACATACAACAGGCGGTCCTGTAAATAATTACTTCTGCATCAGCCACAAGTAATAGGAAGAACAGGAGATGGTACTGGTGATCTTTAAGAAATTAAGGGGGAAAAAAAAAATTAAAAATTGAGGGCCTACATGTGTCTCCAATAAGCACAAGAAGAGCTTAACTTCAACAGTAACAGGACTGATCCATCCCTCTGCATACACAAAAAGTCATATCTGTGCTCTGGAATTACAACAAGTCCTGGCGCCTCTGATTCACTTCTACCGACTTCAGTAGGAACAAGATTTTATCCAGCAGTTTTAAGGACAAACAAATAGCCCAATGTCCTTGTACTCCTAAATGGCTTAGGTATCTAGGACATTATTTTATGCTTCTGCATTTAACTTCCAATATTCATGAAAATAAAGAAGTTAGCTCAGCGCTTCTATAAGTTTGTCATCCAAACAGCTAACACAGACACCTTATCAGCTAATTTCAGTTCATTGTTGCTCCTTATCTTGAACAGTAATATTTAAAATGTCTGAGAGTTACTGAAAAAGTATATTGTGCTTATGTAATAACTCTGAATAAAGCTTAACAGCTCTCAAAACTTGCCATTGGAAGCGTGAAGTATATTTGTAGTACGTAGCCCTAACCTTAAAAACATGTGAAATATTAGTAAGCACTCACTAAACATTTGCTAACTTAAAGTTTTAAGTTTTGCCAAAGGGATGCTGCTGAGAACTACAATTTAACAACTTATCCGAGATGAAAACACAGGGTAAACTCACTATATACCTTCCTCTCTCTCTCTCTGTAGGTGTAAAAAAATCCACATCCTCTAGTTTTGATACAAGGCAACAAAACATTAGAAACATTTCAATGATTTCTTTTGCACACCAGCAAAGCTGAAGGCTGAATTGTACTCTGACAACAGAAATATCTGTATCTACTCTGAGGATAGAAACACCTACATCTCAACCGCACACAATTTCGCTGATAACATTTGAGAGAATCAAAACGTTAAAGATTATTTTCAGTACTTATATGACTCACCAGCTTTTATTTGATATGATAGTTTCATGTTTTGCTCACATTGGAGGGCTTTGGGTCAGGATCCCACCATGGAAATGTCACCCTGCAAAATTCTGCACGTAGATCAGTAAGAATTCAGCATTGAGCGGCCAGCATCAAGCAACCATTGCTCCAGTGATATAACCCACATAATAAAAGCAAATTCTTATCAGTCTTCTAAATACAATTTTTTCTCCACTTTTCATTCACTTGGAAAATTCACAGGGGTAGCTGAAAGTTACGCTACTTTCCAACAGATCTGCACAACAAAATAATTCTACTGAAAAAGATTTGTGAAATATAACCCTGCAAAACATTTCTCAAGGAGTCATGAGATGCCCTTTCAAACAAAATGATTTAAAGACAACTTATGCCCTGTTTTAAATACTGTTTTAAAAAAATAATATTTTTTTAAATCTGTCCAATTTTAGAGACTATTGAAATGCTACTGAATTTCTACTTTTAATATTGTTTTGCCCATGAATTAATACTTTAACAGAGCACCAGAAACCTCACCCCATTGTACACTAGGGAATACAAATGAAGTTCCTTAGTATCTCTTAACAATGTACAATCTTCTCCAACTTGTAAAACAATACATTATTTTATTCCACCAAGAATTCAAATAGCATCTTCCAAAACGTAATGACAGCAAGACTGTCATAAGTTTTTCTGACAGAAGCCCAGGTGGAATAAAGCTTTTCCCTTAGAGCAGTCCTTTTTCCCCCCTTATAGAAGCATGATCTTCACGCATCAGCTAAAATCACTTTCATCTTAACATTTCATTTGCATCAGTAGGTCAACTCTTCAGAAAGCTACCATTTGCAGATATACCTAACATTATGAAAATCTCATGATCTTAAAACAGGTTATGTAGTAAATAATGAATTATCTTCTATTACAAGAATAACCAGCTCCTTAAGTAGCAGGACAGTTGTCCTGCATTTTTTGATGAGATGATTTAAAGAAGAGGCATGAAAAAATTTCTGTCCTCTACACACCAGAAAAACTCCACATAACTGGTGGGAACTTAACATTCTTGAGAACTTTCCTTCTTTGTCAAACTTGGTTCAAAAGTTATTAGATTGCACATCAGCAACCTGATCACGCAAGCTTCACTTCTTTGAGAAAGCAGGCTGAAAGCAAAAAAAAAAACAAACCCTAACAAACAATAACCACCACAGAAACTGCATTTATAGGTAGTTGTAAGAAATAAGCTGACACCCCGATTTAAGAGACAGATTAAGCATGCTTAAGCAGGATTTCCCTCAACCTGTAATTAACAAAAAAAAAAACCCAAAGAAAAAGAAAACACACATGTGACGCCAAGCCTCAACAGAAGCTCATGACTAATGAAGTTGCAAAAAAGCTCTGATCACTGCAGTCATCCATATTTCTACAGGGAAAAAAAAACACCTTAAAACAAAAAGCAAAACTTGACTCAAACTTCATACTTCTGTTGGAAGACTCAAAGAGTAAAATGCTTGAATAAGCACATGAAAGCAGCATTCCTGCTACTCTTGGCTACAGTTACTCCTTCTTTTGACTCAAAGTCACCGAGACCCTGAGTGTCCTCAAATATTCTGACGCAGACGAAAATGGAGGAGAGGGGGGAACTAATTCTCAGTCGTGTCACTGCTGAGCAAACTAAGAACAGAAGCTCTAGTAGGTGCACGTATGTTAAGCTGAATGCTACCCCTGATATGCAAGGAATTATAAACCTCATTCCACAAGACCACTGAGGCTTTTTAAAAATACATTTTAAAACTATGCAGTTTTACTACATAGTTTATGTAGTTTACTACATAGCACAGAAAGTAAGGTGTCTGTAAAATTATTCCGTAACATCAATTTTAGAGCTACACCTAGAAGAGCCAGATTTTCAGATGTGGAAGTCCCAGCCATTCCTCTAGACTCTTACGTATTAAAATAAAAATCTATTTGCAGTCAGGTATATGTGTTAACAAAGCTCAATTTCAGCCACAATGGAGTTTTCACAAACTGAAAGAGTCAGAAGATTACACGGGTAGTAGGAAAATATATACCTATATAAAACCTGAGCAGAAGTTAAGCAGCATTCTAGAAATACTTATACAAGGATGTTTTCCTCTTTTTTCCTTACATGCATGTTTTCTTTTTTTTTTTTTTTAATTACATAACTC
Organism: Calidris pugnax; assembly: GCF_001431845.1. NCBI lineage: Eukaryota > Metazoa > Chordata > Aves > Charadriiformes > Scolopacidae > Calidris > Calidris pugnax. Next base: position 2,106,403 of record NW_015090776.1, on the reverse strand, counting down.
ATTTTCTCACATTATCAATGGCTACCAGTAGAAAAAGGATGGGAAGCAAGAGGACAATGAAATCCCCTCTTGATAAGTTCTGTAATTCTTAGACAAGCAAGAACCTGCTTTCTTCTACATCCACCGTTTCCTCATGGCTGGAAGTCTCAATCTGTAGATACAAGTCAAATTACTCACTTTTTCTTTGACAGGGTTAAATAATTTTCTTTTTGCAATGATAGTGGTTAAATGCAGTCTCCTGTATTAAAGCAGAAATCTCATCCAAAGCAACTTCTTTCTTTGCCTTCTTCCAACCTCAAATTGGAAAATTAGACTGCGACAGATCTTTGACACCTAGTTAGTTAATAAGCTGAAGGATTCATTTGACAGTCTATAGTAACACCATAAAGAAAAGGATCATTTACTAAACATTGAATAACCTTGCAGGGGGAGAAGAAAGAGAGTTTTTTGCTAGGGAATCCATAGAATAATACCTCCAAACAACCTCTACTATTTTACACCACAGGTGCCAAACAAGAAGAACTATTGGGACAGCATTTCGTGACAATTTTCTTCTCCAGTGTAAGATATTTAGCATCTCAAATTTTGTACTTAATTTTGATGGTTGAATTTCAAGTAACAGGCAACTATCGAATAATCATGGTTTATTTTATGTCCAAAAGCATAACCACCAATCCCCACCCACTCCCCCCCCCAAAAAAAACCACCAACAGAAAAACACAAAAAGAGAAAAAACAAAACTTATTTCTTCTTATTACCCCCCTGCTCCTTCTTCTAATAGAGACTTTAGCAGAACAATTTTTAAACCAACCATGTTTTGAAGCAAGTTACAAAATTCATCTCATTTTCTAGATAGCACCCAACCTCCTCTGGAATGAACTGCTTCTGCATAATGCATTTTGCCTATTGATTCCACCCATTTGCACAGAATAACAGGCATCTATAAAACATGCAGCACCTGAAGGACTTACCTGAAAACAGTGCCTCCATTGCAACATTCACTTTCCTCTGAGAGGCCCCACTTGAGCAACACTGAGCACAAAAGATCAATATTGTATTCCAAAATATAGTTACAATACTAAAAGCAGATCTTTTTCCAAGCAAGCAAAAACAGAATACACAGATAAGGCAATGATATTTAAGACATCTTTCTCATAATTGCTTTTTATTAAAAGTATCCCATCTTAGTGTTCCAGTGCCTTTATACAAAAAAAGACATCTGCAGTGGTATTAAAATACCCTAAAATCTGGAATTCTTTTCTGTTACAGTTCAGATCCAAGTAAACATCACATTTCATACACAAACTATCTTTATTAACCTTACTGGAATTCTTCACTCCTCCTGCTCTCCTCATGGCAACTAAACAATAACATTATTGCCTAACATACCCAGGAAAATATCTCATAATGGAAAGGTATCTGTTTATAGTCTAATAATCCTGATTGGCAAACGATTTTGACAAATCGCATGTATCTACAAGATAATCCACAAGGGCTGCTTAGATGTAGCTGTTGCTGAAATAGTTAATATTCCAAGAGAATCATGATTCAATCAGAGCTGGACAGAGAAATCCTCATCAAGAGTCACTGAGTAAAAGCATAAACACATCTCAAAAGTTCTATGCATTTTATTGATTTCTTGAACTAAGGGATTCACAAGCTGAATCGGATTAGTCATTAAACTCCTAGACTATTTGTATATCTATTATGCTAGTTAATCAATATTACCCAAAATAATGTATATGGTGGAATGTTGGCTTCATTAAAACTTATTTCTCCCCAATAAACTTTAATAAGATTTCTCTTAGCAAAGGAACCCTTAAAGCAAGAATCGTCATACCATGAACTACGCTAGTTTTACCAATAGCCTGAAAAACACCAGTAGTAGCATTTTGCATTAAAACACCAAGTAGGAAGAAAATGAAGGTTCTACGTTTTTTAAGGGATGTTTCCAGAAAATAATACTGTTATTCATTTATACAGACAGACAGGGCTAGTTTCTTTGCAAACTTGATTCACCTTCTACTTGGTATGGTAACCGCATAATTCTACTTGATATAGTAAGTGCATGCTGGAACAAGGAAACTGAACCTATCGTTACAATTTATATTGCACATTTAACTGGTGATATTTAGGCAACCATTTTTAATTACTAATATATTAAACCCAGATGTTTCCATCTTGTAACTGGCCAATACTTCCATGAAGCTCTGCTTGCTTGAGTTTAATCACTGAAGTAATTGAAAGAGAAGATCGATGCAAAGACTGCAACAGCAGCTGCTATTACCACACCTAAAATAACAAAGGAAATGCATTCGGTGAGTGGCAAGGGCAGCAGAGTCAGCAGTAGCTAGGGTGTGGAGGGCAGGGTCAAGGTGAATGACGAGCAGGAGGAGAAACAATAAGAGCCACCCCAAAAACTATCTACCACTGCTAAGACTAAATCTAAAGCTACGATGTCAGATAATTAAACTATTAAAGCTCCACATTGACATTTCTAATCAGAGTAGGATCCTTCCAGAAATCCAGTTGACTGCATACTTCTGTAGTACCTTATTCAGGTCCTAGCCTATAAAATAACGCACTGACTCTACACTACTGCTTAATTCTAGGAATCAGACTAGGAAAAAAATATCAAAATATGTAAGCTTTAAGAAACAAAAGCTATTAAGTTTTTTCATTTCTGTGTGGCACTACAGCTTCTCTGTACATCTCCTTGTAACGCAACAGTAATTTTCCTATTGATTAACATGCTTGCTACTGATTCAGTTAAGACGACAACCAAAAAAACCCAGAACACCTGAGTGACAATTCAAGGGAAAACATTTTTACATGCAAAGCAAACACATATTTAACACTATTTAACACAAAAGCACTCTTTAATCTTCCAGTTGCCACGTTCTACTTCTAAGAATTAACAGAAAACAGAAGTTACATTTTAGTCAACAAAACCGTAACTGTAAAAGACAGTCAAAGCTCACAGCAAAGAGAACTGTACCAAGTGCAGACAGATAGAGGAGAGCTTGACAAAAGAGCATTATTGAGAAGTTGTATTTGAAAGAAGAGTTTTGTGACTGGTGTTCCCTGCATTACTGATGCTGACAATTAGCACCCAAGCCCATATGTATTTTTCAGCTTTGGAAGAGCAATAGTGAGTCACTAGCCGATTTATGAATGCCTACTTGACAATGCCATTCAACTGTGCTGTGCTTTTTTTTTTTTTTAAAGTACAGAATTATAGAAGTGGTGGCTCTCCAAAAAAACAAATAAAGCTACATGAGCCTTTTGTATTGACTTGTAGGGTGAACGAATGCAAACAGGGGTTTTGTTCCAACAGCAGGCTGTGATTCTTCCCCAGAAACACCCACACTGAAACAGGGACTCATTTTAGAAAAGTATTGCATTAATCTCACCAATTCACTAATAATACTGTGGAATTTTACAGTACTGAAAGGGCCCATTATAGTTTCTGGATTGCCATAGCAAAATAAGGGAAGTAACATACCCATATTTTGTTGAAGTTTCAACAGCAACGTTGCTTTTGTCAGTTGCTTCTGTTGTGTGTCATCCACGTTGTCAGTAATTGGACAAATATCAACTGTATGGAAATCAAGCGAAGAAGTTGTATTTTAGAGTTGAATTAAAGCAAAATGCCAAGAACTTCATATCAACTTTATAAGAAGTACATTTATGGTAGAAAAAAACTCAGTATTTCGCAGTAAAAATGGTACAGTAGCAATTGTATAGTACTATAGAGTTCCATATGGCTAGAAGAGTAAAAATAAAGACAAAAAATACATTTAGTAAGGAGTTCCTCTTCCAAAAATCACTTCCCACACCCTGCTTCCAGAATAACACATCCAACCCCTGCTATATAACCCGGGGAGAATTTGCCAGAATTTCCCTGGGAAGAGGGAACCACTAAAATGAATGATTAACCACCTTCCAAGATGAACGTTTTCACTTTAAAGATATTTGTCCAGAATTCAGGTTACATGTAAACCCCATTGCCACTAAAAGAGTGACCCCAGCATCATTTCCTACTCAACACTCATAAATGCTTATTTTCAAAGCACAGAAATTCCTTTTTGAAAATCCCTTAAAAGTGCACTTTTAGAGTAAGAATAAAAGGACACATTCCCTTTTGGAACAATTACTAAGTCCTTAGACTGCTCAGCCAGGATGTGAGAGAGCTTGACTCTGCCTCCAGAATGATGGGATTCAAACCTATATTTATGTCCTTTCCAAAGATTTCCTTAATCACTTGGTTATATCCAGCTTGACAGAGAAGGGGAGAAGAGGAAGAAGGGGATTAACCTTGAGCCCTCTTGCTGAACTTGTTCTTTTGTCACACACAGAGCAAGCATGCTTTGGACTACACAGTTCAGTGATAAGGCTACTTGATGGTGATACACCAAAGGTCTTATTTGCTTTCCCCTTCCCAGAACAGTTTGCTAAGGCACCACTGTCAAAAGTTCTGATTACAATTCAGTAGCTACTATTGCAAGTATCTTCTGGACAAGTGAACAGTAAAAGAAAGTGTTTGTGCTACTGCACTGAGATCTGGATGTCTTCAGAAAGAACAGAATGGGCATGCTAGAAAAAAAAAAAAAAAAAGACTAACAGATTGCTCTTGTTCAGAAGATGAAGAAGAAAAGCCCCACAGCAGTACCCAGATAAAAAGTTTTAGAAGTCCACGAAATACTGATCTAAATAAAAACAGATCTCCCATTTCCAGAGTGCAGTTGTCAACCACCTATAAAATACAAATTAGATAGTTGAGTAATAAGGCACATCCCTTGCATGATTCATATGAAAGTGATTCATGGAAAAGTACTTTCTCTATCATATCATTAGCTAAGGGGGAAATGTATAATCTAGATGGGCAATCAGAATGGTTGTTTCTGTCTGAGTCATGTCCATAATTGTCTTCAAAATCTTAAGTCAGACTTGCACAAGATGTGTTGTTACACAAAAGCAATCAAAGTAGACATTTGGGACCTGTCTTTAGCCATTTTAATCTCTGAACCAACTGACTTTGTGTAGGATGTAGTCCAGCAGAACAATTAATAACTGTCCGATATGAAATTTACCAAGATAGCAAGATATATAGATAGAATTATAAGATAACAGAATTGCCTAGGTTGTGAGGGACCTTTCAGATCATGTAGTCCAACCATCAACCTAACAATGATAAAAACCATCACTAAACCATACCATTAAGCCCTATGTCTACCTGTCTTTTAAATACCTCCAGGGATGGTGACTCAAACACTTCCCCGGGCAGCCTGTTCCAATGCTTAATAACCATTTCAATAAAAAGTTTTTCCTAATATTCGATCTAAACCTTCCCTGGCGTAACTTGAGGCCATTTCCTCCTCTTCTGTCACCTGTTACCCAGAACAAGAGACAAACGCTCACCTCTCTACACCCTCCTTTCAGGTAGTTCTAGAAGGTGATAAGGTCTCCCCTCAGCCTCCTTTTCTCCAGGCTGAACAACCCCAGCTCCCTCCTCAACCGCTCCTCATAAGACTTGCACTCCAGACCCCTCACCAGCTTCATTGCCCTTCTCTGGACTTGCTCCAGCACCTCAACGTCTTTCTTGCAGTGAGGGACCCAAAACTGGACACAGTACTCAAGGTGGGGCCTCAGGAGTGCCGAGTACAGGGGGACAATCACTTCCCTAGTCTAACTTACCACTTATTCCCGATGCAGGCCAGGTTGCTGTTGGCCACTGCTGGCTCATATTCAGCCAGCTGTCAACAAACATCCCCCAGTTCTTTTCCACCAGGCAGCCCTCCAGCCACTCTTCCGCAAACTTGTAGTGTTCAGGGGGTTGTTGTGACCCAAGTGCAGGACCCAGCACTTGGCCTTGTTCAATCTCATACCACTGGCCTTGGCCCATCGATCCAGCCCCTCCAGATCCCTCTGTAGAGCCTTCCTACCCTCAAGCAGGTCGACACTTGCACCTCACTTGGTGTTGTCTGCAAACTTATTGATCATTGATAAAGATGTTAAAGAGAACCGGCCCCAGTACCAACCCTGGAGAACACCACTTGTGACCAGACGCCAACTGGATTTAACTCTGGACCACCACTCTCTGGCCCTCCAGCCAGTTTTTAACTCGGCGAAAATACTCCTGTCCAAGCCACGGGCAGCCAGTTTCTCCAGGAGAAAGCTGTGAGAAACCGTATCAAAGGCTGTACTAAAGTCCAGGTAAACAACATCCACAGCCTTTCCCTCATTCACCACTTTGTCATAGAAGATCAGGTTTGTCAAGCAGGACCTGCCTTTCATGAATGCATTGTGACTGGGCCTGATTGCCTGGTTGTCCTTCATGTGCTGCATGATGGCACTCAGGATGATGTGTTCCATAATCCTCCCCGGCACCGAGGTCAGACTGACAGGCCTGGAGTTCCCCAGATCACCCTTCCGGCCCATCATGTAGATGTGCGTCACATTTGCTAGACGCCAATCAACTGGGACCTCCCCAGTTTGCCAGGACTGCTGGTAAGTGATGGAAAATGGCTCGGTGAGAGCTTCTGCCAGCTCCCTCAGTACCCTCCAGTGGATCCCACCCAGTCCCACAGACTTGTGTACATCTAGGCACTGGAGTGGGTCCCTCACCATCTCCCTTTGGATTACAGGGGGCTTCATTCTGCTTCCCACCCCCATCTGCTAGCTCAGGGGTCTGGGTGCTCAGGGAACAACTGATTCTACTAAAGACTGAGGCAAAGAAAGGATTAAGTACCTCAGCCTTCTCATCCATTGCCACCATGTTACCACCAAACACACATATACATATGTTTACATTAAGCATAAACATTGCTTTGAGATCTCTCTGCAAGCTAAATGTACATGTAAAATAAAAATAAGCCCACAATGTTTCAGTGCAAGGGGTGCATTTTTGAAAAGAACTTTATCACATATCTCTGAAACCCACTGGTACCCAATTAGGCAGTAGTTTCATCATTATTTTTTCTGTACAAAGGAAAACACACCCTCATCTGCCTAAAATATGAGCAGAAATCATTAACTAGAGTAAATGAATTACTAATTGTTGCGAGAGAGATTTTTAAGCAAGTATCTTAGCTAGCACACTAAGAGCACCACATTCTCTCCAAACCACTTATTAAGAGCTTTCAGTTCCCTAAAATAACGTATCACTTTTAGAGAAGCCGACCACATTTCTTGGGTCATCTTTGAAATATAGATCCAGCAGGTTTCTTTCTTCTTTAGTTTTTACGAGCAAGTAGGATAGTTAGTGCCCTCTAACTTTATGCTTCTTTGCACCTTCATATGAACTGCTGCACTTTTCTGAAGGTATCTTTTGAAGCTGCACATCAAGGCAGCAATGCTTGCTCACTCAGGGGGAAAAAAAAAAAGAAAAAGAGGAATAAAGAAAAAAGAAACACACTTGAGCTATTCAGTTACCATTTGTGCCATTAAGTTATGGAAACCTTGCATTTGAAGCATCTGTAGTATAAACCACAGAGTTTTCAAAAGCAGGTGCTTTCTAGTACCAATTATATGAATCCTTAATTCTTTATTAATTCTTCAACTTGTAAACAAAGATGGGGAACGATTACCACTACTGAAGTCTTATTTATGTTTATCCACTCAGGGTATTTAACACACCACCCCCACCTTCTGCACCAAGGAGGAGCTGGGATTTAGTAAAGCCAATCATAAATGCAAAGCTTTCTATT
>NW_015090776.1:2075943-2083198 GCF_001431845.1 Calidris pugnax | reverse complement strand
TGTGTTTTTTTTTTTTTTTTTTAAAGTACAGAATTATAGAAGTGGTGGCTCTCCAAAAAAACAAATAAAGCTACATGAGCCTTTTGTATTGACTTGTAGGGTGAACGAATGCAAACAGGGGTTTTGTTCCAACAGCAGGCTGTGATTCTTCCCCAGAAACACCCACACTGAAACAGGGACTCATTTTAGAAAAGTATTGCATTAATCTCACCAATTCACTAATAATACTGTGGAATTTTACAGTACTGAAAGGGCCCATTATAGTTTCTGGATTGCCATAGCAAAATAAGGGAAGTAACATACCCATATTTTGTTGAAGTTTCAACAGCAACGTTGCTTTTGTCAGTTGCTTCTGTTGTGTGTCATCCACGTTGTCAGTAATTGGACAAATATCAACTGTATGGAAATCAAGCGAAGAAGTTGTATTTTAGAGTTGAATTAAAGCAAAATGCCAAGAACTTCATATCAACTTTATAAGAAGTACATTTATGGTAGAAAAAAACTCAGTATTTCGCAGTAAAAATGGTACAGTAGCAATTGTATAGTACTATAGAGTTCCATATGGCTAGAAGAGTAAAAATAAAGACAAAAAATACATTTAGTAAGGAGTTCCTCTTCCAAAAATCACTTCCCACACCCTGCTTCCAGAATAACACATCCAACCCCTGCTATATAACCCGGGGAGAATTTGCCAGAATTTCCCTGGGAAGAGGGAACCACTAAAATGAATGATTAACCACCTTCCAAGATGAACGTTTTCACTTTAAAGATATTTGTCCAGAATTCAGGTTACATGTAAACCCCATTGCCACTAAAAGAGTGACCCCAGCATCATTTCCTACTCAACACTCATAAATGCTTATTTTCAAAGCACAGAAATTCCTTTTTGAAAATCCCTTAAAAGTGCACTTTTAGAGTAAGAATAAAAGGACACATTCCCTTTTGGAACAATTACTAAGTCCTTAGACTGCTCAGCCAGGATGTGAGAGAGCTTGACTCTGCCTCCAGAATGATGGGATTCAAACCTATATTTATGTCCTTTCCAAAGATTTCCCTAATCACTTAGTTATATCCAGCTTGACAGAGAAGGGGAGAAGAGAAAGAAGGGGATTAACCTTGAGCCCTCTTGCTGAACTTGTTCTTTTGTCACACACAGAGCAAGCATGCTTTGGACTACACAGTTCAGTGATAAGGCTACTTGATGGTGATACACCAAAGGTCTTATTTGCTTTCCCCTTCCCAGAACAGTTTGCTAAGGCACCACTGTCAAAAGTTCTGATTACAATTCAGTAGCTACTATTGCAAGTATCTTCTGGACAAGTAAACAGTAAGAGAAAGTGTTTGTGCTACTGCACTGAGATCTGGATGTCTTCAGAAAGAACAGAATGGGCATGCTAAAAAAAAAAAAAAAAAAAAGACTAACAGATTGCTCTTGTTCAGAAGATGAAGAAGAAAAGCCCCACAGCAGTACCCAGATATAAAGTTTTAGAAGTCCACGAAATACTGATCTAAATAAAAACAGATCTCCCATTTCCAGAGTGCAGTTGTCAACCACCTATAAAATACAAATTAGATAGTTGAGTAATAAGGCACATCCCTTGCATGATTCATATGAAAGTGATTCATGGAAAAGTACTTTCTCTATCATATCATTAGCTAAGGGGGAAATGTATAATCTAGATGGGCAATCAGAATGGTTGTTTCTGTCTGAGTCATGTCCATAATTGTCTTCAAAATCTTAAGTCAGACTTGCACAAGATGTGTTGTTACACAAAAGCAATCAAAGTAGACATTTGGGACCTGTCTTTAGCCATTTTAATCTCTGAACCAACTGACTTTGTGTAGGATGTAGTCCAGCAGAACAATTAATAACTGTCCGATATGAAATTTACCAAGATAGCAAGATATATAGATAGAATTATAAGATAACAGAATTGCCTAGGTTGTGAGGGACCTTTCAGATCATGTAGTCCAACCATCAACCTAACAATGATAAAAACCATCACTAAACCATACCATTAAGCCCTACGTCTACCTGTCTTTTAAATACCTCCAGGGATGGTGACTCAAACACTTCCCTGGGCAGCCTGTTCCAATGCTTAATAACCATTTCAATAAAAAGTTTTTCCTAATATTCGATCTAAACCTTCCCTGGCGTAACTTGAGGCCATTTCCTCCTCTTCTGTCACCTGTTACCCAGAACAAGAGACAAACGCTCACCTCTCTACACCCTCCTTTCAGGTAGTTCTAGAAGGTGATAAGGTCTCCCCTCAGCCTCCTTTTCTCCAGGCTGAACAACCCCAGCTCCCTCCTCAACCGCTCCTCATAAGACTTGCACTCCAGACCCCTCACCAGCTTCATTGCCCTTCTCTGGACTTGCTCCAGCACCTCAACGTCTTTCTTGCAGTGAGGGACCCAAAACTGGACACAGTACTCAAGGTGGGGCCTCAGGAGTGCCGAGTACAGGGGGACAATCACTTCCCTAGTCTAACTTACCACTTATTCCCGATGCAGGCCAGGTTGCTGTTGGCCACTGCTGGCTCATATTCAGCCAGCTGTCAACAAACATCCCCCAGTTCTTTTCCACCAGGCAGCCCTCCAGCCACTCTTCCGCAAACTTGTAGTGTTCAGGGGGTTGTTGTGACCCAAGTGCAGGACCCAGCACTTGGCCTTGTTGAATCTCATACCACTGGCCTTGGCCCATCGATCCAGCCCCTCCAGATCCCTCTGTAGAGCCTTCCTACCCTCAAGCAGGTCGACACTTGCACCTCACTTGGTGTTGTCTGCAAACTTATTGATCATTGATAAAGATGTTAAAGAGAACCGGCCCCAGTACCAACCCTGGAGAACACCACTTGTGACCAGACGCCAACTGGATTTAACTCTGGACCACCACTCTCTGGCCCTCCAGCCAGTTTTTAACTCGGCGAAAATACTCCTGTCCAAGCCACGGGCAGCCAGTTTCTCCAGGAGAAAGCTGTGAGAAACCGTATCAAAGGCTGTACTAAAGTCCAGGTAAACAACATCCACAGCCTTTCCCTCATTCACCACTTTGTCATAGAAGATCAGGTTTGTCAAGCAGGACCTGCCTTTCATGAATGCATTGTGACTGGGCCTGATTGCCTGGTTGTCCTTCATGTGCTGCATGATGGCACTCAGGATGATGTGTTCCATAATCCTCCCCGGCACCGAGGTCAGACTGACAGGCCTGGAGTTCCCCAGATCACCCTTCCGGCCCATCATGTAGATGTGCGTCACATTTGCTAGACGCCAATCAACTGGGACCTCCCCAGTTTGCCAGGACTGCTGGTAAGTGATGGAAAATGGCTCGGTGAGAGCTTCTGCCAGCTCCCTCAGTACCCTCCAGTGGATCCCACCCAGTCCCACAGACTTGTGTACATCTAGGCACTGGAGTGGGTCCCTCACCATCTCCCTTTGGATTACAGGGGGCTTCATTCTGCTTCCCACCCCCATCTGCTAGCTCAGGGGTCTGGGTGCTCAGGGAACAACTGATTCTACTAAAGACTGAGGCAAAGAAAGGATTAAGTACCTCAGCCTTCTCATCCATTGCCACCATGTTACCACCAAACACACATATACATATGTTTACATTAAGCATAAACATTGCTTTGAGATCTCTCTGCAAGCTAAATGTACATGTAAAATAAAAATAAGCCCACAATGTTTCAGTGCAAGGGGTGCATTTTTGAAAAGAACTTTATCACATATCTCTGAAACCCACTGGTACCCAATTAGGCAGTAGTTTCATCATTATTTTTTCTGTACAAAGGAAAACACACCCTCATCTGCCTAAAATATGAGCAGAAATCATTAACTAGAGTAAATGAATTACTAATTGTTGCGAGAGAGATTTTTAAGCAAGTATCTTAGCTAGCACACTAAGAGCACCACATTCTCTCCAAACCACTTATTAAGAGCTTTCAGTTCCCTAAAATAACGTATCACTTTTAGAGAAGCCGACCACATTTCTTGGGTCATCTTTGAAATATAGATCCAGCAGGTTTCTTTCTTCTTTAGTTTTTACGAGCAAGTAGGATAGTTAGTGCCCTCTAACTTTATGCTTCTTTGCACCTTCATATGAACTGCTGCACTTTTCTGAAGGTATCTTTTGAAGCTGCACATCAAGGCAGCAATGCTTGCTCACTCAGGGGGAAAAAAAAAAAGAAAAAGAGGAATAAAGAAAAAAGAAACACACTTGAGCTATTCAGTTACCATTTGTGCCATTAAGTTATGGAAACCTTGCATTTGAAGCATCTGTAGTATAAACCACAGAGTTTTCAAAAGCAGGTGCTTTCTAGTACCAATTATATGAATCCTTAATTCTTTATTAATTCTTCAACTTGTAAACAAAGATGGGGAACGATTACCACTACTGAAGTCTTATTTATGTTTATCCACTCAGGGTATTTAACACACCACCCCCACCTTCTGCACCAAGGAGGAGCTGGGATTTAGTAAAGCCAATCATAAATGCAAAGCTTCCTATTACTTGTATTAAAGCACTTAAATATCTTGAAACGACAGTGTTAGAGCTATTTATATTTTTCAATTATAAATAGATCACGTTTTACTTTCTATTTTCCATGCAACAATTTTAAAGCATGACCCAGTAGTGACCTCACTGCAGAGTTGTACAAGGAATCAAGAGAATAAAACTGTAGGAGACAGCAGCAGAGGCCATACTAAGTAAGCACATAAAACTGACTTTCTCAAAATACCTTTATTTCATATGCTTTGACTAAAAGCTGCTCAAAAATAAATCTTTTGGCTATACTGATTAGATTCTCTTATTCTCAAGCACACATTTTAAAAGAGCAATAAAAAAAATATTTTGAAAAGCCTGCTCATGTTCTTGAATTTTAATCAACTCTTTTTATCAGCAAACTTTCACCAGAACCACACTATGGATAGCATTTCCAGTTAATTCAAGGCTGGTGCCTAAGACCACAGGAATTTTGATACAAAGAAAAAGACTAATGTCAAAACTCGCTACAAACCAATTTTTATACCACTACTGACTATTAACTATTATTATTAAAGATAGCTCTAAGCTTTGAGAAACAACAAATGCCATCCAAATTGGAATGATTCATTGAAAAAGCCTTTACACAGGGGAAACCCCAACTCTCGTTATGTCACAAAAACATGTTTACAGCAAAGCTTACAACACTTCATGCCCAAGTACCAATAAAAATCAAATTGCAAAATTATTGCTTTTTCTTACAAGGCAGAACAGGCTTTTTTGTTTGGTTTGGTTTTTTACACAGTTAAAAGGTCTAACATCTGAAACAGCTTTCCTGGCTTTAATAAAAGTGTATAAATAAGTCATGATTTTAATAAACCACATGTTAACAATGCTATAACAATAATTATCAGAATCAAACAGTGTTGTGCTGATAGCATTATTACTACCATTGCTATTAAAGGAATCCATTCTATGGACAAATGTTATGTTGTTCACTGGGATAAAGCCAGTCTTAAGTTTTTTTCCAAAATCCTCTTTCTTTGTTTTTCCCTTTCCACTGCTATGCACTTACTTCAATTTAGATTTTAAAAAACAAAACAAACAAACAAAAAAATCCCACACACCTAACTATAACCATCAAGCTACAAGAAAACACAAATTCTTTTTATGACCTGGACATCACTTTCCACGTATAAATGGCATCAAATCTTCGTAATGCGTTGCTCTTAGTCTAATCGTGCTTTCTCCCTGCCTCCAGATCATACAACTTTACCTAACGCAATAACCTTAAACTGAATCACCTTCTTTCTCCCTCCCATGCTTATCTCCACCGCTACAACAATCTTAATTTGCTTCCCTAAGTTATACTAATTCCTTAAAGCTCAGTAATGATTAGCTTTAAGATTATTGAAATTACTTTTATAATGCAAGAGGGATTTTTATTGGCTTTCCTGTTTCTCTGGAGGTTCTTGAGCTGTGTACGTTTTTTGCTTTTCAAGATAATCTGTCAGTTTCACTCCCAAAAGGTTTAATTAAAACTTGGGATAACTTCTGGTTATCTCTGAAATTAGGAAACTTAACCCTCCAAGTAAACAAACAGGTCAAGTAGTTCACCCTAAGCAGCAAGATCATGACTACATTTTCCATTTTTTGCCCCTAAATACCAACATCAAAAAGTGTCCAAAGTTCTTATCCAACTATCAGTGTTATTTTTTTTTTAATTTAAATTATAAAACCTGTAGCTTATATTCACATTGATGGGGGGAAAAAGGGCAATAAAAGAAAACTCTTCCATAAGATCACAGGAAGTACTATTAGATGCATTTCAGCTACAGACTTGACCCCAACATTGACATCAAAGCTGTATGGGGGGAAAAAACAAAACAAACCAAAACAAACCCAGGGAACACATTTTCCATTTTTTGCCCCTAAATACCAACCTCAAAAAGTGTCCAAAGTTCTTATCTGACTATCAGTGTTATTTTTTTTTTTTTAATTTAAATTATAAAACCTGTAGCTTATATTCACAGTGAAGGGGGGAAAAAGGGGAATAAAAGAAAACTCTTCCATAAGATCACAGGAAGTACTATTAGATGCATTTCAGCTACAGACTTGACCCCAACATTGACATCAAAGCTGTATGGGGGGAAAAAACAAAACAAACCAAAACAAACCCAGGGAACAATATAAATCAGAAATATTCAGAAAGTCACTAACTAAATTACAGCAAAATATCTGTATTAAGAGAAATATTACAGTCGCATACTCAGATCACAAACTGACAAGACATTCAGTAGAAAATGAAAAGCTCTCTCAATTTTCTTTCCATTTTGGGTAAACCACAAAACTTCAGTTTTGGGCATTCCATTTGATACATAAATTAAAGTAGTCAGAACAAGGAAAGGTACTTTGTATTTCTGAGAGAGTCAGGTCCTAGCATGAGAACTTCCTGAAAGACACATTAGACTACATACATATTTCTTTTAAAATATTTGGTGAAAAACCAGTAGATTTGACCAAAGCTTTCAACTTCTTGTTCTGATTTATTCTAAGTAGTATCTGAGCTATTTAGCTCTTAAGCCAGCAAAGTTGAATTGCTGAAAAAGCAACCAGAATACAAAGCTTTACAGGTTTTTCTTAGTTTATTTACCAATGTAGGATTATTCATAATTCACATGCAGAGTAAAGTATGCAAACCTTGTTCAACTGAACTGCAGTTCATGAGCTGCAACTATGCTTGCACAGACAATGCAGTGAAAGAGCAAAATA
>NW_015090776.1:2045580-2062832 GCF_001431845.1 Calidris pugnax | reverse complement strand
TGTGTTTTTTTTTTTTTTTTTTAAAGTACAGAATTATAGAAGTGGTGGCTCTCCAAAAAAACAAATAAAGCTACATGAGCCTTTTGTATTGACTTGTAGGGTGAACGAATGCAAACAGGGGTTTTGTTCCAACAGCAGGCTGTGATTCTTCCCCAGAAACACCCACACTGAAACAGGGACTCATTTTAGAAAAGTATTGCATTAATCTCACCAATTCACTAATAATACTGTGGAATTTTACAGTACTGAAAGGGCCCATTATAGTTTCTGGATTGCCATAGCAAAATAAGGGAAGTAACATACCCATATTTTGTTGAAGTTTCAACAGCAACGTTGCTTTTGTCAGTTGCTTCTGTTGTGTGTCATCCACGTTGTCAGTAATTGGACAAATATCAACTGTATGGAAATCAAGCGAAGAAGTTGTATTTTAGAGTTGAATTAAAGCAAAATGCCAAGAACTTCATATCAACTTTATAAGAAGTACATTTATGGTAGAAAAAAACTCAGTATTTCGCAGTAAAAATGGTACAGTAGCAATTGTATAGTACTATAGAGTTCCATATGGCTAGAAGAGTAAAAATAAAGACAAAAAATACATTTAGTAAGGAGTTCCTCTTCCAAAAATCACTTCCCACACCCTGCTTCCAGAATAACACATCCAACCCCTGCTATATAACCCGGGGAGAATTTGCCAGAATTTCCCTGGGAAGAGGGAACCACTAAAATGAATGATTAACCACCTTCCAAGATGAACGTTTTCACTTTAAAGATATTTGTCCAGAATTCAGGTTACATGTAAACCCCATTGCCACTAAAAGAGTGACCCCAGCATCATTTCCTACTCAACACTCATAAATGCTTATTTTCAAAGCACAGAAATTCCTTTTTGAAAATCCCTTAAAAGTGCACTTTTAGAGTAAGAATAAAAGGACACATTCCCTTTTGGAACAATTACTAAGTCCTTAGACTGCTCAGCCAGGATGTGAGAGAGCTTGACTCTGCCTCCAGAATGATGGGATTCAAACCTATATTTATGTCCTTTCCAAAGATTTCCCTAATCACTTAGTTATATCCAGCTTGACAGAGAAGGGGAGAAGAGAAAGAAGGGGATTAACCTTGAGCCCTCTTGCTGAACTTGTTCTTTTGTCACACACAGAGCAAGCATGCTTTGGACTACACAGTTCAGTGATAAGGCTACTTGATGGTGATACACCAAAGGTCTTATTTGCTTTCCCCTTCCCAGAACAGTTTGCTAAGGCACCACTGTCAAAAGTTCTGATTACAATTCAGTAGCTACTATTGCAAGTATCTTCTGGACAAGTAAACAGTAAGAGAAAGTGTTTGTGCTACTGCACTGAGATCTGGATGTCTTCAGAAAGAACAGAATGGGCATGCTAAAAAAAAAAAAAAAAAAAAGACTAACAGATTGCTCTTGTTCAGAAGATGAAGAAGAAAAGCCCCACAGCAGTACCCAGATATAAAGTTTTAGAAGTCCACGAAATACTGATCTAAATAAAAACAGATCTCCCATTTCCAGAGTGCAGTTGTCAACCACCTATAAAATACAAATTAGATAGTTGAGTAATAAGGCACATCCCTTGCATGATTCATATGAAAGTGATTCATGGAAAAGTACTTTCTCTATCATATCATTAGCTAAGGGGGAAATGTATAATCTAGATGGGCAATCAGAATGGTTGTTTCTGTCTGAGTCATGTCCATAATTGTCTTCAAAATCTTAAGTCAGACTTGCACAAGATGTGTTGTTACACAAAAGCAATCAAAGTAGACATTTGGGACCTGTCTTTAGCCATTTTAATCTCTGAACCAACTGACTTTGTGTAGGATGTAGTCCAGCAGAACAATTAATAACTGTCCGATATGAAATTTACCAAGATAGCAAGATATATAGATAGAATTATAAGATAACAGAATTGCCTAGGTTGTGAGGGACCTTTCAGATCATGTAGTCCAACCATCAACCTAACAATGATAAAAACCATCACTAAACCATACCATTAAGCCCTACGTCTACCTGTCTTTTAAATACCTCCAGGGATGGTGACTCAAACACTTCCCTGGGCAGCCTGTTCCAATGCTTAATAACCATTTCAATAAAAAGTTTTTCCTAATATTCGATCTAAACCTTCCCTGGCGTAACTTGAGGCCATTTCCTCCTCTTCTGTCACCTGTTACCCAGAACAAGAGACAAACGCTCACCTCTCTACACCCTCCTTTCAGGTAGTTCTAGAAGGTGATAAGGTCTCCCCTCAGCCTCCTTTTCTCCAGGCTGAACAACCCCAGCTCCCTCCTCAACCGCTCCTCATAAGACTTGCACTCCAGACCCCTCACCAGCTTCATTGCCCTTCTCTGGACTTGCTCCAGCACCTCAACGTCTTTCTTGCAGTGAGGGACCCAAAACTGGACACAGTACTCAAGGTGGGGCCTCAGGAGTGCCGAGTACAGGGGGACAATCACTTCCCTAGTCTAACTTACCACTTATTCCCGATGCAGGCCAGGTTGCTGTTGGCCACTGCTGGCTCATATTCAGCCAGCTGTCAACAAACATCCCCCAGTTCTTTTCCACCAGGCAGCCCTCCAGCCACTCTTCCGCAAACTTGTAGTGTTCAGGGGGTTGTTGTGACCCAAGTGCAGGACCCAGCACTTGGCCTTGTTGAATCTCATACCACTGGCCTTGGCCCATCGATCCAGCCCCTCCAGATCCCTCTGTAGAGCCTTCCTACCCTCAAGCAGGTCGACACTTGCACCTCACTTGGTGTTGTCTGCAAACTTATTGATCATTGATAAAGATGTTAAAGAGAACCGGCCCCAGTACCAACCCTGGAGAACACCACTTGTGACCAGACGCCAACTGGATTTAACTCTGGACCACCACTCTCTGGCCCTCCAGCCAGTTTTTAACTCGGCGAAAATACTCCTGTCCAAGCCACGGGCAGCCAGTTTCTCCAGGAGAAAGCTGTGAGAAACCGTATCAAAGGCTGTACTAAAGTCCAGGTAAACAACATCCACAGCCTTTCCCTCATTCACCACTTTGTCATAGAAGATCAGGTTTGTCAAGCAGGACCTGCCTTTCATGAATGCATTGTGACTGGGCCTGATTGCCTGGTTGTCCTTCATGTGCTGCATGATGGCACTCAGGATGATGTGTTCCATAATCCTCCCCGGCACCGAGGTCAGACTGACAGGCCTGGAGTTCCCCAGATCACCCTTCCGGCCCATCATGTAGATGTGCGTCACATTTGCTAGACGCCAATCAACTGGGACCTCCCCAGTTTGCCAGGACTGCTGGTAAGTGATGGAAAATGGCTCGGTGAGAGCTTCTGCCAGCTCCCTCAGTACCCTCCAGTGGATCCCACCCAGTCCCACAGACTTGTGTACATCTAGGCACTGGAGTGGGTCCCTCACCATCTCCCTTTGGATTACAGGGGGCTTCATTCTGCTTCCCACCCCCATCTGCTAGCTCAGGGGTCTGGGTGCTCAGGGAACAACCGATTCTACTAAAGACTGAGGCAAAGAAAGGATTAAGTACCTCAGCCTTCTCATCCATTGCCACCATGTTACCACCAAACACACATATACATATGTTTACATTAAGCATAAACATTGCTTTGAGATCTCTCTGCAAGCTAAATGTACATGTAAAATAAAAATAAGCCCACAATGTTTCAGTGCAAGGGGTGCATTTTTGAAAAGAACTTTATCACATATCTCTGAAACCCACTGGTACCCAATTAGGCAGTAGTTTCATCATTATTTTTTCTGTACAAAGGAAAACACACCCTCATCTGCCTAAAATATGAGCAGAAATCATTAACTAGAGTAAATGAATTACTAATTGTTGCGAGATAGATTTTTAAGCAAGTACCTTAGCTAGCACACTAAGAGCACCACATTCTCTCCAAACCACTTATTAAGAGCTTTCAGTTCCCTAAAATAACGTATCACTTTTAGAGAAGCCGACCACATTTCTTGGGTCATCTTTGAAATATAGATCCAGCAGGTTTCTTTCTTCTTTAGTTTTTACGAGCAAGTAGGATAGTTAGTGCCCTCTAACTTTATGCTTCTTTGCACCTTCATATGAACTGCTGCACTTTTCTGAAGGTATCTTTTGAAGCTGCACATCAAGGCAGCAATGCTTGCTCACTCAGGGGGAAAAAAAAAAAGAAAAAGAGGAATAAAGAAAAAAGAAACACACTTGAGCTATTCAGTTACCATTTATGCCATTAAGTTATGGAAACCTTGCATTTGAAGCATCTGTAGTGTAAATCACAGAGTTTTCAAAAGCAGGTGCTTTCTAGTACCAATTATATGAATCCTTAATTCTTTATTAATTCTTCAACTTGTAAACAAAGATGGGGAACGATTACCACTACTGAAGTCTTATTTATGTTTATCCACTCAGGGTATTTAACACACCACCCCCACCTTCTGCACCAAGGAGGAGCTGGGATTTAGTAAAGCCAATCATAAATGCAAAGCTTTCTATTACTTGTATTAAAGCACTTAAATATCTTGAAACGACAGTGTTAGAGCTATTTATATTTTTCAATTATAAATAGATCACGTTTTACTTTCTATTTTCCATGCAACAATTTTAAAGCATGACCCAGTAGTGACCTCACTGCAGAGTTGTACAAGGAATCAAGAGAATAAAACTGTAGGAGACAGCAGCAGAGGCCATACTAAGTAAGCACATAAAACTGACTTTCTCAAAATACCTTTATTTCATATGCTTTGACTAAAAGCTGCTCAAAAATAAATCTTTTGGCTATACTGATTAGATTCTCTTATTCTCAAGCACACATTTTAAAAGAGCAATAAAAAAAATATTTTGAAAAGCCTGCTCATGTTCTTGAATTTTAATCAACTCTTTTTATCAGCAAACTTTCACCAGAACCACACTATGGATAGCATTTCCAGTTAATTCAAGGCTGGTGCCTAAGACCACAGGAATTTTGATACAAAGAAAAAGACTAATGTCAAAACTCGCTACAAACCAATTTTTATACCACTACTGACTATTAACTATTATTATTAAAGATAGCTCTAAGCTTTGAGAAACAACAAATGCCATCCAAATTGGAATGATTCATTGAAAAAGCCTTTACACAGGGGAAACCCCAACTCTCGTTATGTCACAAAAACATGTTTACAGCAAAGCTTACAACACTTCATGCCCAAGTACCAATAAAAATCAAATTGCAAAATTATTGCTTTTTCTTACAAGGCAGAACAGGCTTTTTTGTTTGGTTTGGTTTTTTACACAGTTAAAAGGTCTAACATCTGAAACAGCTTTCCTGGCTTTAATAAAAGTGTATAAATAAGTCATGATTTTAATAAACCACATGTTAACAATGCTATAACAATAATTATCAGAATCAAACAGTGTTGTGCTGATAGCATTATTACTACCATTGCTATTAAAGGAATCCATTCTATGGACAAATGTTATGTTGTTCACTGGGATAAAGCCAGTCTTAAGTTTTTTTCCAAAATCCTCTTTCTTTGTTTTTCCCTTTCCACTGCTATGCACTTACTTCAATTTAGATTTAAAAAAACAAAACAAACAAACAAAAAGAATCCCACACACCTAACTATAACCATCAAGCTACAAGAAAACACAAATTCTTTTTATGACGTGGACATTTTGTGACCTGGACATCACTTTCCACGTATTAATGGCATCAAATCTTCGTAATGCGTTGCTCTTAGTCTAATCGTGCTTTCTCCCTGCCTCCAGATCATACAACTTTACCTAACGCAATAACCTTAAACTGAATCACCTTCTTTCTCCCTCCCATGCTTATCTCCACCGCTACAACAATCTTAATTTGCTTCCCTAAGTTATACTAATTCCTTAAAGCTCAGTAATGATTAGCTTTAAGATTATTGAAATTACTTTTATAATGCAAGAGGGATTTTTATTGGCTTTCCTGTTTCTCTGGAGGTTCTTGAGCTGTGTACGTTTTTTGCTTTTCAAGATAATCTGTCAGTTTCACTCCCAAAAGGTTTAATTAAAACTTGGGAAAATTTAGAAAGATGTAAGAACTTCTGGTTATCTCTGAAATTAGGAAACTTAACCCTCCAAGTAAACAAACAGGTCAAGTAGTTCACCCTAAGCAGCAAGATCATGACTACATTTTCCATTTTTTGCCCCTAAATACCAACCTCAAAAAGTGTCCAAAGTTCTTATCTGACTATCAGTGTTATTTTTTTTTTTTTAATTTAAATTATAAAACCTGTAGCTTATATTCACAGTGAAGGGGGGAAAAAGGGGAATAAAAGAAAACTCTTCCATAAGATCACAGGAAGTACTATTAGATGCATTTCAGCTACAGACTTGACCCCAACATTGACATCAAAGCTGTATGGGGGGAAAAAACAAACCAAACCAAAACAAACCCAGGGAACAATATAAATCAGAAATATTCAGAAAGTCACTAACTAAATTACAGCAAAATATCTGTATTAAGAGAAATATTACAGTCGCATACTCAGATCACAAACTGACAAGACATTCAGTAGAAAATGAAAAGCTCTCTCAATTTTCTTTCAATTTTGGGTAAACCACAAAACTTCAGTTTTGGGCATTCCATTTGATACATAAATGGTAAACCACAAAACTTCAGTTTTGGGCATTGCATTTGATACATAAAGTAGTCAGAACAAGGAAAGGTACTTTGTATTTCTGAGAGAGTCAGGTCCTAGCATGAGAACTTCCTCAAAGACACATTAGACTACATACATATTTCTTTTAAAATATTTGGTGAAAAACCAGTAGATTTGACCAAAGCTTTCAACTTCTTGTTCTGATTTATTCTAAGTAGTATCTGAGCTATTTAGCTCTTAAGCCAGCAAAGTTGAATTGCTGAAAAAGCAACCAGAATACAAAGCTTTACAGGTTTTTCTTAGTTTAT
Organism: Calidris pugnax; assembly: GCF_001431845.1. NCBI lineage: Eukaryota > Metazoa > Chordata > Aves > Charadriiformes > Scolopacidae > Calidris > Calidris pugnax. The sequence continues at coordinate 2,055,894 of NW_015090776.1, read as the reverse complement.
TTACCAATGTAGGATTATTCATAATTCACATGCAGAGTAAAGTATGCAAACCTTGTTCAACTGAACTGCAGTTCATGAGCTGCAACTATGCTTGCACAGACAATGCAGTGAAAGAGCAAAATATTTGAGAGGGGAGAGGTCAGTTACAAGTCAAATACGAGAACTGCAAGAACCCTTACCGCTTTTCTCAAATATATTTAAACTGCAATTAGACTGATATAAAGAACCCTTACCGCTTTTCTCAAATATATTTAAACTGTAATTAGCCCTTAGAGCTTGATATGAACTAAGCCAACCTCAAGCATATCCATATCTGGATAAAACTGACCTATGTTATTAGTCAACATTTTCGTAGTTCATGATGCAGTCTCTCCTTTCCTCAGATACTCTATTTACCTGTGTTAATTTCCTCTGCTATATGGATATCTTCAGCTGGCACAGACTGATCCAACATCTCAACAAAACGTTCCTGAATTTCAGCATCGGCCTCATCACCAAACTTGTAATCACTGAGCATCACACTGGATCCAGCAACAGGGACAAACAGTCTTTGAGGTAAGACATGATATTCCCTCTCAAAATCTAAAAGAAAAGGGGGAAAAATACCATCTAAATAAAAGCCTTGCCAGTTATGATAAAATTCCTCATTAATCTCTGACCGTAAGATAAAGCTATTGCAAAAGAACTGCTAAAGGTTTCCATTTTAAAAATCCATTTTTGGGCATGGCTTGTTTCGTTGTTACTGTTTTATGAAAGTTTTGGCTACTATTACGCTGTTCTATGTTCTTACATTAGTCTCTCCAGAAATACCTGAGAGACCTCTAGAGTAGACAATAAAAAGTTAAACAGACCTTTTTTCACGTTTAGAATGACTAGCAAAAGTACTCTGGGAAAGACTGCAGATAAGAGTGTACACAGAACAACACATGATTTCAACACCACATGGGATTGCAAACATTTGGTTACTTTATGCCATAAGAGCCACAAAGCACGGCTGCCACCTGCTGAAAACTGCATGCAATTGAAAACAGCAAATTTAAATCACGTAGCTTGGGTAAAGTTGGCTAACACCAAGATGAACCATATTATCCTAAAAGTAAATGGCAATTCTTAACATGAATCATTTTTCCTTACACAATCAATATGTTTCCATTTCTTTTCTATTTTTTCTAAAATCACCACCCATTATCCTAAAAGTAAATGGCAATTCTTAATCGTTTTTCCTTACACAATCAATATGTTTCAATTTCTTTTCTATTTTTTCTAAAATCACTACTAAAGATAGTATCTCTTAAAAGGCTTTCCTTTATATAAGATCTTCAAATTGATATTTCAATCAACTAGCAAAATATGGTTTGATAAAAAAAAAATAATCAAACACCACAACAAGAAGATAATTTGATATCACTGCACTGACTCAAAGAAGTTTAAAGAATCACCCACTGTCAGCTAGGAGATCTGGTCTCAGCATATACCCCCATAGTTTTTAATATAATTATGATCAGCAGCTTTAGTTTCATTAGATCAATTTGCATTGTGTTCTGACCACTGCATGGTGCTCTGTTAAATTCAAGCTAATGCAATCCAGCAATTATTCATGGTGCTGAAGTAAGATCTACTTCTTTAAAAGACAAAAAGGTTGTAAAATAGTATTTGATGATGAGAAATAAATTAAGGGGGTGAAGACAACACAAGTCATGTATTTGTACAAAAAAAAAAAAATCAGGATACTTCACATCATAATCACCACACACGATGCCATATTTAATTTAATGGAGATGAACTATCAAACCTAAGAGCTCACATCCATGAGAATTCACCACATAGCCTTCCATACTCTTATATCAAGTGTGTCCAGCTGGTTCTTTTAATCCTACCAAGTTTTTAGCGTACTACCAAGTTTAGCATACAACAGGAACACCATAGAGTTATTTAAAAAATAATAATAAAAATTTAAAAGTTGCAGTTAGAACTTCAGTGACAGAAGTTTTAACTATAGAGTTTTTAGCAATTACAAAATTTCTGATCCATTGATCAGAAAGAACCTGAAACTGCATCTTGTGGTCATGAAAACTAAATACAAACTTGGTGTGAAAGCTGTGATGCCGAAGAACATACCTGAACTTAGCAAAAATTCTCAGGATTTAAGAAAAATCAAGGCTGCCAAACAGAAATTGTGCCATTTGCTTTTAATTCTGCTATAACCATACTGGAACTTCAGTACAACAGCAGAATTGAACCACAATTCACTGCAAATGTAAGCTGGTGGGTTTTTTTGAATGCCTACTTTTTTTGTGAGGTCCTTCATTTATAATCAGATCTTCAAATAGTATTTCACACCGATCACTCAATGTGTTTATTATGTCTCTTTTCAAAGCCTGCAAGGACAAAAGCAAAAATATCATTAATATAAAAGCCATTTGCAAGGCTTTTGACTAGTAAGAAACAATAGAAGTCCCTGATAGGCTTAAACCATGTTGAAAGAATAGTTTTTCCCAGAAAATAAGAATTTTAAAGAGGATTTTTGAAAGCCCAATAAAGAGAAGCCAACATGAAAAGAATTAAAATCAAAACCCAACAAAACAAAAACAAAAAGCTGTGGAAATTTTGAGTATTGTTAGAATAAGAACTGACACTTCTAGACACTGCCATTAAAAACAAACAATAATAATCAGAAGGTAACAATAATCACTCAATAAGGGGGAAAAAATTCACTGTACAAATAAATCTGTATTTTCCCGCTACACATACAAAAATACAGTCTGTATCCTTTTCTTAAGAAAATTCTTCAAAGCCTAACCACGTTTACAATTTGTGCAAAGGTTCACCAGAGAACAGCCTGAGCAACAGGAGACATACCTGCTAGAAGTGAAAAAGGAACTGAATCCACCACATATGCACACATGTGGTTTCTAAAACAATCCCTGTGTTCAAGGGGATAAACATTTTGACCCAGGATCAGACCATGACATTATGGCGAAGAAAAGCCAGTATGACAAATTTCATGTATTTCAGAAAAATATTTCTGATGAACTGAGAACCTTTTCACTACCTGAACAGCTTCTTTGACTTTTGGCTTGTTGTTATGTACGTAGGCTCTGCATTTCACAGCACCTTTGAGATTTATGGAACCACTGCAGACCTGGACTGTAGCTGTTGATCTATGACTTGAACCCTGGGACTGAAAAATAAACATGTTTCAGTTTTATCTTGTTACCAAGGCACTTGCAGCATGAGTAACAAAAAACAGAACTAGGAAATTAATAGCATACCTTAAGATGTTTACATATAACTTGGCTTCCCTCTTAATTTATAACTCTAATTTATTTAGTTTTTTAGTTTTGTTAGTTGAGACTGAAAAATCTCTCCTTCTCCATTATGGAAAAAGTATTTACTGTTCAAAATGTTCCATTTCTTGCGATTTAAATATTTGCATCAGGCAAGTGGCTTGCAGCTAATATTAGTATTGCAATCTAGAAATCTTTTAAATATTTTTTTTTTTAAGCAGTGAAGTTTTTATATTTACTATATAGCCAGGAAAGTCTACAGTATCCTGAGAGTCATCCCATTAGTTAGCACCAAATTATAACTGCGATCACATTTAGAACTGTATCAAACTGTTGCCTAGAAATATTCATCCTAATTAGCAAAATCATGAGTGTGTTGTATGAAGCACTCTAAGACAATACCTGGCAACACAGGGATGTGTACCTTCCACAAGAACCACACAAACTACTTCTGCCAAAACAAAAAAAAATTTCCTTTCTCTGAGGCAGTTAACCACCAGAACAATGTATCAACAAAAAGTAACATTTCTAAAAGTTTTGCTGAATATAACTTTCCAGAAACCAGGAACTACCTGACAAAACAGGATGGCCTGTGCCATGCAAGAAGCCTACAACACTATGCCGAGATACCTTTGGACTTTAGGACCTAATTCAGGGCTCAGGTCAGCATAACCTCTGGTAGAGGGGAACCTTCTGACATAGACCCAACAGCTTCAGATTATGATTCACCTCACAGGATCCATACCTTAATCCAAAACTAGTGACTCAGCTTGACAAAATCAATGACAAAAGCATTCATGTAAAGGTCCATAGCTAGCCACAGCAAGTTGAAGCATGGCGATGATTCTGAACTTCAGAAGGATGCAAAGTCACCTTGAAATTCACATATGCAGGTACTGACAGGTAACCTATCATCAAACTAATTAGTTTGCAGGATTTCATTACTATAACTAGTTTTTTCATATTTTCCTTGCAGCTGTACTGTGCAATTCTTAGACAATGTAGTTATCACAGCATGAGAATTTCTAAAGACACAAAATATGCACATCTGTCCAGAGATTCACAGCCAATACCTGCAGGGGAATCAAAAGTCTTACGACAAAATAAGCTGGATTTCTGGACAGTAATTCAGAATGTTCTTTTATGTTTTTATTCCATTTTTTATGATAACAAAGAGGTTATACTTTACAAACCACTAAATACTTACCAGCTGTGTCAGAACTTTGACATCAGAAAGCTGAGTGCTGGACTGAGTATTTCCTCTTAACTTTTTCTGAGGGAAAAAAAATTCTGAGAGTCATGAAACAGGACAAAAGTATCTCCGAATCAGAATCTCCTCATATAAATGAACACATATAAATGAGTACATATAAGATGTGCTCTAATTTATAGCTTTTAAGAGGAAAAAAAAAAAGCACATAGTAAACAGCCATGAGAATATCATTACAAAACTGAAAGATGAATGCATCAGCCAGATAAATGCATTTCCGCTCCTTGTTAAACATTCAGACATATGTAGGTATTAGAAATCTCATCACCTACATTCACACCTTAGTCATGTTCTTTAATGAGGAGACAGCATATAGAAAAATATTTAGGCAGACTTCACACGCAAGTGTTGTCTTCACATTGCCAGAGGAAGAAGAGCCAATTTGCAGCAATTAAGATGGGAACACAAGCAGTCCCGTGTATTAGTTATCCGAAACAGGCTGATTAGATCAACAAATATTGTACAGAAGACATTTAAGTCAATGCTTTATTATATTGGAGATTCTAACCACGCCTCTATTAGAGTTCAATTCCTTGCTGGTCAGGACTCACCTGTCCTTCCAGTAGTTCTGTATCACCGTCTTTAATTTGTCCATTGATTAGAAAAACACTGTCTTCTATTTGTTTTGACCATCGATTAAATCCATTCTTCAAAAAAAAAAAAAAACACCAAAGTGAAAACACAAAGATCTCATTAGAAACAGGAAAGAGAATTTCACTAAAGGAGTTGGACAGTATCATGATGAAAATTACAGAAATAGTCATTTCAACAGTTACTCGAGAGAGTTTTAAAGTCTCTGAAAAATTTGTCTCTATGTTTTTCCAAAACTAAATCTTAAAACCAACATGTTCAGAATATATCCTCAACAAAGAAGCACTTCAAAATATTTAAGTAGTACCCCAGGGACTTTACTTTTGTAGAGACAGATGCAGCCAACTGAAAGTCAATTCATATTAAAAGCACCCCATGCCGCTGTTCTAATTGGATGTAACATTAGATATGTATTGGATGTAACATTAGATATTAGATATTAGGAAGAATTACTTTACTGAAAGAGTGGTCAGGCACTGGAACAGCCTGCCCAGGGAGGCGGTGGAGTCACCATCCCTGGAGGTATTTAAGAAATGTGTAGACATGGCTCTTCAGGGCATGCTCTAGTGCCCAAGATTATCTAGTGCCCAAGGGTGTTGTGTGTGGGGTTGTGGGTATGAGGTTTAGTTGGTGGGTGGTGTTTTGGGGTTTTTTGGGGGGTTTTTTTTGTTATTTTTTTTAATGTGGTTGGACTCCCTCGGAGGTCCCTTCCAACCACTAAGATTCTGTGATTTCACTAGGTGAAGCACAGGAGACTTTAGTTGGAATACTCATGACAATCGATAAACAAGTTTGAGCAAAGGAAATGGCCAACACTAAGCAGAGCAGAATAAAAGCTATCCTCATAGCAACTTCAAACTACATTTAGAAGCTGAATAACTGCCAAACATTCTCCACCAAATAGTTCTACTCGTCTACTCAAACTATTCTGATTTTTCTCTCTCATTTAATTTTCAACAGAAAAAGTAGCGTAGAGACCAACTACACAATCAGAGCAGCTGGTTAGTTACCTTGGTATTCTTCTCCAGGTCATGGTTTGGTGAAGTAGCAAGAAGTGGAATGTGAATATTAACATTTACGGTGCAGTCCAAAGCTAACCAGGTAGCAGACAGAGCACTCTGGTATTTCCAATCTGCTGGTTTAGCTGAACTCTGCAAGCAGAAATAAGCAATAAAGCATCTCTACAAAACAGTGTATAACTCAGAGATAGTGTTGTGTTTTTTTTTAAAACATTACTTGTCATGCATTAAAAGCTGTATATAACACACAGGATGACGTGCTTACCTTTGGATCTTGCACATCATACGTTCGGCAAACTACTCTTTGCTACTTAAAGAAAAAGTATTATTTACTTTTTAAATTTACTTACTTTTTTTATTTACTAAAGAAAAATTACTTTGTCCTTTACATAGGAAAAATTACTTTGTCCTTCTTTGTTGAGCTAATTTATGCTCTGAAGAAAGATCTCACCTTTCATTAGTGTAAAAAAGTGGAAAAAAAATTGACTGTAAACTCCAACTACCATAGTGAGGCTGTCCCATCTCTTACAAATACATTAAGATCAATAGGTACTCACAGGGAGAATCACCAACGCACCAATTTGCAATCTGTCCCTGTCTCTCTCATCTCTCTAAGGAAAAGCCTTGCTTTCTCTCCTTGTATTCACTCATTATCAACAGATCCAGCATTCTTCTCCTGCACTAGTGCAGATCCCACATGCTGCTACTTGCACACTTCCATGTAAGTATCACTGGTAACAGCAAGCTCAAGAAGCCATACAGTATTTTAGATGTTTTCTTCAATTTATGCAAATCAAAATTGACTGGGGAAAGCATAATTTGATGCCACTACACACACAAATCTAACAGTAAACGATGAAAATTTTGCAAGGATAAGAGGGTCAATAGTCTTACAGATAGCAAGGAAACTTTATGACTTCAACTTATGCCTATCTGAACTCAAACAACTCCCTCCTCCCAATTTATGATTTATTCAGAAAAAATACAGAATGAGGTTAGAGGTAGTTGTCTCAATCAATAAACCTCGCTCATAAAGGATACTTTTTTGTAGCAGAACAAATTTGAAGAGCTGCTCTGTCTGAGACCTCCTCCTCAGTAGGTTTCCAGAGCCTTCTTTTAGTCAAGGACTTTTCCACCGAGAAGATTATCTAAAGATGAAAAAAACTATTATAGATTTTTCTACAAAAACAATGCATTATAATTTCTGGAAAATAGTCTTGCACTAAAGTTCTAAGTCCAACTGATATCATAATTATGCCTAAATGGGAAATACAGCTTACATGCCACCAAAATGCCGCATTAAAAGAACATTCAACTAAGGTTTATAGGCAACTACTCCAAAGCAAAAAAGTTGCTTGTGAAATCCTAATTCAGCTTCCTTACAAACTGAACCAAACACCACACATTCACATATTCAACTTGTATGCTTTTCTCCCTGCAAAAATATTACAGCTTTATGCCTATTGGTTGAGGATCCAGAAAGACAGCTGTGAAAAATTTTCCATTAAAAAAAAAAGTAATAATAATTCAGGGATCACTGATGACCTGGACACAGCTCACCTTTTTTTATTGGCTACTGGTTTCAGTGATCACAGCTGAGATGTGATTGCATTGCGCTGCCAAACCTGAATCTGACCTTCAGCTTTGAAACCAATTCATCTTTAAATCACTTATGCTTACCTTATGAAAATGACAAAACGAACCTACATCTACAGAACAGAACTAAAAGTGGCACTAGATGCCCCAATACTGTAACAAAAATGCATTTTAAGTCTATGAGACAGTAGCATGTCCTAAGTAGTTTTTAAATATAAACCCACAAATCTAAGTCAAATGCTACTATTTGTGATATTGTGTATACAAGATATTCCTTTTAATGGAATCAGAACTACACATATTTCACTATTGTAACTATCTCTAATCTTAGCAACTAATTCAGACAAAAAAAAGCTAACCAATGTGCCACAAGGACTTAGCTTTCTATAAACCTTGAAGATGTTTCCCTTACTGTTCACTTTCAGTAAATACAGTAAGATTTGCTATTGCAGTAACAAATGTCACAAGAAACAGAAAGTTTGTATTTACTAACTGTGGTACAGTTCCAAAAGACAGCAATTTCAGTCTAAAAACCATAGATCAAATCAGAACATTTGTGCTTTTGGAAATAATGTAACAAAACAACCATTATACTCAAGAAAACAATATAAAATTGTTCTGCTACACACCTGAAGATATCTGTGTCTTTCCACCAGGAACTCTACTTACCCTGCGTAAAGTGCTTTGACTATCTTTCGACAGTTCTGGAGTTGCAATAATAAATACACCAAGAACTAATAAGCCTCCAGGAAGCATTCTAGAAACCTTAAAAATAAAAATGAACATGCATAAATAGGAATCGGAGATCCGGCATCTGATTGTATTTGAAAACAATACCGGTATTTTGTTTAAATATTTATGTATATATTTTGTTTCAAAATATCCATGCCTAGCATGGCTAGGAAGGTTCTTTTACTTTGAGAAAACAGTTTGAGATTACACAAGTGATGAGACAGTTTTTGTAAGACATTTGCTTTCTGTTCCTCCCATCCCCTTCATTAACTCATACTGTGCTACCTGACTGGCATGCGTAGTTATCCATTCTTCATCAATAGATGCCAGTTTTGAAAGACTGATGTTGTCTTCCTTCTGCTCTTCCTTTGGAGGCGTTCGAACAGCCCGAATCACATAGTCTCTTTGTGGGGAACACTTTCAAAAACATCAAAAGAAGCAAATATGCTATGAGGTTGAAATCAAGTCTAAGAATATATTGTGTAGTATAGTAACTGTAAGGTCTGCTTTGCAGTAGGTATTACTAAACTCTATAGTAACCTGCTACAAAATAATTCCTTCATGAATTTGCCTTTGCCTTAAAGCCTTGTTTAGTGCTAAGTTTTATCTTTATGATTTTAATTTCTTTTCTGCCTGTCACATCTTTCACAAGATTATTTTAAAAGACTTGAGTAGTCGGTTGACATTGCAAACCCTTTACAGAAGTCCCCCCGATCATTTTATCACTCTCCTGCATTATACACACTCAACTTGATGTTAACAAACATATCCCAGATGATTAAGGCCAAGGGAGTTTTCCCCTATTATCATGAATGAATGGAACAGACTTCAGATATTACACACTCACCTGCCCTATTAACAGGCCAGTGACATAAGGCTTTAATTTTGTGGTGAGGTCTAAAAGATACTGCTCAATAGATTCCTCAACAAAGTAAGTTCTACCCATTGCTGCAGGTTTAGGACTGTTGTAGTTTCAACCTGTAAAACAAATAATGTATGGAGTCAAAGAAATTATATATATTACACCTGTTATAGTATATACATAAGTATATATACTACACTAGTCTCAATAAAATATCCTAAATATGTTAATACTCCATCTGTTAATAAAGGCTAAGTAGCTTTACAATCTGCCAGCATTTACATTATGAAAAATATAACTGTCTATACTAAGGGAAAAAGTATGTTATCGTTTTTTGAAATAAAACTATTTTAAATACCTACCACTGAAACAATATGGCAGGTCATGCAAGCAAATGCTAGGAAAAACATGTCTATATTGCTAAATTCTGTACGTTAACATGCTGTGCACAATTTTCTTTCCAATTCCTAACTCATTAAAAGTACAGGACCTGTGCACCATCTCAAAGGCCATCTTTACAGCTTCTATCCGTAGCCACATGCACCCAGACGGCCAGGACATGGGGACTGCCACAGACACTCCTCCCTTGCATGCAGACCTATTTTGAAAACGGCTTAATGCGCTAAGGACTTTCTGAAAAAATTAACTATGAAAACGCTGAAGCCAAAGAGCACACGGCGAGGAAGCAAAGGGCGTTCCGAGTCCCCGCAAAGCTGTCTGCCGGTGAAAGCTGCAGGGGAATGGCGCGGCTGAAGCCCTGGACCGGGGCGGGAAGGATGGCTGTCGCCCACCTCACCTCAGCCCACACCTTGGCCGGGCCAGAAGCACCTCTGCACCCGCCTGCACCTGCACTGGAGCCCGGCCGACAACTCGGCGGCGGCTCCCGCACAGCTCTCCCACCGCCTCGGGGCGCGGGCCACCCCCAACGCTCCCCGCACTAGCCTGACGGGCACGGCC
>NW_015090776.1:1992838-2036444 GCF_001431845.1 Calidris pugnax | reverse complement strand
ACCAAAGTGAAAACACAAAGATCTCATTAGAAACAGGAAAGAGAATTTCACTAAAGGAGTTGGACAGTATCATGATGAAAATTACAGAAATAGTCATTTCAACAGTTACTCGAGAGAGTTTTAAAGTCTCTGAAAAATTTGTCTCTATGTTTTTCCAAAACTAAATCTTAAAACCAACATGTTCAGAATATATCCTCAACAAAGAAGCACTTCAAAATATTTAAGTAGTACCCCAGGGACTTTACTTTTGTAGAGACAGATGCAGCCAACTGAAAGTCAATTCATATTAAAAGCACCCCATGCCGCTGTTCTAATTGGATGTAACATTAGATATGTATTGGATGTAACATTAGATATTAGATATTAGGAAGAATTACTTTACTGAAAGAGTGGTCAGGCACTGGAACAGCCTGCCCAGGGAGGCGGTGGAGTCACCATCCCTGGAGGTATTTAAGAAATGTGTAGACATGGCTCTTCAGGGCATGCTCTAGTGCCCAAGATTATCTAGTGCCCAAGGGTGTTGTGTGTGGGGTTGTGGGTATGAGGTTTAGTTGGTGGGTGGTGTTTTGGGGTTTTTTTGGGGGGTTTTTTTGTTATTTTTTTTAATGTGGTTGGACTACCTCGGAGGTCCCTTCCAACCACTAAGATTCTGTGATTTCACTAGGTGAAGCACAGGAGACTTTAGTTGGAATACTCATGACAATCGATAAACAAGTTTGAGCAAAGGAAATGGCCAACACTAAGCAGAGCAGAATAAAAGCTATCCTCATAGCAACTTCAAACTACATTTAGAAGCTGAATAACTGCCAAACATTCTCCACCAAATAGTTCTACTCGTCTACTCAAACTATTCTGATTTTTCTCTCTCATTTAATTTTCAACAGAAAAAGTAGCGTAGAGACCAACTACACAATCAGAGCAGCTGGTTAGTTACCTTGGTATTCTTCTCCAAGTCATGGTTTGGTGAAGTAGCAAGAAGTGGAATGTGAATATTAACATTTACGGTGCAGTCCAAAGCTAACCAGGTAGCAGACAGAGCACTCTGGTATTTCCAATCTGCTGGTTTAGCTGAACTCTGCAAGCAGAAATAAGCAATAAAGCATCTCTACAAAACACTGTATAACTCAGAGATAGCGTTGTGGGTTTTTTTAAAACATTAATTGTCATGCATTAAAAGCTGTATATAACACACAGGATGACGTGCTTACCTTTGGATCTTGCACATCATAGGTTCGGCAAACTACTCTTTGCTACTTAAAGAAAAAGTATTATTTACTTTTTTAATTTACTTACTTCTACTTAAAGAAAAAGTATTATTTACTTTTTAAATTTACTTACTTTTTTTATTTACTAAAGAAAAATTACTTTGTCCTTTACATAGGAAAAATTACTTTGTCCTTCTTTGTTGAGCTAATTTATGCTCTGAAGAAAGATCTCACCTTTCATTAGTGTAAAAAAGTGGAAAAAAAATTGACTGTAAACTCCAACTACCATAGTGAGGCTGTCCCATCTCTTACAAATACATTAAGATCAATAGGTACTCACAGGGAGAATCACCAACGCACCAATTTGCAATCTGTCCCTGTCTCTCTCATCTCTCTAAGGAAAAGCCTTGCTTTCTCTCCTTGTATTCACTCATTATCAACAGATCCAGCATTCTTCTCCTGCACTAGTGCAGATCCCACATGCTGCTACTTGCACACTTCCATGTAAGTATCACTGGTAACAGCAAGCTCAAGAAGCCATACAGTATTTTAGATGTTTTCTTCAATTTATGCAAATCAAAATTGACTGGGGAAAGCATAATTTGATGCCACTACACACACAAATCTAACAGTAAACGATGAAAATTTTGCAAGGATAAGAGGGTCAATAGTCTTACAGATAGCAAGGAAACTTTATGACTTCAACTTATGCCTATCTGAACTCAAACAACTCCCTCCTCCCAATTTATGATTTATTCAGAAAAAATACAGAATGAGGTTAGAGGTAGTTGTCTCAATCAATAAACCTCGCTCATAAAGGATACTTTTTTGTAGCAGAACAAATTTGAAGAGCTGCTCTGTCTGAGACCTCTTCCTCAGTAGGTTTCCAGAGCCTTCTTTTAGTCAAGGACTTTTCCACTGAGAAGATTATCTAAAGATGAAAAAAACTATTATAGATTTTTCTACAAAAACAATGCATTATAATTTCTGGAAAATAGTCTTGCACTAAAGTTCTAAGTCCAACTGATATCATAATTATGCCTAAATGGGAAATACAGCTTACATGCCACCAAAATGCCGCATTAAAAGAACATTCAACTAAGGTTTATAGGCAACTACTCCAAAGCAAAAAAGTTGCTTGTGAAATCCTAATTCAGCTTCCTTACAAACTGAACCAAACACCACACATTCACATATTCAACTTGTATGCTTTTCTCCCTGCAAAAATATTACAGCTTTATGCCTAGTGGTTGAGGATCCAGAAAGACAGCTGTGAAAAATTTTCCATTAAAAAAAAAAGTAATAATAATTCAGGGATCACTGATGACCTGGACACAGCTCACCTTTTTTTATTGGCTACTGGTTTCAGTGATCACAGCTGAGATGTGATTGCATTGCGCTGCCAAACCTGAATCTGACCTTCAGCTTTGAAACCAATTCATCTTTAAATCACTTATGCTTACCTTATGAAAATGACAAAACGAACCTACATCTACAGAACAGAACTAAAAGTGGCACTAGATGCCCCAATACTGTAACAAAAATGCATTTTAAGTCTATGAGACAGTAGCATGTCCTAAGTAGTTTTTAAATATAAACCCACAAATCTAAGTCAAATGCTACTATTTGTGATATTGTGTATACAAGATATTCCTTTTAATGGAATCAGAACTACACATATTTCACTATTATAACTATCTCTAATCTTAGCAACTAATTCAGACAAAAAAAGCTAACCAATGTGCCACAAGGATTTAGCTTTCTATAAACTTTGAAGATGTTTCCCTTAGTGTTCACTAATCTTAGCAACTAATTCAGACAAAAAAAAGCTAACCAATGTGCCACAAGGACTTAGCTTTCTATAAACCTTGAAGATGTTTCCCTTACTGTTCACTTTCAGTAAATACAGTAAGATTTGCTATTGCAGTAACAAATGTCACAAGAAACAGAAAGTTTGTATTTACTAACTGTGGTACAGTTCCAAAAGACAGCAATTTCAGTCTAAAAACCATAGAGCAAATGAGAACATTTGTGCTTTTGGAAATAATGTAACAAAACAACCATTATACTCAAGAAAATGATATAAAATTGTTCTGCTACACACCTGAAGATATTTGTGTCTTTCCACCAGGAACTCTACTTACCCTGCGTAAAGTGCTTTGACTATCTTTCGACAGTTCTGGAGTTGCAATAATAAATACACCAAGAACTAATAAGCCTCCAGGAAGCATTCTAGAAACCTTAAAAATAAAAATGAACATGTATAAATAGGAATCGGAGATCTGGCATCTGATTGTATTTGAAAACAATACCGGTATTTTGTTTAAATATTTATGTATATATTTTGTTTCAAAATATCCATGCCTAGCATGGCTAGGAAGGTTCTTTTACTTTGAGAAAACAGTTTGAGATTACACAAGTGATGAGACAGTTTTTGTAAGACATTTGCTTTCTGTTCCTCCCATCCCCTTCATTAACTCATACTGTGCTACCTGACTGGCATGCGTAGTTATCCATTCTTCATCAATAGATGCCAGTTTTGAAAGACTGATGTTGTCTTCCTTCTGCTCTTCCTTTGGAGGCGTTCGAACAGCCCGAATCACATAGTCTCTTTGTGGGGAACACTTTCAAAAACATCAAAAGAAGCAAATATGCTATGAGGTTGAAATCAAGTCTAAGAATATATTGTGTAGTATAGTAACTGTAAGGTCTGCTTTGCAGTAGGTATTACTAAACTCTATAGTAACCTGCTACAAAATAATTCCTTCATGAATTTGCCTTTGCCTTAAAGCCTTGTTTAGTGCTAAGTTTTATCTTTATGATTTTAATTTCTTTTCTGCCTGTCACATCTTTCACAAGATTATTTTAAAAGACTTGAGTAGTCGGTTGACATTGCAAACCCTTTACAGAAGTCCCCCCGATCATTTTATCACTCTCCTGCATTATACACACTCAACTTGATGTTAACAAACATATCCCAGATGATTAAGGCCAAGGGAGTTTTCCCCTATTATCATGAATGAATGGAACAGACTTCAGATATTACACACTCACCTGCCCTATTAACAGGCCAGTGACATAAGGCTTTAATTTTGTGGTGAGGTCTAAAAGATACTGCTCAATAGATTCCTCAACAAAGTAAGTTCTACCCATTGCTGCAGGTTTAGGACTGTTGTAGTTTCAACCTGTAAAACAAATAATGTATGGAGTCAAAGAAATTATATATACTACACCTGTTATAGTATATACATAAGTATATATACTACACTAGTCTCAATAAAATATCCTAAATATGTTAATACTCCATCTGTTAATAAAGGCTAAGTAGCTTTACAATCTGCCAGCATTTACATTATGAAAAATATAACTGTCTATACTAAGGGAAAAAGTATGTTATCGTTTTTTGAAATAAAACTATTTTAAATACCTATCACTGAAACAATATGGCAGGTCATGCAAGCAAATGCTAGGAAAAACATGTCTATATTGCTAAATTCTGTACGTTAACATGCTGTGCACAATTTTCTTTCCAATTCCTAACTCATTAAAAGTACAGGACCTGTGCACCATCTCAAAGGCCATCTTTACAGCTTCTATCCGTAGCCACATGCACCCAGACGGCCAGGACATGGGGACTGCCACAGACACTCCTCCCTTGCATGCAGACCTATTTTGAAAACGGCTTAATGCACTAAGGACTTTCTGAAAAAATTAACTATGAAAACGCTGAAGCCAAAGAGCACACGGCGAGGAAGCAAAGGGCGTTCCGAGTCTCCGCAAAGCTGTCTGCCGGTGAAAGCTGCAGGGGAATGGCGCGGCTGAAGCCCTGGACCGGGGCGGGAAGGATGGCTGTCGCCCACCTCACCTCAGCCCACACCTTGGCCGGGCCAGAAGCACCTCTGCACCCGCCTGCACCTGCACTGGAGCCCGGCCGACAACTCGGCGGCGGCTCCCGCACAGCTCTCCCACCGCCTCGGGGCGCGGGCCGCCCCCAACGCTCCCCGCACTAGCCTGACGGGCACGGCCACCGCCGGGTCCCCAGGTTCGGCCGCCGCCACCTCACCCCAGCGCCGCCGCCTCAGCAGAGCCCTGAGGTGGCTAACAGGCGCGTCACTGAGAGGTGCCACTCGCGCCCCGGCGCGGGGAGATGACGCGCCCCAACCCACCGCCGCCTCACGTCCCTCAGACCCGAGCGCGGGAAAAGGGCGCGCCGAGGGAGGGCGCCGCCATGCTCTGAGTGGCGGAAGCCGTGAGGCCTCCTCCGGCATCTCCCGGCGGCGCAGAACGACTTAGAAAAGCGAGAGACGTCACGGCGAGCTTCGAGACGAAGCCTTGAGGCCTCCTGTGTCGATTTCGGCCGCTTTTACACTTCAACCAGCAACCATGGCCCCGCTCAACATGGCGGAAAAGCCTCTCCCCACCGGAAGGGGAAGTTCCCTTAGCGGCTCTGCTTCCCCTCTGGAAAACTACACTTCCCATGATTCCGCCTGTCCCTGCCTCCCCTCTCGCGCATGCGGCACTGCGGCGCCTGCGCCGTCGGGCGTGTGGCGGCCCGGTGGCGGTTAGGCCGGAAAGCGCAGCGGCGCTCTGGCCTGCCTCCAAGATGGCGGCCGTGCTCCAGCAGGTCCTGGAGCGGGCCGAGCTCTCCAAGCTGCCCAAGCCGGTGCAGGGGAAGCTGGAGCGCTTCCTGGCCGACCAGCAGAGCGAGATCGACGGACTCCGAGCCAGGCACGAGCGCTTCAAGGTGGACAGCGGTGAGTCTGGGGAGCGGGGAAGACGGGAGGACGGGAACGGAGGCGAGGGGCAGCGGGAACGGGGCAGGCCCCGGGGTGCTCCGTGCGGAGGGGGCTGATCCGCCTAAGGGTTGAGCGGTATCTGCTCGCCCCGGTGGCCGAGCAGGGGCAGTGGGCCGGCAGGGGATGGGTAGGCTGGGGTCGAGCTGGGCGCCTCGTCGCCCCTCCGATGCGTTTTTAGCGAGCAGCAATGTGGTGGTCCCCTCTAGGAGTGAGGGAGGTAGAGCTGGGCCTGACCGTGTCGTTGTTGTTTTCGAAACGCTTTTAGGGGGTAACCTGGGGGCTGTGCGGTGGGTGTGTGCGTATTCTGCCTGGCCAGGGGCCCTGAGACGGGGTGTGTGTCCTTTGGCTGGGAAGGGTCCTTTCAGTTGAGACCCGATAAGATTTTTTTCTCTCACTTTTGTTTGGCAAGAGGAGTCTGATATTTTTCTGGCTTTTCTTTTACTATTATTATATTTTTTTCCGAAGGACTATTCAGGATTAATACTTCATTCAAAATGGGCTTAAAAATAGCTTTTAATCAGATTTTTAACAAGAATTTCAGTCTGCTTTGATCCTTGCCTCGAAGAAAAACAATGATTTGTTTACCCAGCTCTCAGATAGTCTTGGGGTTATGCTTTTTCTGTGAAATTCCATGTTGGAGACCATAACATTTTTGCAAAATGCTCCTGATAAAATCAGTGTTTTTATATGGATTACTTGACCACATGAAAATAATACCAGTAGAGAACTGGAGTAAAAATGGGAAAAGAGCATGGATGAGTGTAAGTGCTGGATAATACCAGTAGAGAACTGGAGTAAAAATGAGAAATGGATGGTGTAAGCGCTGTGCAGAGTTGTGAATATGAGTTAATTTATCGGGTAGGTGACATACTTCTGATGTCAACTCTATTTACACCTTTTCTTCGACCTTTCTGTCTCTTTCATGGTAAATGCAGAGTTGTGAATATGAGTTAATTTATCGGGTAGGTGACATACTTCTGATGTCAACTCTGTTTACACCTTTTCTTCGACCTTTCTGTCTCTTTCATGGTAAAAATCTTGCCAAAGTAAATTCATGAAATATAGTGTAAATTAAGATAAATAACAAATTTTACCAAGTTAACCTCTTTTGGGCCCCTTCCTTTCATGTGTAAGATGAAATGAAAATTTGAAAATGTAAGATATGGTAGGAACCATAAGATAAATAAAAATCCTTAGAAGCCTGCTATGCCTGAGGGTGAGATTAGTTCTGCTCTTACTAAGTATTTTACAGGTATGCTCTGTGACACAGTTACTGTTTCAGATAACCAACATTTAGATCTAATTTTTTTTTTCAGTGCTATGATATATGCAGGATAGAGCACAAGGATTCACTTTAAGAAGTGTTCATTACAAATTTTCTAAATCAAATCTCTTCATTCATAGGGTTATGTGGTTTTTATTTTATGTGTATAGAAATATGCTACAGATAAAAGAAGCTTTAAGTTCATTTAACTGGGACCACACTCTGTAATTGTGCTGACACAATGTTCTCTAGCTACATCAAAAATGTTAAAGATTAGGGTGTTACTTTATGGAAGATTTCTGGAAATGTATCCTTTTCCATGCTAATGAAGTATTTTAAACAGTGTTAATTCAATGTGGAAATGCATCTTTTTGCATTCAGAAGGAATTTTTTTTCTTCAAATTCTACTGTAGTCTCAATATTTTTAGATATTTTCTTTATAAGTACCATTATTTAATGAAGATGTCTGTTAAAGATCCTTGATGAAGGTGAGAATGAAAAAGAAATGTTTGTAATAAAGTGAAATTGAGATAACATTGTTGTTTTGCAGAACAACAGTACTTTGAAGTAGAAAAGCGTCTGGCTCAAAGTCAGGAAAGACTTGTAAATGAGACACAAGAATGTCAAACTCTCCGTGAAGAGCTTAAAAAACTTCGTAAGTATAACTGCACATTGTTAAGATTAGACAGAATATTAATTCTTCAGTTCACTGTTATGCTGAAATGCTTTAAATTTTAAATAGGGGTTGAAAATCCATCCATTGACTACATTTGTTATTTCTGCGTGTTTTGCTTTTGCATTCAAGTCTGCTTTTTTAAAATGGATTTTTTGTTCTAATGGAAGAAGTAAAGTTGCTTTCTGATTTTGTAGTAGTAGTAATGAAGTGGGTTATGTATTGATCTTTACAATCAATGCCTCTGGTCTAAGGATTGCATTAGTTTGCCATAATACTACCTAGTCTGTCCGTAGTGAAGTCTTGAATTCTTCTCTTTTTTGGTTTTCCTTTTTTTTTTTTTTTAATTCATGTTGTTAAGGGAAATTTAGGCTGGGTTTGGAGAGTGAATTCTGTTGTTATGTTACAGGGGAGATACCTCATTACTCTTCCTTCTTATCCCACAGATGAACAGTTGAAATCCCTGAATGAGAAAAATAAAGAACTTGAAGCTGCTCAGGATCGTAATGCAGCCATTCAGGTAGTGGAAGAACTATAGTTTTATCCCACAGATGAACAGTTGAAATCCCTGAATGAGAAAAATAAAGAACTTGAAGCTGCTCAGGATCGTAATGCAGCCATTCAGGTAGTGGAAGAACTTGTCTATAAGTTGAAAGATTTTGGTTGAGTTGTCTCATTGCAGCAAAGAATGTAGTCAACTTCCAAACTGGACAGTATCAGTGCAAACGTGTATTCTTATGGCCATGTATACAGTAAAATTGTGTGGGTTTTTTAAGGAAGTACTGGTCTTGTAGCAAACTGTACAACTGAACGTATGTCAGAGCAGATGCTTTTGTTTCATTCTGTCTGAAACCTGTTCTGAAGTGACTTTAAGCTGAACCTCAAAAGTGTAAAGAGGAATTCTGGATTTCCCCCATCCTTTCCCATATCCTGGCACAGTTTTCCTTGCATTGTGCTCAAAAGTCATGGGGTTGCAGGATGAGTCACTTTAGCTGACTGGTCCAGCAGAACACTAATTTTGGAGCAGGAAGCACAACATTATTATTAGATATTTTTATCCACAATGGGAAGATGGATCTGATTGTTTCCCCAGAGGGGCATACCTGGGCCTAGCTGGGATGGCTTGTATTGACGCCTTACAAGACAGAGGCAGTACTGTAGCCTATAAATGATCCAAGACCACGGATTTTTATTTGATTTTGATTTTTTACATGTGTTCATTCTTCAGTTACTTGGTTATGTCTTTTATTCAACCAAATAGTACTCTTTAATTTGAGCCTTAACTATCAAAGCTGTCTTTCAAAGGATATTAAAATCAGATGCATTTTTGAACAGTTCCCATTCTTTGTTTGGATTTCTGTTAGGCCTTTAGTTACTTTCATCGGCTTTAAGTTCAACACTTTTCATTCTGATCTGCATTCAAATACAGCTAGAAGCAGAGGGAGTCTTCTGGCAGTCTGGACCCCTCTACACCAATTGAAAAGCAAAGGCATGAAAACCACATGTCTTTGTAATTTACAAGCTGATCTTTAAAGCACCATGATAATTCTCTCATCTGCGCTGTCTAATCTTATGTGATAGTGGCATTTCTATTTAAGCACAAAGGATCGGCTAGACATGAGTTACCTGAGTGATTTGTGGGGAAAAAAACATTAATTGAAATGTGTTGGCTATTAGGCATTAGAAGAAAGAGGTACATTAACCTGAATTTATTTGAATTGTATATCCTAACATGATAGAAAAAATGAAAGCAGCCATGCTTTCGTACTGTGTAGTTTAGACTGATTCATCTGCCCGCACTAAAAGCTTCTTATCCCATTTTTCAGTCACTGTAGTTGACTGCGGTAACTTATTGTTGTTTACCATGCTTCTTTGTGATGTTAAGTGTAAATAGTGACTATAAACTGTTACAGAAAGCTGATCAGATTTCTTTCTTCCTTTTTTGCAATATTTTTCAGAGCCATTTAAGTAGAGAAAAAGAAGAACTAGAAGCTGAAAAGAGAGATTTGGTTCGAACAAGTGAAAGACGATCTCAGGAAGTTGAACATTTAAATGGTATAGCCAAGAATGTAATAACAAAATGCTTCACATAATTTTGCTAAATAAAGACATGCTTGAGTAGTTAACTGCTGTGGAGTATCCAGTTTGCATAGGCAGCACCAAATAATGGATTAGCAGGAAACAGTATTTAGAGAAGAGGAAACACGGCAGGAAATTACATGTTAATTGCACAAAAACACAGCAGTTTGATGCTTGTTTTTTTAGATATAAAATCATACATTATAGAAGATCTTACTGCACAATGTACAATTACATACTTTGTATCTTGTCTGTTTCTCATTCTTTACAATTTAGTTGAGTAATTAAGAGTGTCGGTTCTACGATTAGCTTTTGTTAACACTGGTTTCCCTCCTTCAGAGGATGTTAAGCGCTTAAATGAAAAGCTAACAGAAGCAAACACAGAAAAGGTGAAACTTCAGTTAAAGTTGGATGAACTTCAAACATCAGATGTTTCCGTGAAGGTGAGTACTACTTTATGTGCATAGCATGTGTTAATCTTCTAATAAGTAGTTGTTTACGTGTTATGTAATCATCATTTTGTCATTTTTTACTCCAAAAGTAGGTCAAGTGTACTCCTGTTATGTGTATCAAATTATATTATTATAAAATTGGTGGCTGTGACTGGGAGGGAGACTTACATTTTTTGAAGGCAAGGTTGGGCAAGTGTGTTGATGCCTCATTGGTGGCAGTGGTGGCTGCTTCTGCTTACTAGGAAGAAGGACTCCAGATCCATGAAGTCAGGTAGAAAGGAGGAAATAATTATTTGTGAACCTATGCCATTTCTCTGTGGGCTGAAGAAACTCCATAGAGAACTGAAAAAGAGGAGGAAAGGAGAAAAGAGGGGAAAAAAATTGATACCTTAATTTATTTCTTTTAAATAGATATGATCTAGTTAATGTTCCCAGCTAACGTAAACTTTGAGGAAGCTAACTCAAGTTTCAAGAAGTTCTTTGTAGTTTGAGACTAGTAAGTTAGTATTACCAATGTAATAAGGAGCACTGCCTGTCATTTGGTGCTATTTGCCAAATTATGGTACGTTTTTGTTACTCCTACTCTGATTGCAGCACTGTGCTTAGCTGCTTTAATTTCTGTGGAAACAGTACAATTACACTATGCAATTTTCTTTTTAGTACCGTGAGAAGAGGTTGGAGCAAGAAAAAGAACTACTACAGAATCAAAACACGTGGCTGAACACTGAGTTGAAAGCCAAAACAGATGAACTTCTCCATACTGCCAGGGAGAAAGGCAATGAAATCTTGGAGCTTAAGTGTAATCTGGAGAACAAGAAGGAGGAGGTAGTGTCATCACTGAGTGCTTTTGCCATTTTTTGTATCTCCTGATTAACGGTATTAAACAAAGCCAAGTACTTTATTACCTATATTGGAGTGAAAATTTTAAAAATGTAGATTTTGCGATTAATAACGAGGTGTTCTTTCTTCTAACTGCTGATTTTTAAGGAATATATAAAAATACGATTATCTAAAATAAAAAAAGTCAAAGATTTTAATTATAAGCTAGAAGTTTTGGAGGTACTGATAACAAAAGTGTATAATGGTATTAAAATGTATGGGAATGTAATAATAATAATCTTAATAAGGGGAAGGTGTAGAAGGATCTGGCTTGACATTATTTACAGAGGGGTGTGATGATATTTTTTTTTTGCGATTAATAACGAGGTGTTCTTTCTTTTAACGTCTGATTTTTAAGGAATATATATATAAATACCATTATCTAAAATAAAAAAAAGTCAAAGATTTTAATTATAAGCTAGAAGTTTTGGAGGTATTGATAACAAAAGTGTATAATGGTATTAAAATGTATGGGAATGTAATTCTTAATAAGAGGAAGGTGCAGAAGGATCTGGCTTAACATTGTTTACAGAGTGGTGTGATGATATTTTTGTTTTCCTTTAGCAATATGCAGGGCAGAATCAGTGGCCATGTTTTGAAAATACTCATCTTTGGTCATCTTCTGTTTTGGGTACCTTTAACTGTGACAATTGCTCGGGTTTCCTGTGGCACTTAGCAGCACTGAGGCTCATGGGTTTATCTGGTTATACATAACTGGAGCAATCTGGGGAATCTGAATGAATGAGAGCAAAGACTGTTAGAAAATGTAACCATTTATGCTCTTATTGGAACTTTTTTTTTTTTTTTGGAGACATTGAGATGGGTATTTTCCACAATAAAGTGGGTCAGAAAGACAACTTTATACATGGTGTTCTCATTTATTCTTTGAACAGGTTTCCAGAATGGAGGAACAGGTAAACAGCTTAAAACAGTCAAATGAAAATCTTCAGAGGCATGTGGAAGACCTTTTGAATAAACTGAAGGAGGTAAGACAACTTGAAGTATATGTGTAACAGTGTTAAAGTTAAAAAAACAAAGTGTATGAAATAGAAATAGCGGAATGCTCCCCTACCCTCTCTCTTCTTTAATTTACTAGGCAAAAGAGCAACAAGCTAGTATGGAGGAAAGATTCCACAATGAACTGAATGCCCACATAAAATTATCCAACTTGTACAAGGTGAGCTTAGTGATTCTGCTATAAGCATAGATTGGTATTACTTGGGGCTGAATCTTAGCCTTAAATGTATTGCAGGCCAGCTTTTTTTGGTTTGGTTTGGTTTTTTCCCCACAAAGTATAGGATGTGGGAAAGACTAACTTCCATTGGAATTCAGAGGATGTTAAGCGCTTAAATGAAAAGCTAACAGAAGCAAACACAGAAAAGGTGAAACTTCAGTTAAAGTTGGATGAACTTCAAACATCAGATGTTTCCGTGAAGGTGAGTACTACTTTATGTGCATAGCATGTGTTAATCTTCTAATAAGTAGTTGTTTACGTGTTATGTAATCATCATTTTGTCATTTTTTACTCCAAAAGTAGGTCAAGTGTACTCCTGTTATGTGTATCAAATTATATTATTATAAAATTGGTGGCTGTGACTGGGAGGGAGACTTACATTTTTTGAAGGCAAGGTTGGGCAAGTGTGTTGATGCCTCATTGGTGGCAGTGGTGGCTGCTTCTGCTTACTAGGAAGAAGGACTCCAGATCCATGAAGTCAGGTAGAAAGGAGGAAATAATTATTTGTGAACCTATGCCATTTCTCTGTGGGCTGAAGAAACTCCATAGAGAACTGAAAAAGAGGAGGAAAGGAGAAAAGAGGGGAAAAAATTGATACCTTAATTTATTTCTTTTAAATAGATATTATCTAGTTAATGTTCCCAGCTAATGTAAACTTTGAGGAAGGTAACTCAAGTTTCAAGAAGTTCTTTGTGGTTTGAGACTAGTAAGTTAGTATTACCAATGTAATAAGGAGCACTGCCTGTCATTTGGTGCTATTTGCCAAATTATGGTATGTTTTTGTTACTCCTACTCTGATTGCAGCACTGTGCTTAGCTGCTTTAATTTCTGTGGAAACAGTACAATTACACTATGCAATTTTCTTTTTAGTACCGTGAGAAGAGGTTGGAGCAAGAAAAAGAACTACTTCAGAATCAAAACACGTGGCTGAACACTGAGTTGAAAGCCAAAACAGATGAACTTCTCCATACTGCCAGGGAGAAAGGCAATGAAATCTTGGAGCTTAAGTGTAATCTGGAGAACAAGAAGGAGGAGGTAGTGTCATCACTGAGCGCTTTTGCCATTTTTTGTATCTCCTGATTAATGGTATTAAACAAAGCCAAGTACTTTATTAACTATTTTGGAGTGAAAATTTTAAAAATGTAGATTTTGCGATTAATAACGAGGTGTTCTTTCTTTTAACGTCTGATTTTTAAGGAATATATATATAAATACCATTATCTAAAATAAAAAAAAGTCAAAGATTTTAATTATAAGCTAGAAGTTTTGGAGGTATTGATAACAAAAGTGTATAATGGTATTAAAATGTATGGGAATGTAATTCTTAATAAGAGGAAGGTGCAGAAGGATCTGGCTTAACATTGTTTACAGAGTGGTGTGATGATATTTTTGTTTTCCTTTAGCAATATGCAGGGCAGAATCAGTGGCCATGTTTTGAAAATACTCATCTTTGGTCATCTTCTGTTTTGGGTACCTTTAACTGTGACAATTGCTCGGGTTTCCTGTGGCACTTAGCAGCACTGAGGCT
Source organism: Calidris pugnax (assembly GCF_001431845.1). Classification (NCBI taxonomy): domain Eukaryota; kingdom Metazoa; phylum Chordata; class Aves; order Charadriiformes; family Scolopacidae; genus Calidris; species Calidris pugnax. The sequence goes on along the minus strand of NW_015090776.1, from coordinate 2,022,334 downwards.
CATGGGTTTATCTGGTTATACATAACTGGAGCAATCTGGGGAATCTGAATGAATGAGAGCAAAGACTGTTAGAAAATGTAACCATTTATGCTCTTATTGGAACTTTTTTTTTTTTTTGGAGACATTGAGATGGGTATTTTCCACAATAAAGTGGGTCAGAAAGACAACTTTATACATGGTGTTCTCATTTATTCTTTGAACAGGTTTCCAGAATGGAGGAACAGGTAAACAGCTTAAAACAGTCAAATGAAAATCTTCAGAGGCATGTGGAAGACCTTTTGAATAAACTGAAGGAGGTAAGACAACTTGAAGTATATGTGTAACAGTGTTAAAGTTAAAAAAACAAAGTGTATGAAATAGAAATAGCGGAATGCTCCCCTACCCTCTCTCTTCTTTAATTTACTAGGCAAAAGAGCAACAAGCTAGTATGGAGGAAAGATTCCACAATGAACTGAATGCCCACATAAAATTATCCAACTTGTACAAGGTGAGCTTAGTGATTCTGCTATAAGCATAGATTGGTATTACTTGGGGCTGAATCTTAGCCTTAAATGTATTGCAGGCCAGCTTTTTTTGGTTTGGTTTGGTTTTTTCCCCACAAAGTATAGGATGTGGGAAAGACTAACTTCCATTGGAAAACATTGTGAAACATCCAAAACATAGTTTTCTTTGCTGCTGTCTCAGGCAACATTTGAAATCTTACATTACTTGGATTGTTTTGTAGATTAAGCAAAATGGAAGTTAAAATAGTAATTTTATGCTTACTGGTTAGAGGCTTCATATTGTATGAAAGTGGCTGTGCATTACAACGTTGTATTGGGAAGCAAAGGTGCGTATGTAAAACATGACTATGCAAGAGATTTTTCTACGCTTGGTTAGTAGAAGTTCATTTCAAATAACATTAAGCATTAGTCATCTGATTAAGACACAGCTAAATGTCATCTGTTGTGTCAAATAAGCACCATGTAAACAAATACTTTTGTTTGTACAGCTCAAAGACTGAAAGCTATCCTGTAGCGTATTGACTAAGACAAAGTTGGCTGAAGAGGACAACTAATTACTCTTTAGTTTATGCATATTAGATTCACAGGTTAATGAGTTCTAATGAGTAAAAAGTTTCTGAGTTTTCTTGCATAGATACCCACACAGAATTAAGTGGGATAGAATGCTTGAGTTCTACATTAATATTGTGTCTGATTACGATTAGTCATCTGATTAAGACACAGCTAAATGTCATCTGTTGTGTCAAATAAGCACCATGTAAACAAATACTTTTGTTTGTACAGCTCAAAGACTGAAAGCTATCCTGTAGCGTATTGACTAAGACAAAGTTGGCTGAAGAGGACAACTAATTACTCTTTAGTTTATGCATATTAGATTCACAGGTTAATGAGTTCTGTTTCCTGAGTTTTCTTGCATAGATACCCACATAGAATTATGTGGGGTAGAACATTTGAGTTCTACATTAATATTTTGTCTGATTATATGTAGTAAACTGATGTCCCTTCATTGAATAGCAAATGAATAGGTAACTTTCCAGGAGCATAATGCATTACCATTTACCTTTTGGGTATTCCCTAAAAGTACCACATTTTTTAGAATAGCATAATGCATTACCATTTACCTTTTGGGTTGGGTTGGTTTTTGTCACTTCATGCTTTTATTACAGAATTATTGCTTTGAGGGGGCTTAAAGGTTTGTCTTCTGCTTAACATCAGGTTTGCTGTATACTTGTAGCTGCTGACATATTTGTCTGACTCAACACTTTTAGTATTGAGTGCATTGAAATTGAGTGCCCTCCCATCGCAGCCTATTTTGGGACTTCACTGTTTAGCAAAAGTTGAATCAACTTTATTTCAGTTTTCTCTAATTGGCATGCAGAATTGCTGAAGTATTGTACAGTCTTGCACTTGTGAGATCTCTAACTGGAAGCAAGGAAACATAAACTGTTTATATAAGATTCCCTAAAAATACCACATTTTTTAGAACTATTAAAATTGAGTACTCAAAATTTCTCCAAATTTTCTTTAGCGAAGAGAAGGAACAAAGCCAGCACCAGCTATAAAGCAGCTAAAGGGCAAACATATTATTTGGATTTGTCATATCCAATCAGTGCCTGACACTTTTTACTCTCAGATGGGCAGTTTGCATCAAAGTGCAACTTAATCCAGGTGGAATTGTCGAGTTTAGGTGTATCTTTTAGCATTTTATTCAAGAACTGCATGTTTATGATTTTTGGTCAGTTTCTTATAAAAATATAGTTGCTATTACTATGTAATAAAAGGTTATATAAAATGCTTTTATTTAGAGTGCTGCTGATGACTCAGAGGCAAAGAGCAATGAACTGACAGGAGCAGTGGAAGAGCTGCACAAGCTCCTGAAGGAGGCAGGTGAAGGTAAGGTGTGAGTAAGAAATAGCAAATGGAAGAAGAAATAGCTAATAGCAGTTACGCTCCTTTGTGTAAGGTGTGAGTAAGAAATAGCAAATGGAAGTTACGCTCCTTTGTAATTGTCATGACACATTGAAAAATACGTATTGAGCACTTATGAGAGGAACTTCATTAGGCGTTACATCAGTCACGTTGTAACAAAAATTTTATATGAATTTGAGTTTACTTGCAGGAGCGTGTGTGTGGTGGAGAACTATGTTCAAATATATCTGGAATTTTACTTTGGATGTGGATGAGAGGATCTAATTTTGCAAGATACGTCTCCATTTTAGTTTCTGGTTTTAGATTCCTTTTTACTGATAAAAAGACATTGGTATTTTAGCCCTCTTCTAAGCAAAGGTGATAGGCAGCAGTTCATGCTTCCATCATGCTACTGAGTTTTCTTATCAGCATGAGCTTCTGCAGATCATACAAAGTTAAAGTAAAATTCAAGGCAGATATGCAAATTTTGGTCTTTTTGAAAGGAAAAAGATAAAGCCAAGCACACCACAACAAACTGCTTGTCTGTTTTCATTTTAGCTAATAAAGCAACCCAGGAGCATTTGGCTGAGGTGGAAAAGTCAAAAGCAGTAATGGAAAAAGAACTGAGAGAGAAGATCAGTAAACTGGAAAAGGAGTTGGAGAATGCTAATGATTTACTGTCGGCTACAAAGCGTAAAGGTAGGGGTAACATTGGAACTAAAATACGTAAAGCCTCAGGCTTTCTATCATAAATAGTCTTGCATGAAAATACTATGCTGAATTTCTATAGAAAGTAAGTGCATGAATCTTAATTCATCTTTGATCATTTCTAACGAGTTTCAGAAACCTTTTCGCATATATATGTATGAAAATATACTTTGTATGTATGTATACATAACATGTGGTTTTCCCCCACCAGAAAACTCATTTCTGTCAAAATGTTTTTTGAAGTTCTCTTGTTAAGCTGATTTACCTTATCAAAGAAAAGAGAGAGGAAACATTTCTAAAGCAAAGAGAGCACCTCAGGAAGGAACAGAGACATGAAGTATATTTGCTATCTCCCTGTATTAATTCAATGAAAGTAAACAAGTCCTTTGCCACTGTAACTCTCCTGCAGTTTGCTAAGAAATCTACTATTTCAATTGCTTGTGTTCAGAAATGCTAAATTTTAAGAGTCTAATACCAAAAACTTTTCAGTATTTCAAATTACACTAGTCAGAGACCTTGATAATGCTTGATGCGGAATATCGTATATAGTACAAGTCACTTGCATAGAATCAGAATCATAGAATCATCTAGGTTGGAAAAGACCCTTGGGATCATCGAGTCCAACCATCCACCCTACTCTACAAAGTCCTCCCCTACACCATGTCCCTTAGCACTGCATCTAAACGGCCCTTAAACACAGCCAGGGATGGTGACTCCACCACCTCCCTGGGCAGCCTGTTCCAATGCCCTATCACTCTTTCTGTGAAGAATTCTTTCCTAATGTTCAATCTAAACCTCCCCTGTTGGAGCTTGAAGCCATTCCCTCTCGTTCTGTCACTAATTACCTGTGAGAAGAGACCAGCACCAACCTCTCTACAGTGTCCTTTCAAGTAGTTGTAGAGAGTGATGAGGTCTCCCCTCAGCCTCCTCTTCCTCACACTAAACAGTCCCAACTCCCTCAGCCGCTCCTCATGCGATTTGTTTTCCAGCCCCCTCACCAGCTTCGTTGTTGTCCTCTGCACTCGCTCCAGCACCTCCAGATCTCTCTTGTATTGAGGTGCCCAAAACTGGACACAATACTCGAGGTGTGGCCTCCCCAGTGCTGAGTACAGGGGCACAATCACCTCCCTACTTCTGCTGGTCACACTATTTTTGATACAAGCCAGGATGCCATTGGCTTTCTTGCCCCCCTGGGCACACTGTTGGCTCATATTCAGCCGTTTGTCAACTAGAACCCCCAGGTCTCTTTCCTCCAGGCAGCTCCAGCCACACTTCCCCCAGCCTGTAGCGCTGCAGGGGGTTATTGTGGCCCAAGTGCAGGACCTTGCACTTGCCCTTGTTGAAACTCCTTCCATTGGCATTGGCCCAGCGATCCAATCCATCTAGATCCTCTTGCAAAGCTTCCCTATCCTCCTGGGAGTCAACACTCCTGCTTAACTTGGTGTCATCTGCAAACTTGCTGATGTTACACCTTATGTCCTTATCGAGATCATCAATAAAGATGTTAAACAGAAATGGTCCCAACACATGTGTATATGTACAACATAGATTACAGAAAACTCCTGAACCAGTAACTTTAAGGACTTAAAATAGTAATTTAAAATACAGTAGTTTTAAAGCACAAAGGTGCGTGAAAACATTCCTTGTATTAATAAGGAATATTTGTGATGGGAATTATTTCAGCTTTTTAATGGTAATTGGTGTGATTATGTCTTCAGGAGCCATATTGTCTGAGGAGGAACTGGCAGCTATGTCTCCCACTGCTGCAGCAGTAGCTAAAGTAGTCAAGCCTGGAATGAAATTAACTGAGGTGAGAAGAAACTCTTCAATTTCAAGGCCCTTGAAATGCCAACAGAAATACGTTGATAATATAAGGGTGCAGATTTGATTCACCGTTCTGGACTTGGTGTAATGCCTGACTGAAGTCAATGAAAATTTTTTCACGTGTTTGAGATAGACTTTACTAGTGAAGTTACTGGGATTTTTTTTTTCAACATACCTTCCAGTTTTTCTCTATTAGATTAAAATATCTGGAAGGTCTTTTTGGTTCTTATTCTGAAATACATATTTTCTTTTTGCGCACAAACTTATTTTCTGTATGCATTTTTGGCAGAAGCGTTTCTATATTTTTTTTCTTATTTACCTAAATTTTTAATCTGTACTGCTGCGTATTTGTCTTATACTTGCAGAAAAAATTAACTTAATGGCAGATTGTACATCTTCTAGGTTGATTTTTTTTTTTACACTTCTATTTATGTAATTATAATTCTCATGTTGTTGTTGGTCATTCTGTCCACCCATGAAATTACTTTCTTCCATGCTTGCTGCTTTCTTTTGCGATATTAAGTTTTATATTTCTGTTGTCTTAAACTTGCTTAGAATTTGTCCATTTTACGCAGAATTCTTTTATTGCATACAGCGGCACTATAGAAGTTTGACATTTTAAAATTAATAGGGATAACTGCTTTGCCATGGTATGAGTCCTAAAACCATTTTTTTAAAATACCCAACTTATTTCTCTGAATTAATTATTTGTATAAAATTATACTATCTTAAGGTATGAATCATGTGGTTCTATGATACATCTCGACAGACGTATTAAAAAAAAAAACAAAACAAACTTTTATTGCAGCTGTACAATGCATATGTAGAAACTCAGGACCAGTTGCTTTTGGAGAAGCTGGAGAATAAGAGAATCAATAAGTATTTGGATGAAATAGTGCAGGAAGTGGAAGCCAAAGCACCAATCTTAAAACGTCAGCGTGAGGAATTTGAGCGTTCCCAAAAAGCTGTCGCTAGTCTGTCTGCAAAGCTTGAACAGGCTATGAAGGTCAGTATAAAATAAAAGAGCATGTAAAATTTTGGGGGAAAAAATGGATTTTTTATTCCTTAATCCTAGTGACTGTTAGTAAATGTATAAAAGGGATCTTTTAGTCCATTTTTATTGTGGGAAAATATCTGTTGAACTTTCTAGCTTGTGATTTATTGGACTGTGCACAGTATTTTACAGAAACAGCATTTTACAGATTATCTTTTTTTTTTAATATAAATTGGACTTCAGTGCCCACTTCCCATTAATTTTAATACATACACTAATACAACATGAAAGAACATGGCTTTTGATTCCTAAATGTGTGGAGTTTAACCTCTATAATGTAACTTAAAAGAAGTAAAGCATAGTTTGATTCACAAGGCATGCATCCCTAAATTACATTATCTGTCTGGAAAGAAATGTGTCTGAGTTTAATAGCTGTGTGTTTCTTAATGTTTGTATGCTTGCAGGAAATCCAGCGGTTGCAGGAGGATGCTGATAAAGCCAATAAGCATGCCTCTCTGCTTGAAAGAGAAAACCAGAGACTGGAAATACAAGTAAAAGACCTTTCACAGCAGGTATAACAAATGTTGCTATGGTTAAATGTGCCATTTACAATTTATTTATTAATATGGTGCTGTATTTCAAAGGTTAATTGAAAGTTATGTTCAGCCACAGTCACGAAGACTTTGGTTATCATAAAAGCCTTAACAAAGTTAAAAGCATTTCCTTAGGGCAATGGATATTTATATTTCCGCTTATAAAATTAGAGTAAGTTTAACTGGATAGGAGTGATGCACTTCAGGATAATGTTGTTAAACATCTAACATTGAAAATCATATATATGTAACTTCTGTATTTGTTTGATTGGTTTGTCCTGTAGCTTATTTGCACAAGTGAACACAGAATATCTATTTCTCATTTTTACAGTGTTTATTTTTGTCAACCTTTTTTTTTTTTTTACAATCTACTTATCTTACAAGAATGTATTGATTGTAATAGTTTGTATGTTGTAGGAAAAATTTTACTTAATTTCCAATTACTTTTTTTCTAACATTTTTCTGAACAAACTTTTGAATCCTTTTGCAAGTCTTACACTAGAATGTTGTCTTTCAGATTCGTGTGCTTTTAATGGAACTTGAAGAAGCTAGAGGCAATCATGTGATTCGTGATGAAGAAGTGAGCTCAGCTGACATCAGTAGCTCTTCTGAAGTGATATCTCAACATCTAGTCTCTTACAGAAACATTGAAGAACTTCAGCAGCAGAATCAGCGTCTCTTGGTGGCTCTTCGGGAGCTGGGAGAGGCTAGAGAAAAAGAGGAGCAAGAAACAACATCATCTAAGTAAATTATCCGTTCCTTCTACCAAACTGTTTGTACTAACTAGTAATAGGAATTTATTCAGACTCTCTTCAAGTTTTTTGCTTCTGAATGTTAGTGATTGTGTGAATATGTATATGTAAGTGTGCATATGCTCATGAGCAGCTGTGTAATTCATAAAGGCAAATTGGTATTAGGGAACATTGTCTTCAGCTTTTAGATTAAAATGGCTTTACAGCTATATATCTTGGAATTTCTCTTCATCGTTTTTTATTCAGCTAATGTAAATAATCTCTTCCAAAACCTCTTCCCAAATGAACTTTCTTAATCCAGAGAGGCACAGAAGTGTGAAAGCCCACACTGAAACATTAGACTTTTATAATCAGAATAGATTTCTGTGAAAATATTTTGAACTTGTGACATTCAGTAAAAATAATTGTCGATCTTTTGGTGAATGTGACTTCACACAGCAGAGCTATTTTTGAAAAAGATAGTTTTAATTCTTGTTCACTGAACATAAAATTGAATATGTGCATATCTTAATCACTAGCTGTAAAACTCACAGAAAATGTAATACTGTATTGAAAGTTCTTAGCTTGATTCTCTGTTCATGCTACTGACTTGTTTGAGGTTATTCACATGAATAGATTTACCTCTGTTTTACTTTTCATCGAAGAGGCCTGCTTTCTTTGTCATCTACAAAATGGCAAGCCCAAAGACTAATTTTCCTATAAGTTTGCTCAAAAATCTCAGTGGTGCTTAACTTTCAAGGAGGCAGTAAATGCACACTAAAAGATTTGCGACAAAATGTGAAGGTTGTGTCATCATGGTGTGCCTCACTGTGCGTGTTACTGAAAAAAAAACCTGTTGTTGGTTTCAGAATTTCTGAGCTGCAGAGTCAGCTTGAGGAAGCTCTCAATGAGCTGGAAAAGCTGCGCGAATCGCGTCACCATCAGTTGCAGCTTGTTGAGTCTATAGTTCGTCAGCGTGATATGTTCCGCATATTGTTGGCACAGACCACAGGAGCTATCATTCCTTTGCAAGGTAAAGCCTCACATTTCTGCACCATTGAAAAAATAACATCATTTGTTATGAGCTTTCAGTAACGGTGCTGTGGTGATACTAGGAACTTCTGTTAATCTGATATTCAACTTTTACTCACTGGAAAACCTATGAATTTGGATTTATACATGTGATTCTACTTTTACAGTGTAATAACTTGCTGCACAATGACTGTCGTGTAGTGGTGACTAAATGTGTTCTGGTAGATTATTATAGGTATGAAGAATGGGCAATCATTCACTTGCTCAGGAGCACCAAGACTTTCTTAACAATGCAATTTAGCCATATTTCAATGTGGTTATATGATCTTCTGCTTTGGCAAGCATTCCTTTAGTTGTTGCCTTTAAAACCCCCTTTATCTTTTTTTAGGTTCAGGTATATTACCAGAGGAGATTTCTCTTACATCTACCCCAAAGCGTGCAAGTTTACCTCAAGCCATGTCAACTCCTGCTCCAGTGTCAATGACTGAGTCAGTGGAGACTGTGGAGGCTAAGGCTGCACTTAAACAGGTATATTTTTCAATAAACACTGTAGAAAGCTATCACCATTTCTTTTTATTTTGGTAAGCACTTTAAAGTCTGGTCTCTGATGTAGTTGCAGGAAGTTTTTGAGAACTATAAAAAAGAAAAGGCAGAGAATGACAAGTTGCTGAATGAGCAGAATGAAAAGCTTCAGGAGCAGGTCACAGACTTGAGGTCACAAAATGCAAAGATATCCACACAGCTGGAGTTTGCCTCCAAACGGTAAGTGAGCTTTTTATATATGTGTTCTCTGTCAATAAAATGTTGACTGCTTGATATCATTTGCTCAGGAAGATTTGCCTGAGCAAATAAACGTTAATACTGACTATTCTGTTAACACTAAGGAAATAGGGAAGGTGGGATCAAGAATATATCTTCTAGTTAAATGAGCCACGTATGTGAAAATTTGCACACAAGAACACGAAACACATAGTTGTGTACACATACCTCTTGCAATTAAAGTCAAACAATTTAATGTGGCCAACGTATGCTTTGCTTTGTTGTTCCACATGAAGTTACGAAATGCTGCAGGATAATGTTGAAGGCTATCGTCGAGAAATAACATCTCTGCATGAAAGAACCCAGAAACTCACAGCAACAACGCAGAAGCAAGAGCAGATAATCAACACTATGACTCAAGATCTCAGGGGAGCTAATGAAAAACTGGCGGTGGCAGAGGTTAGTAATACAGTGTGTTACACTCCTAGATATTCCAAGTTAGCACAAGAGTTATTCTTATGATTGGAAGGATGTTGTAACTTGAATGTGTGGCTTTTTGAGGGCATCAGCCATTAAATTTGTAAAAGCTTGTGTGCATGTATGTTTGGTGCTCATAATGTTCCACAAAATACCTCAACTACTGAGTGAAGATGGAGCACCATTCTGAAAGTGTTTCAAATTATAGAGAAAGCAGATTGTGATTAGTCAAACAGTTGTGTTCTTGCTGTTCTTGGCTTAATTTGCATGAATTTTAATTCACAATCTGTAAAAGTTATTTTTAAAAAAAAAAATATTAACTGATCAATAATTTTGTCCAAATTAAAATCACTGGACAGATTTGGGATTGATAACAAAGTTTTTGGTACTATTTGCTGTCTTAAAGGTGAGAGCAGAAAACTTAAAAAAAGAGAAGGATATATTGAAGATGTCAGACGTGCGTTTGACTCAGCAACGTGAGTCTTTACTCGTTGAACAAAGAGGACAAAACTTGCTGCTTACTAATTTGAGAACTATTCAGGTACGTGGTGTTATTCTTACGTCCAGGTCTGCTCTGTCTTTCAGAGTTTTCAATAAATACCTGTCAGAATCAACCTGAACCGTCAGGGATTGGGTCTTAAAGTGGATTTTTTGTTACAAATGGACACTGAACAGACAATACTTGAGGACCTTGTTTAAGCAAGTTTGTTATTCCTGTCCTAAATTATGATAGTAACATTTACCTGGGCAAAGTCCTGAGCATTTTGAGTTGATGAGAAGGGTTTTCACAATCAAATGGAAATTAAACACTTGAAACAAAGGGAAAGGAAAAAAAAAATCTGTATATTAATTTTTATGATAGCAAAATTTTCCCAGTGGCCACCTTGGCAGTTTATATTCCTATTCTTTTAAGGTACATTTGCTTTTATACTTTTAAGTCTTCTATTATAAGGTATATTGACTCTTAGAGTATAAATGTTTAAGTTTGCCCATTTTGTCATGTGACTGAATTCTATTTCTGTAGTAGATCTTTTGGGGTTTTTTTGATCCCTGGAATTAGATTGCATAGATAATAGATTTTCCCCTAATAATACTTGTATCAATATTTTTAAAAATTATTTCAAAACTAAGTCATACATTACTTCATAATTTTTTATACCTACCTATTATTGCTTGCTCCCTGTAGTAATTATTTTGTGGATGGGAGAAGTGTTGTGATAACTTTGTACAAAGTGCTGCTGTAATTATTAAAGTACACTGTAAGCATAGTGCATTATGCTCTTTTACCAGGGAATACTGGAGAGATCCGAGACAGAAACAAAACAAAGGCTCAATAATCAGATAGAAAAGCTGGAGCGTGAGATATCTCAGCTGAAGAAGAAACTAGAAAGTGAGGTGGAGCAAAGACATTCCCTTACCAAAAATCAAGAGGTAAGTATAATTATAAATATGCTAAACTTGTTTTAGTGAAAATTAAGCCACAGTTGCATGGCTTCTGCCAGCTTGCAGTGCATTGGTTTTTAGGTGTGAAATTTATAAACCTCTTTGGTTTTTGTGCCATTCGTGAATAATTCAAAGTTTAAAAACCTTGTGTTTTCAGGTTCATATCCTGGATCTTAAGAGGCAACTCGAGACTGAGACAAACCGTCACATAAACACAAAGGAACTTTTGAAGAATGCCCAGAAAGAAACTGCAATGCTGAAACAGCAGCTGAACAATACAGAGGCTCAGCTAGCGTCTCAGTCATCACAGAGGGCTCCAGGGAAAGGCAAGATATTTTTCTACATTGGATTTCTCTTTATGTTAAACCTTGCTGTCTGAAGAATGATAAAGTTCCTAATTTATAATAATTAAGAATTAGGAGTATAGTACACTAAATTATAGACCTCTTCATTATTACAGTCCCATAATCAAATGAATGCTAACCAGGATGATTTGTTAAAGTTACTTTTAACAAGCAGTCCAAGCAGTCTTTGACAAAGGGGAAAAATAAAGCCAAATTTATTAAGGGATCTCTTTTATTTTTATTTGAAAGAACTTAATTCTTCTAGGCTACTTATTTTTAAGTAGCCATTTCTTTTGTCTGAATCAACAATGTTTATTGTAAGCCACTGTTGATTAGGGCTGACAATTTTATTTCGGGAGGCTTTGTGAGGGTGGTTGTGTTTTCTGTGTTACTATGCTAAAAAGACTTCAGTTTTTCAACAGAGCAGTGGTTTTAAAAATTGAATTAAATGTGATTGATTAATTACTGTGTTTTAATATTAATAGGTCAGCCTAGTACAAATGAAGATGTGGATGATCTTGTGAGTCGATTAAGACAAGCTGATGAACAAGTTAATGACCTGAGAGAAAGACTCAAGACTAGTTCTAGTAATGTGGAACAGTACAGGGCCATGGTTCTTAGTCTCGAGGAATCCCTTAATAAGGAAAAACAAGTAAGTGGTTACCATTCATTGTTTGTTAGAGCAAAAGCAGAAAAGATGGTTTGATTGTAGGCGTTTTTTCTTGTACTGTAGTTTGTAGGATTACAGGAGGAAGTATAAAAAACCTCAGGTTAGAAGGCACTAGAATATAAAGTAGCAGATGATATTTTAGGCAATTTTATTAGAAATACATCCAGTAGGTGATGGAGTGCTGTTTGTCTGGTGTCCATGTTCTCTCCCTGTCTGTGTTCTGTTACTGTAAAAACTTCATTGTGGCTTGATAAGGTTTAGCAATATTGCAGACTAGCATGTAATAAAAAGATATGCTGGTTACTGCACACTTAAGTGTAGCTGCCTAGAACTTTTCTTAGATATGCTTCATGAAGTATTGCAGCTTTAAAGGGGAATAAAAACCAGAAAATATTTTCAATTCTATTTGTAATTTTCAAGATTTTCAGCATTGCTCTAAATGAGATGCTGAGAATACCTGTTCTGACTTTAAAATGTTAATAAAATACTGATTTCACATCAGAATACCATATTTAAATGGAAAAAAAATTGATCTGTTATGATGGATTTCAATGAAGGTGACAGAGGAAGTTCGTGCAACAGTGGAAGCTCGTCTGAAGGAATCTTCAGAGTATCAAGCACAGCTGGAGAAAAAGCTGATGGAGTCAGAGAAAGAAAAGCAAGAACTGCAAGAGGAGAAGCGTAAAGCTTTGGAGAATATGGAACAACAGGTATGTGCTGAATGCCCCCTCCCTTAAACTCCCTGGTAGAGAGTCCACGAGAATGCACTTTTATGTAATTCCCTAAGCTTCAATTTGTGTCCGAACTGAAATCTCTTAGGATGTACAAAAGGCTAACTAAACTTGAGAGGTTTCCAAACATGAGTAGTACATTAACCTTATCACTTTGTTAGGGTGATTGTGTGTTAAAAGCCATATCTTCCTGAACTTTGAGCGCTGTTCTGCAGAAAAACAAGAGTAAAAGCCTTTGAGAAGGGTTTTAGAAAACCTTTTTTGGACTGTGAGCCAAACCCAAATTTGTAGCATGCATGTATTTTAAAACCAGAATGGTCTATTTGTCTGGTTTCTATTTGGGCTCTTATTGGGGTTGAAAGAAACAGGATCACTGCAACTAGAATTTACTGCACTCCTGACTCTGAAAGAACAGTAAGACATTTTTACCAGGAAAGAGCTCTGTATTATTTCCTTTAGATTAAAATTAGTGTTAGAAAACAAATAAACAAATCACCCTTTGGTTCTGCATATTTACAGCTGTCTACATTCAAAGCCTTGCTGTGTTCAATTCTCTGTAAAATACTTTGCCATTTACTCTTGGTTTTGTTTTGTTGTTGTTGTCCCCCCCACCACTATAGCTGTCAGAACTGAAGAAGAGTCTGTCAACTGTGCAATCAGAAGTTCAGGAAGCTCTTCAGAGAGCCAGCACAGCGCTAAGTAATGAACAACAAGCCAGACGTGACTGCCAGGAACAAGTAAGTTACAGTATTTGTCTATTTTAGCCAGAGGTCGTAAACTTCATGTTAGTTTTTCATTGAGAAACTGTTTTAAGTTCAACAGAAAAAACAATGGTAATGCCGCTGATCAGAGACTTGCGGAGGCAAGAGAAGCTCTATAAGAGCACTTTAATTTGTGAACAGCTGCTTATTTAGTGCTTCGCTTTTCCACCTGATCAAACATTGTGGTAATATCAACTAAACTGACTTTGAATATTAAGTTGTGCTGTAAGCACAGTTTCTGTCGCATTTAAAAAACCACAGATGCAAGGGGTTACTGTTTCTAAGGTCTGATTCATTGTGTAAAAAAAAAAATAAATGGTTGTGGAATGGAATGAAGGTAACTGTTTTTAATTAATTGCTACTTTGCTGTCCTAAGTGGGGAGCAAAAAAGAAAACTGAACTCTCACAACAAGACAATGGGGAAAATACCGTTCTAACCTGAAACAGAATTGTCATCTTTTAAAAATGGGGCCATATGTTATTTAGCAGCAACTGATAAGATTGTCTTGTTACTGACTGTTTTTTAAAGAGAATCTACTTTTCTGCAGGTGAGAGTTGCAGCAAAGCTGGTTGGTGTAAAAGATATAGAAAAAATTTTGGCTGTTGTTTAATGCAATCCAAAATTTTATAGACAATCATTTTCTTTTTTTTTTTTCCAGCTAATACTATTACCATAGTCTCTCCTTAACTTTTTAATCTTATGCAGTAAATGTATTTGCTTGTTCACATGTGGAACTAACTAGTGGATGTTCTTAGACTAATACATGCCTCTTATCTATGCAGTATCTACAGGATGAGGTTTGATTGTAGAATAACTATAGAGAGTGTGTCCTCCTTTTAGCCACTTAAAGTTATTTCAGATTCTAATTTTTCTTGAAAATAGTAAATTTTTTTAGGGGAACCATTCTAAGCTTATCCTCTTTTTTTTTTTTTTTTGTACTTGAATCACAAAGGTTTTGGCCAGTGGTTTTCTTTTTGATTAGTGGTCACTGTTTTTTTCTGGTACTTGAGAATCTCTGTACCTGTCAAACATAAAACTTTAAAAGTAATAGAATGCATTTTGTTATCTTTTTCTCCTGCAGGCAAAGATGGCTTCTGAAGCTCAAAATAAATACGAAAGGGAATTAATGCTCCATGCTGCTGATGTCGAAGCATTACAGGCTATTAAAGAGCAAGTTGCCAAGAACACAGCAGTAAGGCAGCAGCTAGAGGAAGCTGCTCAGAAAGCTGAGTCTGAATTGTTAGAATGCAAAGCCTCCTGGGAAGAGAGAGAGAGAATGATCAAGGTATGATTGTTTTATGATTTCAGTGGGTTTCTTCGGTTACCAGCTTTCACAGAATTAAGTCATTGAACAATTTTCGTTGTAGGATGAAGCTTCAAAACTTGCATCCCGCTGTGAAGACTTGGAAAAACAAAATCGATTATTACATGAACAGCTGGAAAGTCTAAGTGATAAGATGGTGACCTCTATGAAAGAAGCAATGCCAAGTGCAGTGAACGTTTCTCTCAATGAGGAAGGCAAATCCCAGGAACAAATCTTAGAAATTCTTAGGTAAATTTAGCTCTGGGCTCCTTTTCTTGGTGGTTATAAATTCAGTTGCCACATTGAAGAGTTCTGTATTACTTTATATTTGAAGGCTAATGTATAAAATTTAAGTGATTTAAGTGCTTTTTTGCTTGGTTGGGAGATGGTTGCTCTACATCAGGTAACTAATTGAGGAGATTTCTTTCTACTCCTAGGAAAAAACTGTGAGTTGATTATGACAGGAAGCTAAGTCAGATTTGAGTGAATGTGATTACCAAGAAAGTTTTAGAGGTGATTTTTTTCTCATTGTGGTTCTTAGGAGGTTTATGTAGATTTTTAAGGATTTTTATCTAGGATTTTCTTTTCGATCTTTCTGAACAATTTTCTATACCCGGTAGGCCTTCAGATACAGGATGTTTCAAGTTAAAATGCTTTATTTTGCATTTTCATTGATGTGATGTGTTGTTCATTTTCTTATTTCAGATTTATACGTCGAGAAAAGGAGATTGCTGAAACTAGATTTGAAGTGGCCCAAGTGGAGAGTTTGCGTTACCGTCAGAGAGTGGAGCACCTGGAAAGAGAACTCCAGGAACTGCAAGACAGTCTCAATGCTGAGAGAGAGAAGGTGCAGGTATGGTGTGATATTTTTGCTTATGATTTCAGTAAGTAGAGAGGGCTGTTTTATATGTTCTACTCTTTGTCTTTGCTGCTTGTGCCCAAAAATGAAGTTTTGGAAGAATCGGGAGCTTTTAAACTGAGGTTGCTATGTAGCCAAATGGAGGATCTTGTTTTGAGTCTTGTTAAGCAGTGTGGCAATTCCAAAATCACATAAGGAGGGAAAATAAAGCTAACTTCTCTCATTATTTTTTTCCCTATCTCCCATTTCTTAAGTGAAAATTACTTGTTTTGAATGTACGTGTGAGATAATGAATGCCATGATAGCTTTCTAAGATAGTGTTAATGCCAGATCCAGGTAAATATATATGCATGTGCAAGCAAAACAAATGACTGAGTCAAATCTTTTCAAAAGGTAACAGCAAAAACCATTGCACAACATGAAGAATTAATGAAAAAAACTGAGACCATGAACGTACTGATAGAAACCAACAAGATGTTAAGAGAAGAGAAGGAGAGACTAGAACAAGAGCTACAACAAATTCAAGCCAAGGTTAGTACTGAGGTTCATGTATATCTTCCAGATGCTCAAGCTGATGAGTTAGTGTCTGGATATACCATTGCTAATTACAATAAATACATGGTTTAGATTGTGATTATTCCTTGACATCATACACAAATGAATGAGGAAACTTTCCCCTTAGAATTTTAGAAGACATTGGTCCACCTAGAACGTTGGGAAGTTTGAGGTTCGGTGTCATTTAAATGAAACTGAAAATTGGCATTTATCCAGCAGCAGGGATGTTATCAGCAGATAAATGAAAAATTGCACAGGAATACATATAAAGCAAACCACAGATTTATTAAGAGTTTGAGGGAGATACATGCTTCATTCCATTTCTACATGCCAGTTATTTTCATGGAATCCAGTGTGGTGTTGTTTGGCTTCTAACATGTAATTAATAATCTGTTTCCTGTGCCAAAGTACAAAGAGTAACAATTTAAGATTGTGAAGTCATGCCTGTGTTATATTTTTTTTTTCCCCCCTCTGTTGGATCATCCCCTGCTCTTGCTCCTCATCCCTTTCTCTGGCCCCCGCTGACCACTGGGAGACAGAGTTGGAAAAGAAGCTATATCATGATTTCTTCAGGGTGTTGGATTTGCTCTCTGTGTCCCTTTTATCATCATTTTTCAAGTCCTACCATATTCCATTTCCTTCAGTCTCATAAGATCCAGAGGGTTTAACCCCGATTGTGTTTTTTCAGGTACGCAAGCTTGAGGCAGACATTTTGCCTCTACAAGAGTCTAATGCTGAACTGAGTGAGAAAAGTGGAATGTTGCAGGCAGAGAAAAAGCTGTTGGAAGAAGATGTGAAACGCTGGAAAGCCCGGACTCAGGTGGGGAATGCATATTTTCAAAGATGTTGGCAGGGGTAGGGGTGGAGGGTTGAAGAACTGGAAAA
Organism: Calidris pugnax; assembly: GCF_001431845.1. NCBI lineage: Eukaryota > Metazoa > Chordata > Aves > Charadriiformes > Scolopacidae > Calidris > Calidris pugnax. The sequence continues at coordinate 2,005,253 of NW_015090776.1, read as the reverse complement.
AAGTTCTAAATGTTCTTAACAACTAAGAAATTTATTTGAATTATAAAGCATTGCTTATGCAGCTTCAAAATAAGCTATTCTAATTCATAGGCATTCCAAATCAAAATGCAAAAGCAGTAGCTCTAATTCAAAGAGATTTTCTGGATATAACTGTATAACCATCTTATACACACCTGCCTGGATGCAGTCCTGAGCAACATGCTCTAGCTCTAGGCAATCCTGCTTCAGCAGGGGAGTTGGACTAGATGATCTCTATGGTCCCTTCCAACTCTAAAAAAATTCAGTGAAAGTCAGTGAAATTATGAAAATGCAAACTGTTTTCTCAACTTTTCAGCACTTACTGAGTCAACAGAAGGACACTGATCTTGAAGAGTATCGGAAGCTACTGTCAGAGAAGGAGGCAAACACCAAGCGTATACAACAAATGAGTGAAGAAACAGGCAGGCTTAAAGCAGAAATAGCCAGGTGTGGTATAAATCAATTAGTAAAAAGTTTTGTGCAAAGCAAAATAATTTAAATAAAGCTGTATCTGGAAGTGTAATTTCTTAACTGTCTCTATGTAACTGTGAAACCTTTGGTATTCCTAACTGTAGCTTGATAATGCACAGGTAGAAGGAAGTGAGTATTGTTTTGGAAGTTGTCTTTTTGCTGAACTTACTCTAATTGATTTTGTAGAATAATTTGGATTCTACAAATACCCGTTTGCATTGCAAAATTCTAGAAAACATAATTTCCTACAAATAATGCCTGTGTTATTACATAAATGAGCAACATTGAAATGTATTAATTATTTCAAACATCTCATTTGCATCTTCCTCCAATCTCTTGTTATTTAGAGCTAATGCATCCTTAACTACAAGCCAGAATCTTGTTCAGAGCCTGAAGGATGAAGTAACTAAGATAAGAACAGAAAAGGATACTTTGCAGAAAGAACTAGATGCTAAAGTGGCTGACATACAAGAAAAAGTGAAAACTATAACACAGGTCAAGAAAATTGGGCGCAGATACAAGACTCAGTATGAGGAGCTGAAGGCACAGCATGATAAGGTAGATATGTTTTCTCTTTGTTTGCAAAGAAATTCTATTTTAAAAGTATGTTTTCATCTAGAGTCATGTATAATCTAGCTAATGATCTTCACAGTCTCTTAGTATAATACAGTATGAATACTTAACCTGTGAAGAGAAAAGCGGAAAATCACATTGTTTCTTCTGCTGTTAGCTCAAACTGCCACAAAGCATGAGCTGCATGTCACTAAATACTTTGCAACACTATTAACAAAACTTCGGAGTTCAGTAGAATTCCTGTGTTTTGCCCAGAATTTTTTAAACTATCAGTTTGCACGCAGAGCAACTTGTGAAAGTAGTGACATACTAATCAGATAGTACCCTTTAGCCTGATACCGTTTGACATATTTCAGATGGTTGCCGAAGCATCAACTCAGCCTTTAGCAGAACAACAAGAAGAGCAAGTTTCTGCCCAGGAAGTACAAGAGCTGAAAGACACCCTCAGTCAGGCTGAGGCGAAGACAAAGTCTTTGGAGGCTCAGGTTGAAAGTTTACAAAAGGTAAGAACAGTGAACTGCCTCAGAGTTCTAGACTCTACTGCAGTCTTAAATGCCTAACTGTGAAGAATACAAGGGTGATCGTGTGTGTGTGTGTGTGTGTGCATGTATACACAGAGATATTTGAAGTGATATACAAGGGTGATCGTGTGTGTGTGTGTGTGCACGTATACACAGAGATATTTGAAGTGACCCATTTGTGCCTTACTTTGTCAGGAAAGGGAATTTAACCCTGGTGAAGTAATAGTAATGTATCTCATGCTGTTTCTTGGAATAAATAAGTGGGAAACAAAATGCTATTCTCTCAACTATTGCATTCAGAGAGGACTGGACTCCTCTACTGCTGATTAGAAGCTCTTTAACCTTAATACAGTGGTCAGCTAATATTAGTCCCTTGGAATTTGTTAGGCTCTATATTTGCCAAAGTAGCTGGTTATGGACAATACTGCACTCTCTCTCCGCAGACTGTAGCAGAAAAGGAAACTGAACTTAGAAATCTTCAGGAGCAGATAACGCAGCTACAATCAGAACTGGCTCGTTTGCATCAAGATCTGCAAGAGAAGACTACACAGGAAGAACAACTCAGGCAACAGATCACTGAGAAGGAAGAGAAAACTAGGAAGACCTTGCTTGCAGCCAAGCAGCATTCAGAGAGGACTGGACTCCTCTACTGCTGATTAGAAGCTCTTTAACCTTAATACAGTGGTCAGCTAATATTAGTCCCTTGGAATTTGTTAGGCTCTATATTTGCCAAAGTAGCTGGTTATGGACAATACTGCACTCTCTCTCCGCAGACTGTAGCAGAAAAGGAAACTGAACTTAGAAATCTTCAGGAGCAGATAACGCAGCTACAATCAGAACTGGCTCGTTTGCATCAAGATCTGCAAGAGAAGACTACACAGGAAGAACAACTCAGGCAACAGATCACTGAGAAGGAAGAGAAAACTAGGAAGACCTTGCTTGCAGCCAAGCAGAAAATTGCACAGTTAGCTGGTATATTATATTTTTTTCTGCCCTTAAGGTGTCATCTTCTGTTTGGGTTTTTGCTTATTCTTATGGAAAAGCGTTTAGACAGGATGCTTGGGAAAATGTGGCCTACTTCATATTTTACTTCAAAGTTTTTTTTCTGGATTAGATGTTACAGGAATTGTTCTTAAATTGCCCTTCAGGAGATGATAAAAATATATAACTAGCTGTACACTGTGGGGGAATGTTTTGCTTAGTTTTGGCCAGCCAAATTGGTCCCTTTGTTGATTAGAGCAGATTGACCCTACTAACAACTTGAGTAATTCTCCCCTTCCTTCTTCCCTCCCTAAGTGTACAGCTGCAAAACATATTGCTTCCTCTGTTTTTAATTATGTTGAGAGGAATGATGTTGCAAGAGCTTGCTAAAAAGTGTTGTTCTTTTGTGACTACTTTTTAATTTAAATTTTCATTTATATATATTTATTAGATATTTTTAATCAGAAAAATGGCATGTGAAAGTTAAAGTTACCTCTGAGAGCTCTGTCAATAGCTCTGCATTTTTAAGGTTTCAAAATACTTCAGTAACCTATTAAGAGAGACAGGCATTCAGCACACAGACTTAGTATGCAGCTTTACAGTGGTAAGACTGGATTCTTTCCTGTTCAATTAGGTACAAAAGAACAGCTAACAAAAGAAAATGAGGAGTGGAAGCAAAAGAGCAGCTCATTAGAAGAGCAGAAGACGGAATTGGAGGTGAGGATGAGTGCACTCAAATCCCAGTATGAAGGTCGAATCTGCCGCCTGGAAAGAGAGCTCAGAGAGCAGCAAGAGCGACACCATGAACAGCGAGATGAGCCACCAGAATCTACAAATAAGGTACAAAATCCTTATAGCTGGTTGTGGGACAGGAAACAAACAGCTTGTGTGTCTCATGACCGAGCGACAGCTCTCAGTATGAGGACCATTGTCCAACTTGGTTTGGTTTTTGTGCACACAGTAGTTAATACTCAGGACTACTTTATGTGAAGATGTTTTTTTCTGAACATCCTAAATAGCAGATGGAAATTCTTGTCATTGGTTTCCTATACTTTAAACAAAAAAAACCCAAACAGATGGAAAAAAAAAACCTAGCCAATGAGGCCAACAAACTGAGCACTGCAAACAGAGCAGGCAGACAGAGCATGTTGCGTCAGCCATGGTGTGGTAGGTGAGTTTGTGCAGCAGGGCGTGCAGAAGGGTGCCTCTTCGAAGGAGGGGCATTCCACTGGCTGAGTGGGAGACTTGAAAGACCCATAACCCAGCAACAAGGCACTGTTCTGTGACCATCTGCACAGGTCAAGGGTACTCAACCTACCTGACCTTCAAGACAGAATGGTGGGCACCCTCTCCCCACCATAGAGGGTGTTACTCTCTATGTTAGTGACTAGCTGGAGTGCATGGAGCTCCACCTGGGGATAGGTGAGGAGCTGATTGAGAGTTTATTGGTCAGCATTAAAGGGAGGACAGGAACAGGTGACATTACAGTGGGGGTCTGCTACAGGCTATCCAACCAGGAAGACCAGGCGGATGAGGCCCTCTATAGACGGATAGAAGCAGTAAATAGCAGATGGAAATTCTTGTCATTGGTTTCTTATACTCGAAACAAAAAAAAAAAAAAAAAAAACAAACAGACCAAAAAAAAACACCTAACCAATGAGGCCGACAAACTGAGCACTGCATTGATGATAACTTCCTTCTCTAGCACAAGCCCTGGTCCTCATGGGGGACTTCAAACACCCCAATATCTGTTGGAGGGGTAACGCAGGAGATTCCAGGAATGCATTGATGATAACTTCCTTCTCTAGGTGATAGAGGAGCCAATGAGGAGAGGTGCTATACTGCACCTTGTTCTCACCAGCAAGGAGGAGGAGGGGCATTCCACTGGCTGAGTGGGAGACTTGAAAGACCCATAACCCAGCAACAAGGCACTGTTCTGTGACCATCTGCACAGGTCAAGGGTACTCAACCTACCTGACCTTCAAGACAGAATGGTGGGCACCCTCTCCCCACCATAGAGGGTGTTACTCTCTATGTTAGTGACTGATAACTTCCTTCTCTAGGTGATAGAGGAGCCAATGAGGAGAGGTGCTATACTGCACCTTGTTCTCACCAGCAAGGAGGAGGTGGTGGGGAATGCTGGAAGGAGCTGGTGGGGAAAGCTCAAAGGCAGCCTTGGCTGCAGAGACCGTGAAATAGTGGAGTACAGAAGCTCAAAGGCAGCCTTGGCTGCAGTGACCGCGAAATAGTGGAGTTCAAGATCTTTAGGGTAGTGAGGAGAATGCACAGTAAGCTCACTGCTTAAGGGAAGAGCAACTGACATTATCGGAATGCACAGTAAGCTCACTGCTTAAGGGAAAAGCAACTGATATTATCAAAGCATTTGACACTGCCCCATGTGACATCCTTGTTTCTAAATTGGAGGGACATGGATTTGATGTATGGACCACTTGGTGGATAAGGAATTGGCTGGATGGTCGAACTCAAAGAGTTGTGGTCAACATCTTGATGTCCAAGAGGGTGACCAGTGATGAGTGGTGTTCCTCAAGGGTTGGTATTGGGATCACTGCTGTTTGACATCTTTGTTGGCAACATGGACAATGGGATTGAGAAGCACCTTCAGCAAGTTTGCTGACAACACCAAGCTAGGTGGAGCAGTTGACACGCTGGAGGGAAGGGATGCCATCCAGAGGGACCTGGACAGGCTGGAGATGCGTCTTTCCAGGAATGCATTGATGATAACTTCCTTCTTTAGGTGATAGAGGAACCAATGAGGAGAGGTGCTATACTGTACCATGTTCTCACCAGCAAGGAGGACGTGGTGGGGAATGCTGGAAGGAGCTGGTGGTGAAAGCTCAAAGGCAGCCTTGGCTGCAGTGACCGCGAAATAGTGGAGTTCAAGATCTTTAGGGTAGTGAGGAGAATGCACAGTAAGCTCACTGCTTAAGGGAAGAGCAACTGACATTATCGACCTGGACTTTTGCAAAGCATTTGACACTGCCCCATGTGACATCCTTGTTTCTAAATTGGAGGGACATGGATTTGATGTATGGACCACTTGGTGGATAAGGAATTGGCTGGATGGTCGAACTCAAAGAGTTGTGGTCAACATCTTGATGTCCAAGAGGGTGACCAGTGATGAGTGGTGTTCCTCAAGGGTTGGTATTGGGATCACTGCTGTTTGACATCTTTGTTGGCAACATGGACAATGGGATTGAGAAGCACCTTCAGCAAGTTTGCTGACAACACCAAGCTAGGTGGAGCAGTTGACACGCTGGAGGGAAGGGATGCCATCCAGAGGGACCTGGACAGGCTGGAGATGTGTCTTTGTGTAAACCTTGTTCTCACCAGCAAGGAGGACGTGGTGGGGAATGCTGGAAGGAGCTGGTGGTGAAAGCTCAAAGGCAGCCTTGGCTGCAGTGACCGCGAAATAGTGGAGTTCAAGATCTTTAGGGTAGTGAGGAGAATGCACAGTAAGCTCACTGCTTAAGGGAAGAGCAACTGACATTATCGACCTGGACTTTTGCAAAGCATTTGACACTGCCCCATGTGACATCCTTGTTTCTAAATTGGAGGGACATGGATTTGATGTATGGACCACTTGGTGGATAAGGAATTGGCTGGATGGTCGAACTCAAAGAGTTGTGGTCAACATCTTGATGTCCAAGAGGGTGACCAGTGATGAGTGGTGTTCCCCAAGGGTTGGTATTGGGATCACTGCTGTTTGACATCTTTGTTGGCAACATGGACAATGGGATTGAGAAGCACCTTCAGCAAGTTTGCTGACGACACCAAGCTAGGTGGAGCAGTTGACACGCTGGAGGGAAGGGATGCCATCCAGAGGGACCTGGACAGGCTGGAGATGCGTCTTTGTGTAAACCTCATGAAGTTCAACAAGGCCAAATAAAAGGTCCTGCACATGGGTCAGGGCAATCCCAAGCACAAATGCAGGTTGGATCATTGCTCTCAAATGAATTGAGAGCAGCCCTGCGGTAGTGTTGGTGGATGAGAAGCTCAACATGAGCTGGCAATGTGCACTTGCAGCCTAGAAAGCCAACCGCATCCTGGGCTGCATCAAAAGAAGTGTGGCCAGCAGGTCAAGGGGGGTGGTTCTGCCCCTCTACTCCACTCTAGTGAGGCCCCACCTGGACTACTGCGTCCAGCTCTGGAGCACCCATCATTAGAAGGATATGGCCTGTTGGAGTGAGTCTGGAGGAGGGCTATGAAGGTGATCAGAGGGGCTGGGGCACCTCTGCTATGAAGACTGACTGGAGAAGAGAAGGCTCTGGAGAGACCTCATAGCAGCCTTCCAGTACCTAAAGAGGGCCTACAGGAGAGATGGAGAGGGACTCTTTATCAGAGAGTGTAACGATAGGACAAGGGGTAACAGTTTTAAACTGAAAGAGGGGAGATTTAGTTAGGTATTAGGAAGAAATTCTTTCCTGTGAGGGTGGTGAGGCACTGATACAGGTTTCCCAGAGAAGCTGGGGATGTCCCATCCCAGGAAATAGTCAAGGTTGGACAGGGCATTGGAAAGCAACCTGGTCTAGTGCAAGATGTCCCTGCCCCACGGCAGGGGGGTTGAAACTCAATGGTCTTTAAGGTCCCTTCCAACTCCAACCATTCTATGATTCTGTGAAAGTGCTATTGAAGTCCCATTGTTCCTTGGTTTTGGAAATAAACAAGTTGGTTTTAGTAAGGATTCAGAACTTAATTTAAAAATTAATTCTTGCCATAGTCAGAATTCCCGGTGCTGGCAAGCGTAGAGTTATGTCATTATTCACTGTGAATCAGCCAGTGAACTGTTTGCACTCTGCTCTCTGTTTTTGTATTTTTATCCATGTGTTCTAGTTTGTATTGTTCCAATACCATTATTCACTGTGAATCAGCCAGTGAACTGCTTGCACTCTGCTCTCTTTGTATTTTTATCCATGTGTTCTAGCTTGTATTGTTCCAATAGCTTCAGAAGATACCAGAGAAATTTCTGAATGGGTTTACATACTTGGTATGACTGGTATGATTTGTCTTGGGGAATCTGCAGTAATCATGGAGTCTAAGTAGATATGCTAACGAGTCTGTTAGAGAAAAGATTGTTAATAGATCTGTCTGCTGAAGTATTTTTAGCAAATTGCTCTCTGTATTTCTAATGTACATGGTATGATACTGTTTCTTATTTAATAGGTCCCAGAACAGCAGAGGCAAATCTCACTCAAGTCTACTCCAGCTTCAGGTGAAAGAGGAATGTGAGTTGAAGGGTTTGGGGATTTTGCTGAGTTTCTGTGGTCGTTGTTTCTTGGTTTTGTCTTTGTCTAGTTGCTCTTCTTTTTAGTAAACCACTGGCTTTTCACAATTTTTCTTAAGCACCTTTGAAGATATTGATTGATGTAATACATTCCTCCTGTTTTCTCAGCTACGTTTAATCAGTAAAGCTTTTAAGCTTTTAAATTGTCCTATTAGCTATTGGGGACATGGTATCTGGGGAGCATAGAAGATTTTAAAAATGTTTTCAAACCTCAGGATTCTTGAAGTTATGCAGTTTTCATTGTTACCTTTAAGCTTAGTTTTGGGAGGGATCTTCTTTGTGCAAAAATCTCAAACATGAGAAACAAACTAAGTAGACAATAACAACAGATAAAATAATCGAATGGCTAAGTTCTAAAATGGGAAATATTACTGTATTACAGAGTTTAGATAACAAACTCCCTTTCAAGGAAGGCTTTCGAAAATGCCTCTTAAAATTTGGCTGATCCTTGTCCCAACCAAGAGACATTGTAGCTCTGTAGTGAGTGAATCACTTAGTTTTAATGTGGTAAAGACCACCACAGCTAATAGTAAAAGCTATGCACTGCTCCTTGTGATCTGCTTACAGATCTCTAGTTGATTACCTTTGAAGAAACCTGTCAAACCTCTAAACTGGACAAAATACTACTGAGAGCATAGTGGATCTGTCTTGGGTTTTTTTTAAACGATAAATAAATTTTGGAAGACAATTCGTTACATGCTTGTAAGGCTTTTGAATTTTCAACCTGTAAAAATTAGTATTTCTGGATATGATAATATATTTACATTTTTAAAATCTGATTTCTGCACTACCGTGATGAAACCAATATCCTGTTTTTCAGTGCTAGCACTTCAGATCCACCAACAGCAAATATTAAACCAACTCCTGTTGTGTCAACTCCAAGTAAAGTGACTGCTGCTGCAATAGCTGGGAATAAGTCTACTCCAAGAGCCAGTATCCGTCCAATGGTTACACCTGCTACAGTCACCAATCCTACCACTACTCCAACGGCCACAGTTATGCCTACAACACAGGTGGAGACTCAGGAAGGTAAGCATTTTAGTATAGTGTAAGGATCTACAGTAATCATAAATGCTATCTTTGCCTTGAGATCTTGGTAATTACTAATTTCAAAGTATCTAAAATAGTTTCATTGTTCCTGCATCTCTTTCAATATTGCATGTTTGTGACTACTTCTGTTGCAACAAAGTTCATGACTCCTCAACTGAAGATGGGTTAAGGAATGTTAACTCAATCTGCAAAACATTGATTCTGCTTACTTGGGGCATTCTGAAATGGAGAATATGAACTGTATTAGATAATGAAGACAGATGAATATGCTACTGTTTGCCTTTCAGCTATGCAATCAGAAGGACCCGTGGAGCATGTTCCAGTCTTTGGAAGCACTAGTGGCTCTGTGCGTTCCACTAGTCCTAATGTTCAGACGTCTCTCTCTCAGCCCATCTTGACCGTTCAGCAGCAGACACAAGCGACTGCTTTTGTGCAGCCCACTCAACAAAGTCATCCTCAGATTGAGCCCGCTAATCAGGAGCCCTCCCCTACCATCGTAGAAGTTGTCCAGAGCTCTCAAATAGAGAGGCCCTCCACTTCTACTGCAGTGTTTGGCACAGGTTGGTTTTATTTATACGCCTACCTTTTTGAATAGTTCCTTTTATGTAGCTCCATTTGAACCCTTGTTGAACCAGGCATAACTTTGGCATAAGAATTGGGAATTGGTGCTTTTTCTCTTTTTTTTCTGCTTTAGTTTATTGCGTGTTTTACAAACTTCTGAGGTTATGTTGTTTTCTTGAACTTTCAAAATGATATCTCTGAAATGCTGTTGTCACTCATTCCTTAAAGTAGAAAATAAAACCTCCGGTTTGTTTTATCTTTTCAGAGCAGTAGAGAGGTTTAATTAGACCTCTCTGACTCTGTTTCCATGGTACTGTTGGAGCAACATTAATTTTAGGAGTCATGAGTAAGCTGTTTAAGCTGGAATATAAAATTCAGAGAAGAACTCTAAAGCTACCCAGTGTGATACACTGTTGCACGTCTGTTTGCGTGGCATAGTGTTTATTTTGGTGATGAACTTTTCCCCAAAACATACTTTTGTAAATTGCTTTTTTTGTTTCCCAGCTGTTAAACTTTTAGGTCTACTTGTCAAAAGCAAAGATGTTGGAAGAAATATTTCAGTTGTACCCAGAAGCTTACATTAGGTGTCAATTAGGTTGTGGATGTAGGTCCAAGAACATAAGACTTGTAGCAAAAAGGGCTGATGATTTTCATGTCCTAGGAAATGGCACAAGGTGATTCTATCTGATTCTGTTTGTTATGATTCAATGTAGTAAAAGAGGTGATCTTCCAGAGTAAAAGAGAAAAGCTTTTGATTTTCTTTTGGTGCTCTGAAAATAAGTGAGAGACTCTTTTAAGTTTCAGCTACTCCAAGTTCTTCACTGTCTAAACGTCCACGAGAGGAAGAGGAGGATAACACTGTGGAAAACTCAGACCAAATTTCAGAGGAAACAGTGGATGTACCTCTTCCAAAGAAACTGAGAAGCATACAGAGAGTTGGACCTGAGGTTTGCAAGAACATAAAATGCTACTACTTAATCTGTCCCTTTGGAAGATTTTAATGAAAGAGCAAGTATATTACTTCAGAGCAAGTCAATTAATTCTTAACATGCTTCTTAATCTGTCGGGGAGGAGGCAGTTATGTTTGGGTATTGTAAAAGGCAGAGATTGTACCACTTGCAGTGAAGGATACAAATGTTAGTGAACCGTAGGATGGAAGTGAAAGGGCCATATCCTAGCATTGAGCAGGAATAAGTTAAGACATTTTTTTCAGTGTGTTCTGGAAGGTCATTGTCTACAGTTCTTCTGCAATAAAATACAGTTTACTTGAGGAGACACCAGGAAAGCAAAGATGAGTTCAGTGGAAAAGCTTACAGGAGATGCATGTGAATTATTGGTGCGAAGGAACTTGGATGTCCTGCAAAAAGAGAAATGGACTTGAGACAGAACCTTAGAGCAGACAACTCATGAGTAATGTTAAGGAAGTCAAAGACCTTTTTTGCGTAACAGAAAAGGGCAAGATTGCATAAGAACATTATCACTTAATTAGCTGGAAGGTCATTGTCTACAGTTCTTCTGCAATAAAATACAGTGCTGGAAGGTCATTGTCTACAGTTCTTCTGCAGTAAAATACAGTGTACTTTACTTGAGGAGACACCAGGAAAGCAAAGATGAGTTCAGTGGAAAAGCTTACAGGAGATGCATGTGAATTATTGGTGCGAAGGAACTTGGATGTCCTGCAAAAAGAGAAATGGACTTGAGACAGAACCTTAGAGCAGACAACTCATGAGTAATGTTAAGGAAGTCAAAGACCTTTTTTGCGTAACAGAAAAGGGCAAGATTGCATAAGAACATTATCACTTAATTAGCGGAAAGATGGAGGTGTAATGGGAAACCTGGAGGGTTCTTTTTTGGTCAGCGGAAAGATGGAGGTGTAATGGGAAACCTTGAGGGTTCTTCTGAAAAGATTTAGGGGCTCTGAGGTCCAGTGGACTGCAGTAGGAAAATTTTATTTCTCCAGAGCAGAGAAATGGGGTGCTAGATAAAAGTAGAGCTAAGGAATAATAAAAGAGGAACAATACGTTGCCCATGATCTTTGTGGAAAAAGATAATTTCCTTTAAAAAGTAAAAAAAAAAAAATAAAAATATAATCTCATGTTACAGAACCAAACTTTAAGGCTATGATATGTTTTAAATAAGAAAAATGTATGTTCTTTCAGGAGGAAGTGACAGCAGAAGAGAGCACTGATGGTGAGGTAGAAACTCAAACATACAATCAAGACTCACAAGACTCAATTGGAGAAGTAAGCATACTTGAAAAGAAAAAAAATCTTCATTTCAGCAGAAATAGCTATCTTCTCTTTTTTTTTCCCAAACACATAATATTTTTAGAAGTGAAATATCAAATCAGATCCTGCAGATTTCCATTGGAAACCATTTATAACTTTTTAATGTTTAAACTTAAAATGTTCAGGCATAGATACTCAATTTTTATTGCAATCTTACATATACCTATATAAGTAACATTCAGAACATTAATGAAGTTTTCTATTTTGAACTGTGATTTGATGTTTTAGAAATACTAGTATCCTTGACCCCAGATTTATATAGTGAAACTGAGATGTAGAGGTTAAATGAGTCACAGTCTTAAAGTGGAATTGGAGTTTTCAGTTCTTTGCTTATTCCTTTGGAGTACTTTTTGCTTTCTGGTTTTTCTTTTGCATAAAGATTTGACAAATCCTTGAGCAATCTTAGTGTTAGATGGGTCATGATGCAATAAAGGGAAAAAAAGTTGATTTTGTTTTAGTTCTGTAAAATGCTTGTTGTAGCTGTGTTAGGAAAGCCAAATACAAGTGAAAACCATTAATTAAATCTTCTTTTACCTCAGAAATGAGCAAAAGTTAAGGTAGTTCTCTAACTTGGCAAAACCTCACGTTGAGTTGTGCAATTTGTTTTCTTTAAGCATTGGTGGGTACTGAGTCTTTAGTCAGTCATTTTT